>NC_060163.1:19850341-19864977 GCF_021292245.1 Micropterus dolomieu
GAGAGAGGGGGGGGGGGGATGGAAGGAGAGAGAGAGGGGAGGGAGGCAGCCTACACAATATACACACAGAGGTACAGACAGTAAAGGTGATGTTGCTATAACCTGAATGAAAAATGGTACAGATATTTATAGTAGTGTTAATGATAATAATCATAATGTTAATGATTATAATAACAATAATAACAGGACTAGTAACAATAGTTGTAGCAGAGGGTGTCCAGCAGGAACACGGGGGCAGCAGGTGACTCGCAGCCACAGATCCAGACTCCACAGCTCCAGAGCCAGAAACACCTGCAGGAAGTGATAGGAAGAGAGAGGAGAGGGACGAGAAAGCACAAGACTACAGGAAAGGGAAGAAGTCGAGTTAGTAACATGCGTTAATGGGATGAGGTTGCATACAGAGGGAGAGAAAGAAGGAGAGGAGCTTAGTGCATCATGGGAAATCCCCCAGCAGTCTAGGCCTAAATACCATATAAATAAAATGTATTGCAATGTCAACCATGTGTTTACCAATGTTGACATGTAGCAACACATTTATTAAAATAAAAAATATACTGGGCCTGTGCAGGTGCAGGCTAAGTACTCTGGCTTAGGAGGCCATGGGGTGGTGACGGTCAGGGCTACGTTTAGGCACGAGAAAATGGGTCCTAAAGGCCAATTTCAAAAGCAGTGACACTGCCAACTGTAAGCAGTTCACTACATTTGGAGGTGGCCTTTAAGGCAATTAGCTACTGTACTTAAAAACATAATTTTCCCTCGTTGTGAAATTAACTCTTACAAATATAGCCCAGGACTGCCGTGTCTAATGCGAGGGTATGGCATCATTTAACACAAACGATAACATGATGTTCATGCCAAGGAGCTGGAGGTAAACACAAATGGAGATATCAGTTTCTGCAAAAGAACGCCTCAAATATGTTGTACAGTTTAATCAGGAATCATATTAATTAATACTTGCATGCAGTGCAATTTACTCTCATAAATAAGGTGAACAGGAGGACAAATTATTTAAATTAATGCTGTTTTCAGTGTGTCAGCCGAGCAAACAGGAGTGCATAGTTTTATGTAGCCTATGTTATCACATGTTCGTTGCCTTATCGAGCCAAACGCTGTCCGCTAGCGTGTGGATGTGATGCGCTGCTTGTAAAAACACGTTATGGAAAAATAACACAATTTTATTGTCATTTACAATAAGTCATATTTCTTTTAACTCATTGTGAGTTGTAAGTGAGTGGATTGTTTGTATAGCCTAAATATATGTTTAAACACAAGAAGAATGCAATTGGTTTACTCTCTTTTTAAACTGGGGAATCCAACTTGGGTCATCCAGTCTTGCGTGTGTGTGTGTCCCTCCAGCCAGCAACACCACTAATCAATAGGGATGCCCGTTGCTGCAGATCGGTTATAAAGGGAGTGGAGCTCCGGTGCTCCCTTTCCTCCGGTGCAAAAGAATTGCGAGTTAAATTTTGTTTTGAAGCTTTTCGGTTAGAATTTGCCTCCTTTTCTTCATGCAGTCAGTACGTATTAATGATTTATAAAGGGAACGTGCTTGCAAGTGTGAGTATGCACGGTTTGTCTGAATATATTTTGTGGTTTTTGGGTGCACGCACACTTTTAGTGAGGTTTCTATGCACAGTTTTATAAATGGGACCCCTGTTCTTTTGCTGCACCGAATACTTCATTGCACTCTGGGGACAATTTTCCATGGTGCCCCCTTGTGTAGTAATGCGTGCAAGGGACTAAGTGTTGTTGCCAGCTGAAGTCAAAGCTGGCTGACATTCATTTGGGGAGGGGCCTCTGCAATAGCCCTGAGTTTTTCTAGGTATTTGTGGAGACCTGTGGTGTCGATTTGTCCCAAATATTCCAGTGAGGTTTTGAAGAACTCACATTTTTCCTGCTGCACCAGGTGGCCAAACTTCTTCAAGCGGCTCAGCACTGCTTCCACATTTTTCAGTTGAACTGCGTCGTCCAGTTACAAGGATGTCATCCAGAAAACAGTGCACATTGGGGAGCCCCTGAAGAACTTGGTCTATGACTCACTGGAAGATGGAGGGCGCTGACCTTGTGCATGGTACTGGTGAGATGTTTGCAGAAGCTCTCCTGGACTGGTAAGCCTGCGAGAGATCCAGTTTGCTGAAACGCTAACCCCCTGGGAATAGGATAATGTTCGGCACAGAGGGCTGGGTTAATGGTCATTTTAAAATCCCCGCAGATGCATGCAACTCCTGTTCTCGTTGTTATTGGCATGATGGGGGTGGCCCATTCACTGAACAGGACTGGGAAAAATCACCCCTATTTGTTGTAGGCACTCCAGCTCTGCCTCCACCTCCAGCCTGAATGCATAGGGGACAACACAAGCCTGAGAGAATTTAGGCTGATATCCTGGTTTCAGTGTCAGAGCTACCTCAAAGTCCTGCTAGGCTTAGCACAAGTTTGCGCCTTATTTACCTGTCTCTTTGGACATTCCTTCCACCTCTTCTCTTTTTAATCCACCTGGTGTCTTCAGTTTTGTTTCCCTGCTTGCTCTCTTTGCAGGTGCGCAAAATGTGGCCTCTTATTACAGCAGTGGCAGCTCTGATTCAACGATCACTTTCAGTGTGATTAGTTCTACCACACCAGGTGCACCCTCCCCCAGTGTTTATGAGAGGGATGTGGCATTCGCCTTCAAGGAGCTGCTCAATTGCTGGGACTCCCTTGCCACTGTCTCTATAGAGATTGGTAGGCAAGGGAAGCATCTGTTAACAAACAACAATTTAAAATTAATTTGTCATTCTGTTCACCTTATTTATGAGAATAAATTGCACTGCATTATTTTGCTAAAAAAGATATCTCCTTTGTGTTCATTATCCTTAATCATGGTTCTTTTTGTGTGCACTTTAAGTGATCTCATGTGATGGAAAATAATGAAATGGGTTTGTTTAGTCGGAAAGGCTTTCATGTGTTTGGCAAATTAACTAATATTATTAAATTATATTAAGTTTTATTGGTCTGTAATACTACATTTCATCCTTCTGCCATGCCAATTTTATTATGGATTCTACACACTGGCAGCATTGATTAAAATGGCTCAGAAGATGGGTACATTGGTACCCATCGGTACCCATCTTCTGAGCATCAGTGATATCTGTTGGGTGAGGTTCCTGTACAGACTTTGAATTCTCTCTGGTCCTGCACTCATGATGCTTGCTGGCTTTTCTACTCATGTAAGGTTTCTCTCTTCCTCTTAGTTTCCATGTCAATCTGAACCAGCTTTTTAGACAAAGATAACTGTAAAAATGTATTTAGTGGTTGAGTAGATGCTACTCTACATGCCCGCCAACATCCGTCTGTGACCACAAGCACTAGATAACATTGCAATTATTTGTGAGATGGTGTGCAAAATGGACTGATACTGAAAGACTGATAAAAATTAATATAGTAAATTCAGAAGCACTAAAGAAATGTACAAATGGGCTCTAAAGTTGTAATTTAAAGCATGCCATCTGTGGGATCTATAGAGATCTGCGGGAACTAACAGAATGTTAAGGAAGCTCTACAGGAAAAGGCTGGCGTTATTCTATCATTTTCTGATTTTTGCCGAAAATAATGTGTCTTTCTAAACTTTCCAATTTCCCTAATCTGTGTGGCACTCAGCCAATTTACTTTTTTCACCCAAGTGAAGATATAAATCCTGAAAAATAAAAAATAAAACAACATAACTGCATTGAGCCCCTCCTCCTCTATCCCATTAATGCATGTTACTAACCTGACTTCTGCTCTTCCCCCAAGTTTTGTGCTTTCTTGTCTCTCTCTTCTCTCTTTCTGTAGCTTTCAGTGGGTATTTCTGCCTCGAGCTGCAGAGTCTGGCTCAATGACTGCAAGCCTCGTACTGCCTCCAGACTGAGTGCAATTTGCCAACCTTAAAGCAAGTCCAGTTGGCCTTGATTTAAACTTTTCTTAGATACAAGTGACATGCAGAATCTTGATGTATCATACATTCTCACTCTGGTTGTCTAAATTCCTGCAGGAAACTGTAAGATTATTTTACTATTTATATAATCAAGTTGTTTTCTTCTGCGGAAATGCAGTGTGATTAATGTGGTTTGCTTTATGTCATGATGCATTTATTTGATGGAATTCTGTGATCTGTTGTATGTAGAGTACTGGCTTTGACAGCATGTATCAGACTCTTCATATTGCACAAATAAACAACAAAATAATCTCTATTTTTCTACTTATACAAACACTAGCACACACATTCTTGTATTTTTGTCATTGTTTTTTTTGGTCACTTGTAAGGACCACCTATTTTCATATGGACACGCAATTGAATTTCACTGTACCAATTACTGGCATACCAGAAATTGGTTCAAGATGAAAAGAAAGTGTTCCATTTCATTTATCATCTCTGTATGTTCATTACGTGGAATCCCATAGCACCACAAGGAAGCCTTTGCTCATGTTGAAACATTATCAACAGATATGTGCTACAGCAGTGCCATCCACCCACATCTTTCCAATGACTTCAATCAGAAGGGAAATTCTTGAGTCACAGTTGCACACATTGCACATCAAAGCATAAAGGAATAGAAATAATAATAGAAAGTTGATAAATAAATAAATATACACATTTAAAAAGTATTAATATAAAATACAAAGAAAATATAAAGGAGTGTGGATATGTAAAATATTTACATTATTAACAGAATTATAATTATGAACAGTAGAAGTGAATAAACAATAGTAGTAATAATGAGTACTGGTAGTGTTGATGTGGAATGGATTGAATATCCCTAAAAATCCTTAAAAACTCCAGTAACCAGAGTACTGAAGCACAGAATGCATCTCATGTGTACATCATGTTGTTCCTAGATTGATAATCAAAATAATTATCATTATACAAATATTTTTCAGTCCATCAAGCCATAACAGTTATACCAATGTAATTCTAAAATAATAATAATAAAACTATTAATAGCAACAACAGCAATAACAATAATAAATCCATCCAGCTGCAAATACCTATAAGGTAAGACTTACAACATAAAAGATATTTGGAAGCCAATGCAGTAAGACTGGACCTAAGTATTGTAGTTATTCACTGGGTAGGTTTTTGATTTGGTGATTTGGATATTCGCACCCACACTTCTGTTTCATACACACACCCCCACCTACACACACACCCCCACCAGCACTTCTGTGTCTTACACACACACACACCCACCAGTACTTCTGACACACATACACACACACACACACACACACACTTGTCATTGTCATCCAACTGCACATTCACAATGTACTTTTGAGCGAGATTTCATTGCAAGGCTCCGAATAAAAACAGAAGACAAGTAAAAGAAAAACAGTATATATATATAATTATATGCAATATAAAATAGAATAAATATAAGCATATAAAAGAAACAGAAACCAGATAAAAATATTGTGACATTTGTCAGGAATGTATCAGCAAACAGAAAAATGATTTGTAAGACAATATTCATAGTGCAAATATCTGTAGCAGCAGGATGTATTGTAACAGTGAAACAGACAGTATGATGCAGATAGTCCAGTTACTCATTGCAATAGAGATCACAGTGTCCATGTAAAGTGACTAGTGTCGTATGTATGGGAGGGATTCTCTCCACTGTCCTCACCATTCTCTCCACACATTTACAGAATGAGGCATTGCAGGCCCCAAACCAGACAGAGACAGCTGGTCAGTATGCTCTCTATTGTCCCTCTGTAGAAAGTGGTGAGGATGGGAAGGGGGAGGTTTGCTCTTCTCATCAAATGCAGAAAGTGCAGACGCTGCTGTGCTCTCAAGAACAGAGGTGTGGAGGGACCAGGTCAAAGTGTCTGTGATCTGCACCCCCAGGAATTTGATGCTGCTGACCCCGTTGATGATGAGGGGGGATTGACTTGGGTGATTTTTCCTGTAGTCGACGACAATCTCTTTTGTTTTGTTGACATTCAGAATCAGATTGTTTGTGTCACAACTTTCCACCAGGTGTTTCACCTCCTCTCTGCAGGCCAATTCGTTGTTGTCCCTGACGAGACCCACCACTGTCGTGTCGTCAGCATACTTAATGCACTTAATTTTACTTAATGATGTGGTTCGTACTGAACCTGGTACGACAGTCATGACGAACTTAACTCGGTGAAGAGCAGTGGGCTCAGTATGCAGCCCCAGGGGCAGCCGGTGCTGAGGGAGATGACGTTGGAGGGGTTTTTGCCAAGCCACACAGACTGGGGTCTGTCTGTGATGAAATCCAGCAGCCAGTTACAAAGGGGGGGTTTGAGTCCTAGGGGGGCCAGTTTGCTCACCAGGTGCTGGGGGAGATTGTGTTGAATGCTGAGCTGAAATAGCATTCACACGTGGGTATTGTTCTTCACCAGGTGTTGCAGGCTCAGGTGGAGTGTGGAGAAGACAATGTCCTCTGTGGAACAGTTGGAGCGGTAAGCAAACTGGAGCGGATCAAAAGAAGGGGGAGTTTGGAGATGATGTGGTTCTTCACCAGCCTCTCGAAGCAATTCATCATGATGAGAGTGAGTGCGACAGGGCGGTAATCGTTGAGTGGTGAAATTGTGGGGTTTTTTTGGAACGGTATGATGTTGGCTGTCTTGAAACAGGATGGGACGACAGCATGGGTCAGCGAGGTGTTAAATATGTCTGTGAGGGTGTGAGCCAGCTCATTGGTCATCCAGGGTTTCTGATTTGCCCATGTGGTGACAGTCTTGGTCCCAGAGACATCCTCCATGCACTTCTGGATGTATGCAGACACAGATTTAGCATACTCCGCTACATTGGTGTGTTGGTTTTCAGTTGCAGCTTCCCTGAACATTCCTTGAAAGCTGCCTTAATGTTTGTGTAAGCTCTGTCTAGTGTGTTTGAGCCTCTGGTTGCAAAGTTCACACGTCTTCATGTTGGCCTGATTAAAGTCCCCAACAACAATGAAAACACCCTCTGGATGTGTAGTTTGCAAGTCACTGATTGAGCGGTAGAGCACACTCAGAGCCTCCTTGGTGTTAGCATTGGGGGGATGTAAACAGCAGAGATGATGATGGTGGTAACTTCCCTGGGCAGATAGAAGGGTCTACATTTTATGGTCAAAAACATGATGTCCGGAGAGCAATGACTTGAGACCACTTTGGCATTAATTCTGTTTCTCTCTCGCTGTATGTTTTATAGCCAAAAAAACACTACCCGCATTTTGTACGTCTTTAGCCCCAATTCCATGTTAACAACTTCTCTCTCTGTCTGTCTGGGATCAATCATCGATGGCATTGGTCTGTTGGACAAGTAAAAAATAAAAGTGAGCATTCTCTGTTTTGTGTTATGCGTTCAGTGCAGCCTAAGAACATCCATTTAAAATAGGCTTGTAATAACTTTTAAAGTGATCATGTACAGGGAAACAATGCAAAAACAATGACACCACTGTGCAAATGTGAAATGACCACTGAAAGTAGAGGTCATCCTAGTCATCACAAATTCAGAATAACTGTATTGCAGAGATGTCCTAATCTGTAATGACCACACTTTATGTGATCAACATTGTGGCTATGGCAAAATTAATCTTACACTCACCTGGAGGTAATAAATTCTTAGGATCTCCGCAGTGTATGAAGGTATTTTTGTCTCTTCTTAATGCAAGCAAAAAAAAATGTTTTGACAGCAGATCGCGCTGCAATCAAAAATTAAGTTTGTAGTTTGTCACAAAAGTTTTAATTGCTATTTTGTTCTTATTGATTGCAAGTTATAAAAGTTTTCTTTGCGAGGCCAAAAGTTTTGCAAGTTAATAAGTTTTGCAAGTAAAATAGTTTTGCAAGTTAAAACGTTTTCCTTGCAAAAATTTCCTTGGACAATATTTAAAACTCAAAGTAAACAGGAGGAGAGAAGGCCTTTCCACATCAGTCCACGCTAACAGCACAGTGAGGAGGCTTCCCAGGTCTCTGCAGCTCTCTGGCACCAGGTGGGACATTTGATCCACAGTGTGACTCTGGGAGGAAAATGTGTAATAAATGCTTCAGGTGATGAAAAATATATAGTAAACAATACAGATGAGTCTTTAATAAATAGAATATTGTGGTGAAGTTAATTTTCTAACATAATTCTTTTCAAAAAGTAAATCTCTCATATATTCTAGATTCATTACACAAGTGAAGCATTTCAAACCCTTTTTTTGTTTTCACCTTTCTGCCTCTCTAATCAGCTAATTAATGTAAGGGGTCTGTAATCTCTCAGTCTGCTTCTGATGCTCACAATGAACTTTGCCACGGTATTCAAATCTTTTGAGATGCTCTTCTAAAAGATGCCTCAGTATTTAAATGTTGACAGCACTATTATGTCACATAAGTGGGAGAAATGGAACAAGGGAGACAGTGTTTTTGTGTTGTACTCTTAAGACAGACAATTTTATATCAGCTGTCAAATGTCCTGTAGCCAAGTTGTTCTAGTAACGTTACTTACAGTTAAAGCAGGCGCGGAGGCATCAGATCCTCAACAAGAATCTTGTGACCAATATAAAAAGTACCTTTCTCTCTTCTTTCTCCTATTCCAGACAATAATCCCACAAAATCTTGCCGACAGCAGCAGCCTTACTCAATATAGCAGGGTGGGGAATTAATTAACGTGATAACAGCCATGGTTAACGTTTTACAAGTTATACAGCTTCCATCATGTAACTAAGGACTCTACCACTAGCTTATTGGGTTTCTTACAAGTAACATTCTGAGGTGACGTCCAAATAAACGACTCGTAACCACTGTTACGTAAAAGGGTTAATTGATTTGCTTCAAATTGTTCGTTTGAGCTGTAAGTAAACGTTAACGTAATTAATAACTGATTCATAGTTAACTGTTAACATTGGTCTCAACAAAATCTAATGTTAATGTTGGTGTTGCAACATAACGTTACCACATTTATATATTAAAAAGCATTTAAAACCTTGTGAAGTCAATAACATATATGTATACCATAATGTCAATAACAGATATGCGAGTTATTTTAATATTTTCCGTCTTACCTTGACTGTGAGCTGGTAACAAACAACACGGACACAGGTTCCAACCTCCACCGTACAGCACCAGAGGTTTAGAAGCTACCTCTGCTAACGCAGAGTAGCATATAGCATTAGCTCCTTAGCATGAGCTAACTCGGTCATGTCGAGCTAGGCGGGAGTGGTTTCAGCAACACGTCACCTCAGCTCCACCCACGACCGGCCTCTCTGTCCATTTATGGTTATCCGGGAGTGACGCGCAATGAAGCGCTGCCAAGATGACGCCGGCCAGCTCCGCCCAATTCAGGCTTCAAAACTGCTCTTCAGAAACCAACGGGTGATGTCACAGATACTACATCCATTTTTATACAATATACAGTCTATGGTCACTACTTAATACTGCAGGAGCAGATTTTTTTTTAAAAACACAAAGAATTCCCATTGGTCCAGTCAAAAGGAATGTCATCAATTGCTGATTTTCTAAAATACTATATTTTATCATTTCATTTACTCACCAATACAAAAGCTGCTTTTGCAAGTCAGGTGATTAGTTTACAAAATAATGGCCATGTAAACACATCTCACAAACATGTGATGGCATAGTTTAATGTTGTGAGAAATATATTTTTTAGTCTCTATAAGTTACCAGTTTATTAGCTACATCTAGCCAAAAAGTACTATAATAATACGTACGTACGTAATACAACATTCCTGCCATAACTCCTCCATGAAAATGATAATGTTCAGTTTTGGATGAAACTGTTCTGGAGAGTTGTTGATTCAACTGTATGATGATTTTGAGAAATGCAAGTTTGTAGTGCTGCTGGTAATATGTATCACACGGACAGATGCTTTTCTTATTCTATCCATCCCATTAATATCTGAGACGATTCTAAACAACACACACTCTTTTGTTTAATACTGAAAAACATGCCAACAGACCACTAACATCTTCCAAAATGAACAAATGATAAAATAGTTTCAATAACAACTGAGCATTCTTCATCAGTTAAAGGTTTCATTACCTCAGTGGAAAAATACTCCTTTACAAACACATTAACGTTACAGCCACAACACTATTTCAGCAACAGCTTATAAACAAACGCAGAGGTTGACTTGTCTCCACAATATAATGTTAAGTTAACATTAGGGCTAACGTGAGTTAACTGACTGACCACAAATCTTAACAATGCAAAGTTAATGTTACCTCAGTATGAGCCAGCTTACTTCTAATTAACGTTAGCTGTTCTGTTAACATAACTGCGTCTGACAACAGAGCCGAAATGTGATGAACTTTTTTACTCACCGGACCAAAGTGCATACTGCATAACACACATAATTAAAACAATATAACTAGTTAAGAACACGGTTGTTTAATGTATGGTGTACTTATTAGCTGTTTTTGATTGCTTAACTTGCTTTAAATGCTTTTGAGCTAGTAGTGTTTTCAGGTTTTCAGTGCAGCGTTTTAGCTGCATATCAGAGTTGATCTCCGACTACATTAAAACAACTGAAAACGCCCATCTAGTGGCCGTTCACATACACTGGGCATGCGCATGCCAGTGTAAACATGAAGCAGATGGTCTCTTCCGCAGTTACAGAAGATTTGGCGAAAGAATAAAGTAATGTAGACTAAGAATCAGACCAAATTTCTTTTGCATGGACCAATAACAAGCTGGGACTGTTGTGATGTGGACAGAGTGAACCCAAATGCAAAACTCAAGGTTAACAGGTTTTATTTGGGGAAAGAAGGGGTTGAGGGACTGGAGTTGAGGGAGAGGTGGACGCCGGGGAAACGCAGGCACGGGGAACCGAGGAGACTGAGACCAGAGAACCGAGGGACACTGGGGGCCGAGGAAGAGAGGAGGCACGGGAGAACTGGTCAGGGGGTTGGTAGAGGAGTGTGGTGGCAGGCTGACTGGGGAGGCACGAGGGAGAGCCGTGAACAGTGAGACAGGTCATGCAGGTTACGTGAGCACTTGAGAGATCAGTGACACCGGGTAAGGAGCAACGACGATCAAGCAGTGATGGAGTGGAGAACCGGGGTAGAAGTACTGTGGGAGATGAGGCTGATTGCTGGCAGGTGTGGCAGGCAGAGGAGGTGGCTGACGAGATGCAGGTGCGGGTCGTTGGCTGGGCTCAGGAGCAGAGGGAGAGAGAGAGCACACACAGGAAGGCAGGCAGAGTACAGGGAAAACAGAATCACAGACAAAGGAGAAATAACCAGGACACTCACCGTCAGCCGGGTTGCCACCACAACAGGGACCCTGCGATTTCTTCCCCCTAACGGACTTCTACCAAGCCCTGCCCAGCCAACTGGGAGGTCCGCCGGGAGGTGTCCGTTGAGGAGGAAATCGCACTGGGGTCTGGCTGGCGGGGGTCCAGGTCCAAAACTAAATGAGACACTGAATCTTCAGAGAGGGGGTCAGGGCTGGGAAGGGTCAGACGAACGGGCAGGGCAGAACTGAGGGAATAGGGCCAGACAGGGTGCCTGAGGGCAGAGCAGTGGGACCCGGAAGTTCAGGCGGGCGTCCCGAGGGCAAAGCAGAGGGGCCAGGGAGTTCAGGCGGGTGGCCCGAGGGTGGACCCGGGGGGCCAGGTAGATCAGGCGGGTGGCCCGAAGGCAGAGCAGGGGAACCAGGGAATTCAGGCGGGCAGCCTGAAGGCAGGACCAAGAGGGAGCAGGAGAGTTCAGGCGAGCGGCCTGAAAGCGGGACCAAGATGGGGCAAGGAGCCTTGGGCCGGAGGCAGGGCAGAGAGGGAACATGAGTCCTGAGGCAGGCTTCCCAGAGAGAGGTCGAGAGCCTGAGCTAAGGTCCACAGGGGGCCGAGCAGAGGGTCGATGGGGAGGACTGGAGACCCCAGGAGGCCGTCGGGGAAGGCGTAACCTCTCCGGAGGTTGGGGAACAGGCTGGGGGCCAGCGGAGCTAGCAGGCCGGGGAACAGGCTGAGGGCTATCACTCACCGTCAGCCGGGCTGTCACCACAACATGGGACTAGCCTAAGTGTTATTTAGAAGGTACAAAATATTTCAATAAAAATACCAAGTCAAAAACTCTGTCAGTAGCATCGTGTTTCTGCTCTGCATGAGACCCAATCAGAGAGCCAAACGTGAGCGTCTGTGTCATCGTTTCCAAAGTCTTCCATTTTTGCCCATCTTCAATAACGCTACCCTGTGTTTGAAAACGAAAAACGGGGTCGGCAGCATTTTCAAACCATTTAGGGTCTCCGCTTTAAGTCTTCGTTTTTGCTGATTTAGTCTGGACGGGATGTGAAAATGTAGTAAAAGTTCTCCGTTTTGAAACAAAAACGCAATAGTGTGGATGGGTCCTAAGGGTCCGTGTGTCAGACACTTTGAGGGAGGAGTTAGAGTTTGATGGCCGGAATGGCAGGAATGACTTCCTGTGGCACTCTGTTTTACTCAAAGTAACCGTATATCACTTGCATATTGGTTGGCAGGCAAAATTAACGTATTTTTTGCCCTCCAACGGAGCGTTTTCATTGGAATGTGACGTCACGTCAAAACTATGAATTGCCCTGTGGTGTATTTGTCTTTAAATCTTTATGCTCATTCTTAGGGACGCTGCTGCTGCGCTGGTGGTAGACCTTGCCTTCTTCTTGTTTCTTGCACATTGCAACACCCTAACACACACCCATGCAACTACTGATCCTGTGTGGACCCGACTGAAACTACTATTCATGATGATGTGCTTACTTAAACAATAATACAGACATAATAACTTTAATTTGCACAATGCTTAATTTGGCTTATTCAGTTAATTAAAAATATTTTGTAAAATGTTTACCATGGTGTGTCTCCCTTTTGTTATGGCCTTTTGAGTCAGATCACAACACATGATGTATAGGCTACTTTGTCTTAAGTGCTAAAAGGCAAATGTTAGCATGCTAACATGCTAAACTAAAATGATGAAAATGGTAAACATTATACCTGTTACACATCAGAATATTAGCATTGTCATTGTGTGCATTTTAGTATCCCAATTTTAGCATTTAAAGCATCGCTTTTCCATAGACATATTTTAGTCTTTATTTTGGACAGGTTAGCTGAAGAGAGATAAAAATGAAGGGGAGAGAGAGGGGGGATGACATGCAGTAAAGGGCAGAGGCGGGACTCTAACCCTGCCATATGGACTGACGCTTGTATGGGAGGAACATGCTCTACCAGGTGAGCTAACCAGGATCCAATTAGTCTTATTTCCTAAAAAGCTGTTCACTGGCATAATCTCCATAGCAACGGTGGCTGAGGCTTATAGGTGTTGCAGTATTTAGAGGGATCACTGACAACCAAAATGGACCAAAAAATGATTTAGTTAGGTTGATTAATTTGGAATAATTTAAACGGATGACCAAACATTAAACCTGTTTAAATGTTAAATTATAGGAGAGACTGTTGGTACATGAGAAAAAATGCTTTTGTACCTGCATCAAAAGGTGATGATTGTGAGGAACATGGTTCGGTGGCAAAAGAGGGCAAGAAATTAAGTTTGCCCTGGAAGGTAAGGAAAAGCTTGAAGTAGTAACTGATCAAACCTGAGATTAATTGTATATTTATTGTAAATATAAATTGTATTTTGTTTGTTTTTATGTATGTTTGACATAAAACTCCTTTCAGAGTTTTTCTATTGAACTACTTTACTTGGGAAACTAAACAATTGAAGTAAATTGCTTTTGGTTTGATAGCAAAGTTGATCTGCCCATAGGCAGATAAGTGTCGAGGGTGTTGGCAGTTACTGGCAGCTTTGTCGCATTAGTTGTGTTTCTATTATTAGACAAAAAAACAAACAAACAAAAAAAACAGTCCAGTTAGTCATTACATTTGCCCAGCCCTCTTCCTGTACACGGCAGTGATATTACTGCTGCAGCAAACATTTCCAGACAACACAGAGAGGACAGGGATGCTCACTAACTGTGCAGAACTCTGACAGTCATGATATTCGCAGTTTTCCTCTTTCTGCTCCTCCTCACAGGTAGGGGATAATTCTGTATGATGCATGCAGGTATACTTTGAGAAATGTTCTGCAGTTTGGTTAAACCTATTATTTCCTGATTATTCCCACTGCTTGTTAATTTATTTTATATTTATACAGTAAAGGTTGACTATTCTTGTAAGCTGCTCGGCTTATTAATCAAAACAAATCACCTTCAGTTGGTCAAAGTTTAATTCTAGGTTTTTCGTGGCATGGTTGTTGGTGCCAGACAGGCCGGTCTGAGTATTTCACAATCTGCTCAGTTACTGGGATTTTCACGCACAACCATTTCTAGGGTTTACAAAGAATGGTGTGAAAAGGGAAAAACATCCAGTATGCGGCAGTCCTGTGGGCGAAAATGCCTTGTTGATGCTAGAGGTCAGAGGAGAATGGGCCGACTGATTCAAGCTGATAGAAGAGCAACTTTGACTGAAATAACCACTCGTTACAGCCGAGGTATGCAGCAAAGCATTTGTGAAGCCACAACACGCACAACCTTGAGGCGGATGGGCTACAACAGCAGAAGACCCCACCGGGTACCACTCATCTCCACTACAAATAGGAAAAAGAGGCTACAATTTGCAAGAGCTCACCAAAATTGGACAGTTGAAGACTGGAAAAATGTTGCCTGGTCTGATGAGTCTCGATTTCTGTTGACATTCAGATGGTAG
>NC_060163.1:19865077-19901675 GCF_021292245.1 Micropterus dolomieu
ATATTTTAATGCAATAAACCATCAAAGCCATCATAAGGTAGATTATAATGCACCTGAATATCTTCTAATACACCTGGAATACAACTGTAACTGTAAATCTGATGAAAAGAAACTGATATACAGCAGGTCGCCAGCAGTGGCCGATACAGACCGCCTCCGCCAAAGCAAACTCTTCTTCTCTACTTAAATAAAATGCAAATTAATTATTTAAAAATCATACAATGTGATTTTCTGGATTTTTGTTTAAGATTCCGTCTCTCGCAGTTGAAGTGTACCTATGATAACATTTACAGACGTCTACATGCTTTGTAAGTAGGAAAACCTGCAAAATCAGCAGTGTATCAAATACTTGTTCTCCCCACTGTATGTATCTGTATGTGTTGGGCAATCGTTCTTCAAATAAACTAGTTGACCTTTTCCTGTAAAAATCAACGACAGCTTCTGTAGGAGTGCACTGACTGCAAAGCCTACTCAAGATTACAGACATCACGGAGCATAAATACTTTTTCTCATATTAGACTATATAGTTATTTAATTGAAATATAGCCTACAATCTGTGTCTGTACAGAGTTGTGTAATTATTTTTTAACCATACTATTTTATAAAAATGGAAAATGGTTTCAAAACATAGATGCCAGTAAAACTACAATACTCTCTCTTGCTACTGTGTTTTTAATGTCAACAAACAGCAGAGAGAGAGAGAGAGAGAGAGAGAGAGAGAGAGAGAGAGAGAGAGAGAGAGAGAGAGAGAGAGAGAGAGAGAGAGGAGTGCACTGACACAAGTTACAGGACCACTGTCACAAACCTAAATCAAGGATGCAATATTTAAGCCGACACAACCGAGCTCAGAACAAATGAGCCTACGGGGCCATAAGCTCAACACCGCTGAAGTCAACAAACACGCGCACAGACAAGGTTTTAGGGATCCAGAGCCTTTCTATTGCCGCTTTCTACAGAGATCCGCAATCCAAACAGAAGGAATGTCCACCAATATATATTCCCAGGCTGAGATTTGTGTAAAAAGCAGATGATGTTGTTTTCCCTCATGAAATCAAAGGTGTAACAGGGCGACCGGGCTGCTTGTCATCATAGAAACAGATCATCAGATTGTGATGTTTATTGCAGCTTCAGTGATATCGACTGCGTTCCCTTCGACACACAGATCCTCGTTCACCGGAGCAAATGTCTCGTGAGTGTTGAGGATATTTTTCGTGACTTCGCCGTGGGTGGGACATTAAGCGACTCCAGCCTGGTGATTACCTACAGACAGAGAGAGGCAGCTGGATCAGAGCCAAAGTAGCGCATTTTAAAATTAATTTAACCCTCACAAAACTACGGATCGATCCCCCCACGTAAATCGCACCCTGTATATACCCTGCCCGGCTCCTTACCTTTCATACAGAGCAGCGAGCCGCCATATTGGCCTGATAATCTTGGATAGTTGGCATGAAAGCGACTATATGACAACAACCGCAATCCATAGCCTGGTATCAATCGATCCAGCACAACAGTTTGGTCCATGCATGGAGCAGCAACAGAGTCAGGATGATAAAAGATGCTTCACTCATCACAGCTGAGGGGCTCACGTGAGGAGAAAGGCCGCACGGCGGTTTTTCCTCTCGTTGCGGTCCCGCAGTGCTGTTCAACATTTTCTTCAGAGTTTAATAAACATTACGATCCGACTGTAGACCACTACTGATCTGCAGACCACTACTGACCTGTAGAGCACTGCAGACCTATAGACTACTACTGATCTGCAGACCACTACTGACCTGTAGAGCACTGCAGACCTATAGACTACTACTGACCTGTAGACCACTTCTGACCTGTAGACCACTGCTGACCTGAAGACCACTACTGACCTGTAGACCACTACTGACCTGTAGACCACTACTGACCTGTAGACCACTACTGACCTGTAGACCACTATTGACCTGCAGACCACTGCAGACCTGTAGACCACTTCTGACCTCAGATTCAGCTGCCCTGCCAATCTCCTGCTTCTTTCTCTCTCTCCTAAAATATATTCAACATCCATCTAGTGAACTGAAGGATTTACAACAGCATTAAGAGGGACACTGTGACAAAAACATTGTATGGGGACTGATATTGTTGTGAAATACTATAGAGACAATATTAATGTCCTTCACACCAACACTAGTGTTTTCACAGCCAGCTAAAAGATTTCCCTTTTCTTTAGCTCAAGTAAACGTAGCTGAAGTTCAGCAAGCAACATTTCCATCATTAACAACCTCTTTCAGTTTCACTCTGTATCACAACACTGAACCAATCTTCCTTCACCGTGTCTGTGTGTCACTGTGTCTGTGTGTGTTCTTGTTTTTCTATCCCAGTGGGGATCATGACCTGACAGATCATTACAGTTATTTAGTGTTCTAATATCTAAACAAAATGGAGCCACAGTTAGCCAGTGTTCTGATATTTAAACAAACTGAGGCTACAGTTACCCAGTGTTCTGATACATGCGACTACAGTTAGCCAGTGTTCTGAAACATGAGACTAAAGATAGCAAGTGTTTAAATATTTATACAAACTGAAACTACACATAGCCATTGTTCTAATATGTATACAAACTGGAGCAACAGTTAGCAGTGTTCTGATACATGAGGCTACAGTTATCCAATGTTCTGATACACAAGGCTACATTAAGTCAATGTTCTGATATGTAAACAAAACTGAGGCTACAGTTAGCCGGTGTTCAACAAACTGTAGCTACAGTGTTCAGTGTACAGTGCCAGTGTTCTGATACATGAGACTACAGTTAGCCAGTGTTCTGATACATGAGACTACATTAAGTCAGTGTTCTGATATGTAAACAAACTGGAGCTACAGTTACTCAGTGTTCTGATACATGATACGACAGTTAGCCAGTGTTCTAATATTTATACAAACTGGAGCTACAGTTACCCAGTGTCCTGATACATGAGGCTGCAGTTAGCCAGTGTTCTAATATTTATACAAACTGGAGCTACAGTTACCCAGTGTCCTGATACATGAGGCTGCAGTTAGCCAGTGTTCTGATATGTAAACAAACTGGAACTACAGTTAGTCAGTGTTTTGATACAAGAGACTACAGTTAGCCAGTGGTCTAATATTTAACAAACAGAGGCTACAGTTAGCTGGTGTTCAACAAACTGGAGCTACAGTTAGCCAGCATTTGGATATTTATACAAACTGGAGCTACAGTTAGTCAGTATTCTGATAAATACACATGAGGCTACAGTTAGCCAGTGTTCTAATATTTATGCAAACTGGAGTTACAGTTAGTCAGTGTTCTGATCCATGAGACTACAGTTAGACAGTTTTCTGATACATGAGGCTGCAGTAAGCAGTGTTCTAATATTTAAACAAACTGAGGCTACAGTTAGCCAGTGTTCAACAAACTGAAGCTACAGTGTTCAGTGTACAGTGCCAGTGTTGTGATATGAGACTACAGTTAGCCAGTGTTCTGATATGTAAACAAACTGGAGCTACAGTTAGTCAGTGTTCTGATACATGAGACTGTAGTTAGCCAGTGTATAAAATGTAAAGTAACACATGTATAACATGGCATTCAACTTACTACAGTTTTTACAGATAACTTTAGCACCACTTTATAATTATTTAGAATTTGGTATATTAAAAACCTAAATATTTTCTTGGATGCACTAATATTTTTGCTGAAACACTATTTAAACATTGCAATGATAACATTTCCACTGAATGGTTAGGGGGATACCATTGGGAGAAACACACCTTTCCTTTGCGGTCCCCACTTTACCTATGAAAACTATTTTCATTACATTTTTGGTCTCCACTTTACCTATAAACACACATTTCCTGACATTTGTGGTCCCCACTTTACCTATGCCCATCCCCCACCCGCTTTATGGTTACAGAGTTTCAGCTGCTGGCAACTAGTAGCAACAAGCAGCAGCACAGACAGAGTTAGTTAGTCAGTGTTCTGATATACAAGGCTCAAGTTAGCCAGTGTGCTGATACATGAAACTACAGTTAGTCTGTGTAAAAAATGTAAATTAACACATCCATAGCATGGCATTCAACTTACTAAATTTGTTTTTACAGATGATAACATCAGCACTGCTTTGTAGAATTTAGGATATTAAAAACCTAAATATTTTTGTCTTGGATGCACTAATATTTTTGCTGAAACACTATTTTAGCAATGCAATGATAAAATTTCCACTAAATGGCAAGGGAGGAACCTTTGGGAGGAACACACTTTTCCTGACATTTGCGGTCCCCACTTTACCTATGAACACACATTTCCTGACATTTACGGACCCCACTTTACCTATGAACACACATTTCCTGACATTTACGGACCCCACTTTACCTATGAACACACATTTCCTGACATTTACGGACCCCACTTTACCTATGCCAATCCTCCACCTGCCTCACAGTCACAGAGTTTCAGCTGCTGGCAGTCAGTAGCAGCATGCGGCAGCACAAACAGAGCTCAGCACAGACAGAAGGAGGTGACGGACAACTGATGGCCGAAAGGAGAACAAATGAAAACCCTAGTAAGTACATGAAACTGTTTTAGTAATTATAAATTAGATAACCACTGTTGCTAATGTGTTTACAGGCAAAACCTCACTCATTTTTATATTAATATGGGCTGCTAATTCTAACATGACCTAGCTACAAAATTGTTAGCAAAGTGTACAATTTTAAACTGGAGTTTCAGCATGAGGAATGTTTAATGATCTTTTGTATCCTGCAGCAGATATCAGTAGCTAGTGTTAGCTTCCAATGTTCTGTATTTTAATAGAATGAGTTCTTAAATTAACTACAGGCCCAAAGCTTTTCAAACCTAAACAAGCAGAAGCTAAGTTGTAGTTAGAACATACTGTGGTTAAAACATTTTTTATCTTAATAAAGAAAATAATTAATTACTATTAATAGAATCGATACTAGTAACAGTTAATCTTATTCACATTGGTGCAGTGTCTCTGCTCTCTGCATGTTCTGTTTGTGTAGGATCTCAACTGCATCGTCTGTCAAACTTAGAGAGGACAAAGAGAAGAAGCTGCAGTGCGACTAAATCACTACACCAAAACTATAAAATAATTACAAGCCAGGTTTGCGGGGCCTTCCTAATGTTGACACAATATAAAATAGGTAGTTGCAAAGTAAAGCAATCTGTGCTTTTTTGTGTGGCACAATATATTTGTCTTTCTAAATCACATTTATTGCAATGGTTTCGAGATGTAAGATTTTAAATTGGGTTACATGGCTTTCAAGGTGACAAGTGCTGTATCATTATATGTGACAATATCATATGTTCTTCATGAAGCTCATGTTCTGGAGAAATTGTAATACATGGGTCTCTGTTTTTTAGCACTCGGAAAGTCCAAACCTAATAATATATTTTTTAGTTAATAGCTAATGGTTCGCCCTGTTATTATTATCTTTCTATTGTATGTGGTTGTTTGTGCATTTGGAACTACAAGTGTCAGGACCGGGGGCCAGAAACTCAAACGCAGACTAGAGAAATGCACAGAAGTGGTTTATTGAGCACAAGGGGTGTCCTGGGAGAGGTTGGGGTGAGGTGGTCGTTCTGAGGGTCTGCGGTTCTGGTCCCAGAGCGTAGATGATTCCGGGGCACAGGAGGGAATCCGCGTGGTGCATGTGCAAGTTTCTGAGGTCGAGACAAAGAGAGAGCAGTTAACACTGGTATGAAGGTTCAGACAAAATACTGAAACTAAGACAGACAAACTGGCTGGCGTGTCCATACGGTTAAGTACAACAATCCGGCGGGGACTGGAAGGTTGGCAGTTCTCTTAAAGGCGTGTTGATTGCAGGCAGAGGCCCTGGTGTGCTGATTGCGGATGTGCTTCAGGTGGGAAAGCCTGGAGCTCAGATTACCACGCCCACCAGCAGCCTCAGGGCAACAGGCAGGCCAGGGTCACGACCAGGGGTTTGTGACAATAAGCATAGATCTACCCTTGATTTCTGCTGCTCCATAGTTTTTTCATAATCTGCATGTTTGTGTCAGAGTGAGATAAGCTCTCATGGATCCAACATGCAGAAAAACAAACAGACATGATCCCAATCATACATTCAACGCAATGTAGTTAGCATGCACCTTAAGTCTATACACTCACCTAAAGGATTATCCAAAAGGATATCCAAACTGAATATCAGAATGGGAAAGAAAGGTGATTAAAGCAATTTTGAGCGTGGCATGGTTGTTGGTGCCAGACGGGCCGGTCTGAGTATTTCACAATCTGCTCAGTTACTGGGATTTTCACGCACAACCATTTGTAGGGTTTACAAAGAATGGTGTGAAAAGGGGAAAAACATCCAGTATGCTGCAATCCTGTGGGCGAAAATGCCTCGTTGATGCTAGAGGTCAGAGGAGAATGGGCCGACTGATTCAAGCTGATAGAAGAGCAACTTTGACTGAAATAACCACTCGTTACAACCGAGGTATGCAGCAAAGCATTTGTGAAGCCACAACACGCACAACCTTGAGGCGGATGGGCTACAACAGCAGAAGACCCCACCGGGTACCACTCATCTCCACTACAAATAGGAAAAAGAGGCTACAATTTGCAAGAGCTCACCAAAATTGGACAGTTGAAGACTGGAAAAATGTTGCCTGGTCTGATGAGTCTCGATTCCTGTTGAGACATTCAGATGGTAGAGTCAGAATTTGGCGTAAACAGAATGAGAACATGGATCCATCGTGCCTTGTTACCACTGTGCAGGCTGGTGGTGGTGGTGTAATGGTGTGGGGGATGTTTTCTTGGCACACTTTAGGTCCCTTAGTGCCAATTGGGCATCGTTTAAATGCCACGGCCTACCTGAGAATTGTTTCTGACCATGTCCATCCCTTTATGGCCACCATGTACCCATCCTCTGATGGCTACTTCCAGCAGGATAATGCACCATGTCACAAAGCTCGAATCATTTCAAATTGGTTTCTTGAACATGACAATGAGTTCACTGTACTAAAATGGCCCCCTCAGTCACCAGATCTCAACCCAATAGAGCATCTTTGGGATGTGGTGGAACGGGAGATTCGTGCCCTGGATGTCCATCCCACAAATCTCCATCAACTGCAAGATGCTATCCTATCAATATGGGCCAACATTTCTAAAGAATGCTTTCAGCACCTTGTTGAATTGATGCCACGTAGAATTAAGGCAGTTCTGAAGGCGAAAGGGGGTCAAACACAGTATTAGTATGGTGATCCTAATAATCCTTTAGGTGAGTGTAGCTTATATAGGATATGTTTAGGTATCTGTTAGGTACCATAGAAGGGTTTGAGTCTGCAAAATAAAGCTCCAACCCATAGAAGGGTATAGTACTATTCTGAGGTAACAAAACAAGGGGTTAGAGGTCAAATTCTATAGAAGGGTTCAGTCCCTACATAACCACCAATCACTGCTCTTCCCTTAGGAGGTCACTGACCCTCTGTCCTGCTGCTACAGTGCTATTTTAAACTGTTATACACCACAATAATTTTGTTATTGTCTGTGTGAAATGTCTGTTGCCACCTCAATACACTGGAGGTGAATGGAGTTTTGTTTGTGATACTAACAGCATGAAAAAAACTGTTCAAAGAGTGGTATGTAGAAAATTCAGAGTAACTTGGACACTGTTCCTAGAAACGTTGCTGCTGAATTTTTTAAATTGCCATATTCACTGCTATGAGCTCCAGAAATGCCTATTCACCTCCATTGTTTTAAGGTAGAGTTAACCATTCTGGAAATGGATAACTAGTGAAAACTAAGCTAAACCCTTCCACAGATAACCTATGGTTGTTTCAAAATGACCTTTAGGAATTCAAAAAAATTTCAATATTGTCTTCTAAGAGAAGGGCAACTGCAGTCACTCAGAACTGTAGACCATCAGTCCTCTGGCAGCTTTTAACCTGATGGTTTGATATCCTGTCATCACATGCGATTGGTCATACATACATACTAGTAAGACCACCCGGAGCACATTATAACACCTCAATACCCTTCTTGAGTTGATTTTATGTTTTAAATAACATTTTGTCAACATTTGATCATTCTGTGTATGAAAGCAGGAGATGTGTGTGCAAGGAAATCATACTGAACATTAAAACCTGTATCCTTTTCTGTCAGGTGGAAGTACCTCCAATTACACAGAGCCAACAGCGCTACATGATGATCAACAGAACTTCAATCAGAGCTCTGAGGAAAGTATGTAGAGGAAACAAATACTCCAAAAGTACCCAGTAATTATATGTATCAATATTTATTCCTGTAGCCTTAATTATGGAAGTCTTGAAGCTGAAGACACCATTCTGTTTCGCACCATTTTGGATGTTTGTTTGTTTTTTAGCAGTTTTTGTGTGTGGTAAAAAAAACTAAAAGATATATTACTGGTGTAAACAGTAAACAGTAGTGGTTTGACGAGACACTTGGAAACTTTTCAATTCTGAATTATATGAAAATTTTGAGAATTAAACACTTAATTTCCTGCATTCTGATGGTTTTTTTTACACTTATTTATGGTGTATTATTTATGTAAAGGGTGTCCCAGCCCATTTTCCAGTTCAGCCCTGGGTTGAATTGAGTAGAAAATTGCATTTCTGTCCTTGAATTACACGACAACATGCATCTGGGCCGATGGATTTCATATGGAGAGCCATATTTAGATTAAGGGTGGGGTTAGCAATTCTAATCCAATACACGTCTTTTTGTCAAATTCAGTCAATATCCACTTACTCTATATTTTAATGACTTCAAAAATATTCACAATTAATAAATTATCAGTGAACTGATGACTCAGTAGTCCTGTCAACACCCATCTCATAATGGCCTTTCTGTAACCACAATCACTGGAAACTATAGCAGATATTTGTGAGCTTGTCTTTAGTAAGGTTTGATAATACATTCAGAAGCAGAAGATACCTGCCCACATAGATTAATGTTTGTAATTTCTTCTAAATGATAAGTTACTAAGAACACATACAGTAATCACTGAAGCTCTGAAGTTCCAATTTAAAAGCAAAAATCAGACCATGGAATGTTTCAAGATAAAACTCTGAATGTATATTCTTCCAGGATATAGGAATTCCTCTGCGGGTAACTGTGGTTTTCAGGATGTTTTAAACCACCTGAACCTGACCAAAGAAAATCATCTGTACTTCATGGCCCGGCCTGTTAAACACTACAATACAACTACAGTCGTACACCTCCACATGCTTCTGTACAGTATCCTAGATGTGGTAAGTTTAAAGTTAAGTCTTTTTGGGTATGCTTAACTCCTTATTTAATGAGTATAATTAAATTTTGTAGAAATGAAGGCCATGTGCCCTGGAACAGTAGATTAGTCTTTGCTGTAGATAGCAGTATTGGCTCATTATTTTGAACTGATATGTTTTCAAGTTTGATTCCTACACTGGTACATACTTCCTCCAGGAAATTGTCACATACCAGCACTCTAAAGTCTGACACTGACAAAAGCTCTCATCTTCTCCCACCTACTCAGCTTTTATATGAAACTAAACTAGCTGCCAGCGATATATAAATGGAATAATTACAACCTTAAATAATGTTACAAACTCACTCGAGTATTGTAACAAAGTACAGCTTCCTTTAAGCAGTGTGGGTGGTAACTGACTGATAAATGTTTTGACCTCAGGGCAAAACAGTTGTTGAGACTGTTTAGTACTACAAATCTGTAGACTTCACTCGGCTGATGATGATACTCGCTGCCCTTGACATTTCCTGTACATGCCAAACTGTAGCCTGTATGCCAAAGAATACTAAAGACAGCGCTTGGGGTTTTTTGGACTTCATGTACCAGAGTCAGCACTGTACCTGATGTTAGCCTTGTTAGCCCGTTGAAACTATTCCTGCTACATGCAGACTTGCTGCTAAAGTTTGGTTGATAATTATACAAATTTTAATGCCTGTTAGTGTTAATAATTGTTTTGCATCTCTCTGTCTCTGGGTTATATCTTATTTAGTCAATCATCTCGAATCACATCATAGTCTGCTATGCAGTCTGGCTTCCGTGCTTGTCATGGGTGTGCTACAGATACGCTCAAGGTCCTGAACAATATAATAGGTGCCGTTGATCAAAGACATTATTGTGCAGTGGTTTACATTGACCTGTCTAAGGCATATGACTCTGTAGATCATAACATTCTCACCGGCAGGCTGAATAACCTTGGATTTTCCGTTGACTCATTTGCCTGGTTCACTAAATATTTCTCAGATATATATAAACCTTTATTTAAACAGGCAATGTCCCATTGAGTCTCTTTTACAAGGGAGTCCTGTAATAGGATTCAGTATGTTAAAGCGGAAGGCCTGCTGTCTGGACCTATGGCTGTCTCTACTGGGGTACCACAGGTCTCCAGCCTAGGACCAATTCTATTCTCCTTTTACATCAGTGATGTTGCTGTAGTGGCTGGTGACACTTTCATTCTAAAATTGGCATAGTGCAATGTTTTGTCACAGTCTTACTATGTGTATGATCATCTTATGATAATGTTAATTGTGCTGCTGAAACGATTTTCACACATTATGTATTTATTTCTTCCTCATAGAAGGAGATTGATCAGACTTTTGTTCCATACGTTTGGATTTTAATGGTGAGTTCTCTCTGAAATGGACAGCTCTTTTTGATCATTCTCAATTGTGTATCTTTAGTTGAAACTGGGCATCTTGCTGGTCTCACAATTCAATTCAAATCGATGCATCACCTCTAGGGGTGGGAATATCTAGGCACCTCATTACGTTTATGAGGGCTACGATGCGATCGTAAAACGAATACAATAAAGATCTATTTTTGTCACTGTGTGACTACTTGGTACTTTTAAAGCAAAGTATTTGCAGCTATTTAATATTACTTCACATAAATATAGCTAACGTTACATAGAATTATTACATTATTACAGCATTATTATTGACCTCTGCTACTGCTGTTTTCATTTCTGATGCTGCTGTTATTAGTATAAATTACGATACAGGTTGAACTATGCACTTTACAATTCTTGGTCACTCCGTCTAAATATATCTGTACCTTGTATATACCAAGGACCGGTTGAAACAGCATTTTGTTTATTTGTGTACTTGATATGTTGATGAATGACAACAAATCAGAACTAGCAGCCAAAAAATGTCCTGCTCAGCTTCCAGACTAGTCTAATGAAGGGAGATGAGCAATAACCGCCTTCACTTTTCCAGCAATTGGAAAACAAAAGAATACTTTAATTAACAGACACACTGTGACCTACACTGTACATTTACTGCCAGACTGAAACCCAGCACTCACTATTCCTCTGCTCCGCTAGCTTTCACTGCTACTGCCACCTGTGTTGTACCTGTCCTTTGAAGAATGAGGAGAGGACGCTAGCTAAGTGCTACCATGCTGCACAGTGTGTGGGTGAAAATCATCAACGTTAGTTGCTCATTGATTTTATTGATTATGTGAAAGTTTTTTTAGCGACTGTCATTCATTCAACAGCTGCCTGTCTGTGCCGAACAGGGAGAACCACACTGTAGTGTGCACACCGTGTGCACACTACAGACAGTCCGGTGCTGCACTTCTGCATTTCCGAGTTCCGCCTTTTTCATTCCGTCAACATTAAGTTATCAATTTACCTCTAGATCGATCGATTATTGACATTTGTAAATCAATTCGGAATTGTTCAAGTCCGCATCGCGATGCATCTAGAAATCAATTATTTTCCAAGCCCCTAGTGGAAACACAAATAATTTCCTTTAAACTCCTTCCATTCATTTTTCTCTCCTTCTTCCTTCATTTCTTATCTCCTCAATGCTGTTTGTTTTTTCCTGTGTAGGTTTGGCAAAATGAACATATTAAGTGGGATCCAGATGACTTTTGTGGACTTGAAACTATATCAGTTCCTATTGAAGCATTGTGGAAGCCAGATATTACTATTGAAGAGATGTAAGTTGTAATGTATGTGCATGTCACAAATCCTTATAGGCTACATTCAGACTGCAGGCCAAAGTTACCCAAATCCGATTTTTTTTTTGCTTATATGTGACTCAGATCTGATCTTTTCATGACAGTGTGAACAGGCCAAGTCACATGGAATCTGATATTTCTCATTCGGTTTTGGACTTCTGCCATATGTGGTCCAAATCCGATACAGATCGGATCTTTATAAATGCGACCTCAGTCTGGACACTCAGGTCTGAATTAATGCGACTTTGACGTCACTCTAGAGCAGCTGTTGTCACAGTTCTGCTGTAGACGGAGCCGCGGTGAAATTTCCATTCTTACAAATGAAATCCACTTGACCACGAGCTCCCTTATGTGCATGATATTTTCCCTTGCAGACATAGTGGAGAGAGAGAGAGAGTGAGTTGTGTGGCAGTTGCATTGTACAGCACCAGAAACCGTAATGAAAAGAACAGAAAGTTGTGAACACTTTTCATAATTCGGGAGAAATGTGACCTGTGAGACATTGAAAACCAGTTGGGAGGGTTAGCAAGTACGAGCTAACTTCTGTGGCTCTGTTTACTTCTGTACAGCAGCGTGCTGCTGCGTGTGAAGTCATGTTATTCTTCTGTGCATGTGGGTCATTTTCAGGCTGCAGACAGTTCACACCTGAGTCTGATATGGGCACATTTGAGCAATAATGTGAAATCTGGGGAAAAAAATCAGAATTGAGCATTAAGGCCTGCAGTCTGAACGTAGCCATAGACTCTCAAAAGTTGATGCAGTTTCATGTTACTGTTTAAAAATGACACAAAAACTGAAACATTTGGTTGCCAAAACATTTATGCAACAGGTTTTAAATGTGTTTTTCATTTAAAATATTTATTGTGTCTTTACTGGGTAATGACTTCTGAAAGTCTGAACCAATCAAAACTAATCAATATTAAACCAAGCCACACCAACTAATGGCTCCATTTGAACCCGTTTTTATTAACAAAGTGTTCAAACCTACAAATACTAGTGGACCTAAATATATCTTTATCTTTTACAATTCTTAGAAGATACATCAGCCTGAAGTTTGTAAAAATATAATGTTGCATCCATAAACATATAGCATCTTGTGTTTGAATATTTGGTGACATATAGCTGTAGCATGTCTACATTGTTTCCATAAATTTATGAGAATTAATACCAAATTATGAATTTTAATATTCAGAAAATATTAATTCATAAATCTCTCGAGGGGCACCACCCGATATTCCGTCCCAGGGTCTCGGGACTCCCTGAGTATGGCTAATAATTAGACAATTATTCACTAGTGATCAGTTAGTTAACAATCGCTCAATTATCTTAAATCAGTTAGTCAATCTCATATCGAAGGGGTAAATTCTCTTGGCAGGGACTTGGAGACAGGCAATACACACACAATTCCTTGATTACAGCGGAGTTTATTAACTAACTAAGGTGATATAAAAAATGCGGTTAAATACATCAAAGAAATGTAATGTATGAAAACAATGAGAAGGGGTTCTATTGTGGGGAGCATTTGACTCATACGGCAGCTAATGAACGCAATTAGATGATACTAACTCGATTAAATTTGTCTAGGAGTTTAAGGACTAAAGATAATATCCAACGAAGGTTAAAATCAAGGGCAACTGGACTTGGTTGAAGATACTGGAAAACTCAGCTATTTAACCTCAGTGGCCAGTTGGCCAGGGTCACCCCACTGAGGTTAAATAGCTGAGTTTCCCTGCCAGTCAGTCAGAACTGAAGAAGTCCTTTGGATGAGGGACGAAACGTCTTCTAGTATCTTCAACCAAGTCCAGTTGCCCTTGATTTTAACCTTCGTTGGATAACTATGACCTGGATGACTGAGAATCTTCATAGACATCGACTAAAGATAATGGATTAACAAACTATTGGACATCACTGATCACAGAATGCCTTGTTTTTGCCTTACTGCGTGTCCGTGTCAGCACCCGGCTTCTCCCAGCCGGGTGCTGGTAAACGGCCACACACTGGCAGAGATCCGTGCGTTCTCGGTTAGGACAGCTTAAAACCGTCGGCCAGTCGCTTTCTCTGCCAGGGAATTGCTCCAGAGGTCCGTCTTTTGTCGGTTTATTGCAGAGACTTGCAGTGGGGGCCAACCCTGGCTCAGGTTAGCAGTTTGGTCATCCTTTGTTACTGCTGGTGGGCTTGAATTAAAGCTAGTGTAACTTAACGGACTGATAACTTTTAACAAAACAAAACCAAAGAAAATAAAACGCAAGTACAGTTACTGGAAACGAGGGAAAGCTGAGGTCGCGGCACTTCACGTGTGTAGCTTGAAACGAACAAAGGGCTTTGTTGCGCCGGACCGAACTCTTAGGGCGTTGCCGGGAGAGGGGGCACGCTGGGCGCGTGCCGAAACACAGTTGGAGAGTCAGGAACAAGCAGAGGACAAGAAAGTGGGACAACGTGTCACTGTTTTTGTCTGTTGGGGTGTGGTTCCCAGAGGGCAGTCCTTTGTTCCCCTGAGGGCTTCTTTTCTTTAAAATTTTAATATGTCTAATCAAAACTATTTGCGCGTATTGTAATCAAGTACCTTCCCACAATCAAACCTTAACTGTCAAACGGTTGATCCGTTCTTAGTTTTAAGCACTTGATAAAAAGGAAAACGATTGCCAGTAGTTCAACTTTGAGGTTAGCATTTCAGAATGAATCACATCAGAGGAGAAGAATTTAACTAGCTTTCTGGATATATTGGCGGTTACACGTTCTTAGAAAATATAGGCAAGATGCACGAATGGCATTAGATTATGGACATGTAAATAAAGTGACATTTATACATTAAACGGCATTTCAGATGATGGCATGTAATACTTATTTTTTCCACTTGGGAGCTCGGGTTACATGACTTTAGCTTGGATTAACCCCAAAACAATCTTTGCTCAGGAGCTTTAGTTATTTTTAAGCTTAAATTTGAGCTGGAAAATTAATAGAGTATAGGAGGACATTTCTTTATCATCATTTCTAAAGGAAGTGTCAGAAAGCATTGTGAACACAGCATTGATTACAACATAGACTGAATAAACGTCAGGGATCCTTGCTGAAAATTAAAACACTGCAAAATTAACTTATTTAGATTCTTTAAACAACAAACAACAAATTGGACAATTCTTTTGCTGTCCTGCTAAGTGTCTATTGACACCTTTACGGCATCCTTAAGCGATGCATGTCTGATTGAGTCTCTGCAGACCCTTTACCAAACCCCAGGCCAATCTCTTGTTTTTTGCATGTCAAAAGGCCAATCTCCAGGGGAGGAAAACTTTCCTACCCCCCTCCTTTTTCCTCAGAGAGAGAGAGGGAAGGGATTTTTGAGTCTCCAAATTATTTGATATAAAATGCTCAAATCCACACTGTTGGTTCACTACATAGCCCAACAAGTTAGTTTAAATACTGTGTACATTGAGAATCAATAATACACAGATTTGGGAATAAGAGGACACCATATTTGTGGGGGAACTACTGAATATTCATACCTGGTTGTTTGCCAGATCTGGGCCACAAGCAGGCCCCAGCATGGCCGAGCCAAGCACAAACCAAATAAACCCAAACTGGCCCTATTCTGACCAACAGTTACTTTTAATTTTTAGCTTATTCTGGCCCACTTTAGGCTCACATCTGGATTATCCAGTGTGAATTGTGCCGCATCTTTACTGAAAGTGGCCCAATACCATTCAACCATATTTGGGCAATAATTAACATTTTAAATGTGGGCCACGCTAGGCTTACACTTTGATTGTCCAGTGCTGGCTTTGGCGTAAATTTGCCAAAATCTGTTGTTAAATATTTGGTCACATTTGCTACATCACATGTGGGCCACCTTAGGCTCACATCTAGATTAGCCAACATGAATTGTGCCACTTTTGGTTTACACGCCGATTACCCTTTGTTAACTGTGCCACATCTTTGCCACAGGTAGTCTACATTTGTTCCGTGATATTTCGACCACATTCACCATTTATCACATGGGCCACTTTGGGTCATATCCAGATTACACACTGACGAGTGCACGGCATCTTTGCCAAACAAAAGGCCACTTCAGGCTCACATCCATTCTATCAGGGCCACAAGAAGGCCAGGAGTGAAGCATCATTGCCTGAAGTGGCCCACACATGCTATCTGGGAAGGAATTTGCTTTGGTATTTTGGTGCAAAACAATAACCCTAGTAGGTGGAATATAATAAAAAGATAGAGCAAATGCTGCAGATATGTGATATTGTCACACTGTGTGGATAGTGTATTTATAGAAATAAAACTGTAAATTAGAGGAAAATAATGAGTTTAACACAAATAGTTAGTTAGGTTTTACTGTAGCTTATATAGATTTATGTTTTATATTATCAGTGAAAGTACGCTACATGAAATGTGATTTAAAGCACAAAGCTTTTGTTAAGTGTGTGTGTGTGTGTGTGTGTCTCTGTGTGTGTGTTTTCTCATACAGGGTAGAGAAGGATAAGGCCCCTCCGAGTCCTTATGTCTACATTTCTGCTGACGGTTGGGTTAAACGTGTGAATGATATGGTGCTGGTCAACACCTGCAAGATGCAAGTTTACAAATTCCCCTTTGACATTCAGAGCTGCAACATATCTTTCAAGTCTGCCCTACACTCTGGTGAGCCCATAACCTGTTGTATTTAAAGAACAGAAACAGACATGGAGAGAGTGGTTTAAGTAAAAGGTTTAAACAAACAAATAATTAATGGATGAAGGGTTTTGCTGAGCTGATAAAGGCAGGAGGAGGATAGCACTGGAATCCTGACGCACAAGATAAAAACATGTAAGCAAAAGCACAAGGGAAAATAATTACTAAAACACACAGATGATTCAGTGGATAAATGTGAGTTACTGTTCTACAAAGTGGTAGGAGAGCTGGAATATTGAAGCAGGGAGTTGATGAGTTCATTGAAGTCCTGTGTGTAGATGAGCCAGGTGCCAGAGAAGGTAAGCTGCACCCACTAGCCTGGTGTGGCTACACGTTTGGATAATTTTCTAGATATTCATCTAAAATGTGTATGTTTTGTGTTTGTGACTTTAACAGTTTATTGTCACATGAGCACATACAGATTCCACCACATTAATTCCTTCTTTGTTGACCTGATAAGAAACCACACAGTTTAATTTTTTTCTCCCCCCTCAGACAAGGATATCCAGCTTAAATGGAATGCCAGCTCGAAGGGCGAAGTGTGGTCTCACGGGTCGCCGACCCAGTATGAGTGGCTCTTTATCAACATGATACACACTGAAAATACTGTCAGCACATTAGGCGTCAACCAGAGCACAATTATTTACACGGTGAGTACTTCTGGATACAGACACAAGGGTGGAAACTACTTTCCACCTCTGTTTGTCTCAAATAAGTACATGTACTTCTACTATTTTACTGCTAATATTATTTTTTTGGCACTTCATCACTCTCTAAGTTCATATAGCAAACTTGTTGGCAAACATTTGCTTACTCACTATAAATAACAAGTAATAGCATCAAGTATATGAAGTGCAATGAGTAAAGAAGTGCAAGTTGTGGAATGTACAAAAAAGTGGACTACAGTTTGACAACAGTTGCCGCCTTGTACTGCCCAAAATTAATACTATGAAACTGGTGAGAGTGACACCGTAGGGGTGTTGTGGCCTGGCTCTGACACTATTGCAAATAAGGGACGCAGTTGCAAGGGATTAACCAAAAGAAAGGGATTTTATTTAACAGAGACTCATTTTGTGTAACAGAAACATCCTGCCAGGCTAAGCTGATACTAAATGAACTATACCGAAAATCGAAAAACTCCTATGTAACACAAAGTAGGAGGGAGCTTGCACCCTGCAAAAACTAAAATCTAAGTAAGATTAATTATCTTAACTGAAGGCAAAATATACTTCTTTTTTGTCTGACAAGATATTTCTTCTTATCAGGCGGCTTTAATGTTAGAGAATTTCACTTGTTTCAAGTTTTTTTGTCCTTAAGTAGCAACTGAAATGTTCTTGTTCTGTTGGCAGATAATTTAGCTTATTTTAAGTAATAATTCACCCATTTTATTGCTTTCTTTTCTTGTTTTTGAGAGCTCAGTTTTTGCAGTGCAGGCTACCAGGATGGAGCAGGACTTATATAACCTAAATACAGTGGTCACTAGCCAGCAGCCTTTAGTTCCTCAATGACCTCCAGGCCCTGGAGTTGTCACAAGCGAACAGTAAAGTTGTGGGCTGGACAGCTAAACAATAAATCTCTGTAAAGCCAAGGGGAGTTGCAGGTGATAATTCTCACTTAAAGTGACCCTTTCCCATATGTCTTTACATCAGCATTTGATACATTGTTATGTAATAGATCTATTATAGCCACTGTTGGTAAACAGTTTGAAGGCTTCCTCAACCACTGCAGACATGAGCCGATTACCTTGTGCTTGCAACCTGGGTACTATATGGTTAAAGTAGGAAGTTCAGCCACCTAACCCTTAAAAATTATTTTACAGATCACCATGAAGAGGCGCGCTCTCCTCTATGTTGTCAACTTCATGCTTCCTGTCCTGTTCTTCTTGTGCCTGGACTTGTCCTCCTTCCTGATCTCAGACAGAGGGGGCGAGAAGCTCAGCTTCAAAGTCACTGTGCTGCTTGCTGTCACTGTGTTACAACTTATTCTGAATGACATTCTGCCTGCTTCATCAAACAAGATTCCACTTATAGGTAAAAATTCATTTGAGCAAGAGTAGCAGATACTGACTGAATGTGTAGTTATTTGTCCAAATTAATGATGCTGCCTTCTCCCTTTAGCAACTTACTGTATTGGAAGTTTTGGTTTGATGATGCTCAGCCTCCTGGAGACGATTTTGGTGATGCATCTCATAAGGAAAGACTCCCAAGATAACAAGGAAGACAGACACCGAAGCCTAAGTGAGGACTGTGTCTATCTCACACAGGCTCCGCCCTCTACTGGACTCTATGGGTACTACCTCCTCCAATCTCATTTGCTCATTTACTCCATATACTCACATGCACTTGCCCACTGAAATTTTATCGTGCACGTAGCCGACCAATAAGATGTCGCTACCGATACGTGCGTGATGTATAAATGTGTCCCTACTGCCTCAGCATCCTTTTTGCTTCAGCGAACAGCGAATTGCCTACCTGTTCGGTGGGATCCGTTTTCTCTTTCCTGCAAGGTCTGATGGAGAACGGGCTGTCGCGCTGCAGCTAGGTCTCCTGTCACAGGGGTTTGGTGACAGAACAGTCTTCACCCACTCCCTCGTGATGCGCTTTCTGAAGGATGTGAGAAGACAGCGACCGGTCTCTCAGCGCCTCAGTAGGACTTGCTGCTTGTGTTGGTGGCTCTAATATCTGCACCTTATGAGCCCCTGGAGCAGTCCTCATTGAAAATGAGCCTTGCTCTCTAAGAAGGTGAGTAAGCTTTGTGCCTGTCGGTTCCCCCCAGCTGCATGCTGGTTCTTGGTGTCCACAGTGCAGCCAGATTGAGACAACACACCTCCTTTGTTCTTAAGAACATAAGGAGCATGTTCAGGTCCAGGACAATAAATCTGGATGCTTTCTACCCCCCTACCCCACTTAGGGTGCAAGGAGGTGAGAGTGCATCTGTTGTGTACATGTGTGCTAGGCTAACGTCCTATGTTGAGCACACAGCCCCCAATCGATGCACTGGTCAGCTGTTCGTCTGTTTCAGTGATAGTGCAGTCAGTAAAGCCCTGTCCAAGAAGAGCACTTCCGAGTGGAATGTGCACGCATGGAACCTTTTTCAGCGGGGTGTGTGTCGAAGAGATCTGCACAATGGCATCGTTTGAGCGATCTCTTGGATATGTCGGGCTCCTTCTCGGGATCCAGCTCGCAAGTGCGACCTAGGATCTGAAAGGTGAGGATCTAGTGACTACTGGGTGTAGAGGGGGAACATACACTGGCAGTGCCCGACGTTCCGGTGAGAAGTCAGATGCAGTGCAGGTCAGGCCAAGCCCCTATTGGTCCAGCGACCTTCTCAGGGGTGTCCCACCACTCTGTCACTAGGTGATGTGGTTGTCGTGGCTTTGGCCGGCCTGTGGCCGACCGGGTTGGTGTGGTGGACTTTGGCTTGTCGCGGCTAGGGCGGACAGTCATTGGGCTCCACCCACTGTACCCATAGAGTCCAGTAGAGGGCGGAGCCTGTCTGAGATAGAACGAAGGTTTCGATGTGGTAACCCTAGTTCTATAAGCACAGGCGGATCCCTCTACCGATGAGCCCTGTCGCTCTGACGCTGTCTGCTGAAGAGGCGGTCGGATGCTGAGGCAGTAGGGACACTGCTATTTATACATCACGCACGTATCGGTAGCGACGTCCTATTGGTCAGCTACGTGCACGATAAAATTTCAGTGGGCAAGTGCGTGCGTGTGATTGGAGGAGGTAGTACCCATAGAGTCCAGAAGAGGGCTCCGCCTGTGCTTATCTAGGGTTACCATATCGTAACCTTTGTTACCATAACTGTTTTAGAGGTGAGATTAAGCATAGATTTCTACAAACCTCTAGATCTCAAGTCAATCTCCTCCTATTGTTCAGTTTACTATTACTACGATTAAATTGGCATGCTATGATATGAATACTCACTAACACATTTACATTGTATAAAATACACTAGTTAATGATGTAATTTTGACAGTGTTGGGCAAGTTACTAAGAAATCATAACAAATTACTAGTTACTTATTACTTTACTTATTACTGGGTCATAAAAGTAACTAGTTACGTTATTCGTTACGTTGGTATATCACTTTCACCCCCCCCCACGTCTTTACCGACTTTTTAACTAATATCATATTCATAACAGCAGCAAAGAGTATGTTTTTACAAAACAAAACGTTTCTTAATGCCACTGGTTGAAATAAAAAATTAAGCAAGTAAATCCTGATTTTTCTGCACATGTATTTATGAGAGCAGTATTCAGTAATCTTATTACAGTAACAAGTAATAATCATTATTACTCGTTATTCAAATAACTTAAATTTGTGAGCAACCCGTTACTGCCCAACACTGCATTTTGAACATGCTTCAACCATCTTTGTGTGAAAAATATCCTTTCAGACAAGAAGAGATGGACTCACCGTGTGTCTGTCAGTGATGTATTTACTGGAGAAACTCCATCTGGACTGCCGTTGGTGGCCAAAGAGGTTAGCACACAAAGGGTTGCACTTTAAATGGTCGGTTCACCCAAATGAAAACAAAAAACAAGATAGGAAAGTCTAAAAACTGTTGAGAGTATTGTCTTTGGATTTTAGTCAGGGATTCTGTTTCTGGAAAGAGATGTTGCTTTTGAATTTTTTTCCCATTCACTTAAACCTTAAATCACCCCAAAAACTATTTTCATGACAAGACACCTCTTGGCATACGTGAGAAAATGTTTATTTGTAATTGGATAATCCAACCCTTTTATTCTCATCATAATGGACACAAAAACCTGAATGTCAAATACAGCAAATTGCAAACTTGTGTTCCATAATGTCATTAATTACCTGTTTTCAAGTCAAATCTGCAGGATAACAGCAGTAAACTGACGGAGTCCAGTTCCTTGAAGAAGGTCTCAGATGACCTGACGGAGGTAGAGAAGACACTGACTGGGCTCCTCAACAGCAGGAAGGAAGAAGGAAAGCCCGGGTACTGGACCAGAGTGGCTAACAGAATCAACAAAGTTTTCTTCATTTTCTATGTCACAGTAGCCAGTCTGTTTTTAGCTTGTATCTTTATAACATGGATCTATGCAGCAGACGAGTAGAGCTAAAGTTAAACATAGTGAATTCATTGTTCCATATAACATGGATGTTAAAACATCTGTGTTAAAAAAAAAATTACCCATTGTTTCTTTGCATATGGCTATTGAGGGTTCGCACTGACTTGTTACGAAGCAACATAGACCCATTGGGATATTTGTTTGTGATGACTGTCTGGCTTGCTGGAGAATGTGTGGGTTTCCCCCCTTTCTGGTTTATATATTCCTTCCCTTAGTTGAATTATTCTTTTCCTTGGTGGGGACAAAATTTATCCCCCCTCAGAGTGATCAATGCTACTTCACTTCACTTCACAAAACACACAGTTCGCATCGATCCGTGATTTCGTTAGGGTTATATTTATATTAAAATGCGTTACTTTGGTTCTGATGTAGCCGCTTCTCTGTCTGTAGGTAATCACCACTCTGTAGTCTTGCTCTATGTTCCACCCACAGCGATTGGTTACACGTCACGAATAATAGCCGCTTTGCTCCGGTGAGCAGCGGAGCTGTGTGTTGAAGGGAAGGCAGAAATTACTAAAGGTGCAATAAACATCAAACTCTGATGATCTGTTTCTATGATGACAAGCAGCACAATGTTTCAAAAACTTTTTTTTTTTACAAATCGCACCCTGATTATTATTTTCCACTTTATTTTAGTTTTTTAGATCTTGTTGCATCTTCTTCCTCTGCAATGTTATAATGGCACCCACCTGGAGTATTTGAACCACCAACAGTTTATCTTTATGCGCCCAACTCCTAAAATTCACGCAACCGTAGTGGATAGAAACAAGCGTTAATTAGGATTTTCTGTAGTGGTTTTTGTGGAAATCCAGTTAATCGCTGTGCTAAATTTGAATGGAAGCTGGTGTGACGTCTGCCTATGATAGAGCTGTGACAAAGGAATACAGCAGGTTGATTTTTCATGTGCTTCTTCGCGTATTACCTCTGAACAGTACAAGTAGACAAGCAAGCTAGGCTAACAAAGAAAAGCCTATTGATATCTTAGGATCTCTCAATCTGTCACGTGACTCTTGCTTTGCAGGCAGTGGCAGCCTTAAGCATCCGGCATGATCTACACAATACCACACATCTAACATATATTCTGTATTAGCCTATGACACCAATATGGTTGCATTAGTAATTACTTTGATACATAATATGCACCATGTTCAATGAGTCCATCAGATACATTCTAAATAAATAGAGAAAAAAAAAACATTTTATATACATACATACATACATATATACACACATATATATATATATATATATAGAAAGAAGAAAAAGTGTAGTTTCTTTAAGATTCTCTTGAAATTATCTTCTTTGGAAATGCAATGTTGTCAGCGCCTAATGTTAATTTATTCATTTGCATCCTTGTTTTTGTTTGCTATCCATTATGCATGTATACTATATACTATATATTTTAGGAGGCTACTCTACATTTAAGTTACATTATGTATTTACGTGATGAAATCAAAGTTTAATTTTGTTTAAAAGCTTTGTGCTGCTGAAATAAACAATCAAGACAAACTTTGTTCTGGTTTATAGTGGTCAACGTCTATTTGGGATTATGAGTGTCTTCAAAATCTCAGGAAGGGAGATTTTGTTGCAGTGCAGAGCAGTTTCTTTGGAAGAATATGATGTAGTCAGTGTTGGGGAGTAACTAGTTACGTGTAATTTAGTTACATTACAAATTACAAAATAAATTAACTAATCTGTTACAGTTTCTGGAAAAATTATTAAATTACAGTTATATTTGAAAATGTTTGAGTACGTTAGGGGTTAAATCTGAATATAAAATGCTATATGTTGAATAATATTCATTTTGTTGCTTTGCATGTTTTTCATTTGCACAATGTCTTGCCATTTCCAGCCAAAGTCGTTTAGTAAAGTTTGATCTTATTTGATGCTTTTGATTGGTTTTTCATGTTTGAATTAGCCGCTCCGCTCGTCCTCCAGTCAAATAGCCTCTCAAGCTGTCTTGTCGGACATTTTTAAATTAATAGTTATTTTTGGCAATTTACACATTCCACACTTTGATGAACTCCTCCTACAGAACAAATCCAATCCACTACAGATTCTTGCTGTGCAATCTAGAGGCACTGATGATAAAAAAAACATCTCCCAACCTCTGTCCACTGGGCCTTACCACACCCTGACGGGGTCACAGCGCAAGGGCCCGTCAAACACTGCTTGCAGCTTTAATTTTTATCTTTTTCTTGTGTTATCTTTATGTGTTAATTTTTTGCCCCTGTGAAAGCACTTTGTAACATGGATTTTGAAAAGCTCCATAAATAAAGATTATTGCATGCGTACACACACACATGCAATAAAATAGCATTCCATTAACATTTCTGTCTCCACTGCTCAGATCTACTTTAATTATAATCATTATAATTTCATGCATTACAGCCTCAATGCAAGATGGCCACGGCAGGATTTCACATCACAATCAGAGTAACATAATGTCAGCAGCGGATTACAGAAGAGGAAGCATGCATCTTCAAGACAATATGCAACAGTGAAATGCACTGCACAGAAGAACTAACAGCGTACAATGCACCTTAAAGAGATGGCATTATGCTCATTTTCAGGTTCAAAATTCTATTTAGGGGATTTACCACAACAGGTTTACATGGTTTAATTTTCAAAAAAAACCATATTTTTTGTCATACTGCACATTGCTGCAGCTCCTCTTTTCACCGTGTTGAAGGCTTCATTTTAGCTATGGAGTGATGCATCTTGTCTCTAAATGATCTTTGTTGGGAGTTACACATGCGCAGTTCCTAGTTAAGGGCTACTAGCCAATCAGAAGCAGGAAAAGGCGGATCAGCGAAAAGACGGTGAACAGCGTCGATTCAGCTGTAAGCTACATGTTGCCAGCTTGGCAATATGGACTGGAGCAAGAGTTTCTGAGTGGTGAGTTATTAATCTGTAACAAAAGTATATTTCATCCACAAAGTTTTAACTGAGCTCTGTCTCTACATCACAGTAACAACTTTATGTCCACTGACTGCTTGGAGGGTGGCTAGTGTTTGGAGAGGAGAGGTGTGCTGCAGCTCAGTGTTTTTCCACCGGTGTTTTTGAGGGCGTGTCGGACTAGTAGCTCAGCGAGCATTATGACATGAATTTACTTGTGACATCACAAGAAAGGGAAGTAAAGGCTGGACTACAAACGAGCTGTTTTCAGGCAGTTCAGAGCAGAGCTTTCTGTAGGAGATTAGAACTCCCTTTGGGGTGGACTTTGGGCTTTTTCACTTTGCAAACCTGTTACATGCGCAAAAAATATATATAACTCAATAAAGGAGAGGGGAAAAGCCAAAAAGCATAATACCACCTCTTTAACACATGAAAACAACTGACAGCCACTTTCACACATATGAAAACATGATCCTATTAGTGACAGCACACAATGACACACAAAAAGTATTTTGATCAGTGACGTGCATCATTGACATGATTGACAAAATGTTTCATGTCTCTGCAAAGGTATAAATAACAATGACGCAATGTTGTCCAAACCAACATCTTGGTTAGTTTTTGTTTTGCTCTCTTTTCTAACTTCAAAACTTTTCTAACATAAAATTGCAGATTAATTAATCCTTTAAACTTAATTTGGATGTACGTACTGTAGAGTGATACGTCAATAAAGTCTTTGTGTGTAAAGTCTTTCATGTTATTGTATTGTTATTGACTGAGAATGTTATCAAGTGTGAGACAGAGACACCATAGAGCAGTGGTCAGCAATCGGCGGCCCGCAGGCCAGAATTGGCCAGCCAGCAATAATATCTATCCCACGGTTAAATAGCTTTGATTGCAGAAAATTAAAAAATAAATAAATTGACAGCGGCAGATGCTGAAATAGATCTCAGTCATGACAGCTACAGTTACTCAAATAATCACTTCCTCTTAAGTGATTGTGCCTCCAAAATATTTTTTTTGCAGCAATGCTTTATGTTGAGTTTATTGAGAGCTTTTACTTTGAGAAGTTCTGAAGGACATTCGAAAGAGTCTCTGGCTTGCTTGACACACCTCTGAAAAAGCCAACAGTAACCTTGTGATTGGATTTCCCTGAATTTCCTCAGGGAAATGAAAATTAGCGTCCATAGGTTTTTGAATGCGGATCAAACGCCGGGATGCACACGCACTGCAGCACATGCTTTATTGCAAGCATGTGAAAAAGTGTCCTTATAGGCTAATCAATTTGTTTAACAAGGGAGAAAAAAAGCCCGCCGGATTGTGGGATCGACTTTACAACACCTCCATCAGGAGACCCACACTCCCCCACTCAAACGTGGACATGAGAATCCAACGGTTTGAAATAATTTGACTAAAATAATGTCAGACTTATTTGCTGACCCCTACCATAGAGCAAGGGGCTTAATCACTGACTACTTTAAATACCTAATGTGATTGACAACTTGTGGTTGGTTGCCTTTGATGTTAAATCACCTTCTCTCTATTTAAATTATATATGAGAGGGGTCGTAAGACACTTGAGATACATGGATCGAACTAATCAGTATCAGAATCAGGTTTATTGACAGGTACATTTTCACATACGAGGAATTTGCCTTGGTATAAATTGATGCTTACAGTACACATGAACATAAATAGAAATATAAGTATATAAAAAATTTAAAAAGTGAGGAGATCAAAAAATGTACAAGTATACAAAAAATACATTAATACTATAATACAATACTAACAAGTAGTGCAAGAATTCGCAACATGAGATTGTAACTAAGGTTACATCGTTGACTGTAATGGCGCAAATAGCCAATCATAGTTTAGGAAAATAGGGTGGCACTATCAGATTTCACAGGCGGCACGTGCCCCACACGCTTCTGCTCCTATTCCTGTGGCATATTGATTTAAATGTTTTAAACATTAATTTATTATTTCTATTACTCCTAACCCTTGATACAACAAACACAAGTGCTTTATGTAATGTAGGACTAAATATTTTGGAAGGATAATGAAGCAGGCTTCTTTTGGCCTAAAAGGTGCAAAATACCTAATGTTTGAAAACCTGTGAATAAGTAAGTAAGTTATGTGTTGCCATTTAGGTAATAGGTAATTTTTAAAAAAATATCTTACTAAGAAAATATGAAAAGCTAGGTTACCACATACAACCCTTTTTTCTTTCCTTCTCAAGGTGCTTAAATGTCTAAGCTCAGTGAACCCACCTTTAAAAGATGTCTCCAGAGATGAAATTAGGGTGGCAGGTCTGTTGACCCTGTTGGCACATTTTTGTTCTTATTGCATGTCATTATAATGAATGTGTATTCCCTGTTTTTATATATATATATAAATATATATATATATATATATATATATATATATATATATATTATTTTTTTTTTAATAAAAAAGGGTGATTTTGAAAGTTTAGCATGGGATGGTATTGGGGGTTTGCATTTTAAATTTACTATAATGTACAGTTTGTATATGCAGTGTATGCCCTTTCTAAAACTAACCTGGTAAACAAAAAAAAAGTTTAAATATTGGATTGATGTGTCCATGATGTGATTCTAGAAGGGTTGGGGGGTTCAGTTTGTTCCAATATAGGGCCCTTCAGATCCCTTTTGCCCGGGGCTCTCAAAGTGCCTAACGCATGTACACAGTATGAACTTATAACAGTGGTTTAGTTGTATTGAAAAATGCCAGTACACTAATATGACATCTAATATTTACATGTTGTTTTAACGTGTAAAATGCACAATTTGTATGTATCATACATGCTATCACAGATTGTCTAGATTACTGAAGGAATGTTTTAGATCATTTTAATATTAACATCACATTTTCTTCTGAGGAGATGCAATGTAATTAATGTTGTTTAACATTATGTCATGATGTATTTATTTGATGGAATAACAGTGATCGGTTGTACAGTATGTACAGTACTGGCATTGTTTGCACAAATAAACAACAAAATAATACATTTCTCCTCATACAAAAACAAACACACCAGCACAGACATTCTTGTTTTTGTCAGTGACCACTGATTTTTGGGTCACTTGTGAGGGCCATCTCTATCATTAACACAGTTGAATTTCACTGTACCAATTTCTGGCGAGATGCACATGAAAAATAAATGACTCAAATCCAGAGACCCACAGTTATGAGTCCTGAACTAATCAGTTCTATTTCCTGTGCTGCCTGCTTACCACAGCCCTGTAGCCAGCTGTCACGTGACAAATGAACGACTCAAACCCAAAGACCCACAGTTGAGAGTCGTGAACTAATCAATTCTGTTTCCTGTGCTGACGGAGACCATGCAGCTGCTGTGTAACGAGTGAACGTAAGAGTCCAAGACTATTCACGCATCTATAAGACATAAAGAGAATAGTAATATTAATGATAATATTGAAAGATCATACATAAAAGATTAAATGTAAGAGGACACAATTTTCTGCCAAAACATCAGACACACACTAAATTGCCGTTTTGAGTACAATAGCCACGGTTTTTTACAAAGTGTGTATATGTGACCCCTGAGATGAGATTGGGTTGATTAGACAACTTCTGCTTCTTTGATAAGGTGAAAGGCTCAAAAAGTTCAGCTAAGAAGACAAAAAGGCAAGTAAGGATTTGGGTTCATCACTTCCCTCACTCCAGTTCTGAGGTCTTTACATTGGCTTCCTGTATGTCAAAGAATTGATTTCAAAATCCTGCTGTTGGTGTATAAAGCACTAAATGGTTTAGGGCCAAAATACATTTCTGATATTCTGCTTCATTACGAACCATCCAGACCTCTCAGGTCGTCTGGGGCAGGTCTGCTTTCTGTCCCCAGAGTCAAAACTAAACAAGGAGAAGCAGCGTTCAGTTATTATGCTCCGTATATCTGGAACAAACTCCCAGATAACTGCAGGTCTGCTGAAGCAGTCAGTTCTTTTAAATTAAGACTGAAGACTTTTCTTTTTACCATTGCTTTTAATTAAATATTTAAGATTTTTCTTTTTACTGATAACTTACACTGCACTGTAACTTTTACTGTCCTGTTTTCTTTTTCTTTGTTTTTAGCTTTTTATTATTTTCCATTTAACTCTTTTAATCCTGTTTGTAACACTGTATCTTTTATTATATTTTATGTTGCTTTTAAACTTTTACATATTTCCCTGTTGCTTTTATGTTTTATGTAAAGCACTTTGAATTACCTTGTTGTTAAATTGTGCTATACAAATAAACTTACCTTACCTTACCTTACCTTACCCTGGAAACTCAAGAAACGTAACCTATTGGCCTCAGGTGACGACGGCCGTTACAGCAACCAGGAACACTAACGAACCAGCAGTATCGACGATCCTGGCAAACGACCCCACTGAGGTTAAATAGCTGAGTTTACCTGCCAGTCAGTCAGAACTGAAGAAGTCCTTTGGATGAGGGACGAAACGTCTTCCAGTATCTTCAACCAAGTCCAGTTGCCCTTGACTTTAAGTTTCGTTGGATAATTATGTAATATTAGTTTTTTTGTGTGATTTGGTGGCCCTACCATTTCAGACTGTAATTCACCGCTTTCGTAAATAAGGACAGCTGTACACGTGCAGTTGTTATGATTGCATAACATCAAAAACTAGTAGCAGAGGTGGGACCAAGTCATTGTTTTACAAGTCCAAGTCAAGTCTCAAGTCAAGGACCAACAAGTCCAAGTCAAATCCAAGTCTTAAACCTTGAGTTTCGAGTCCTAAACAAGTCATAATGCGTTCTTCACCAAATTTAAAAAACATTTCAAAAGGTTTTATAAGTTAACAATAAAAAAAATATTGAATGAAGCCTGTACAGAAAGAAGGTAGAGCTGCAGTTTCACTCTACAGATGTTCTATAATTTCATGAATTAAATTGAATGTTCATGTAGGACTGCTAATTATTTTGGTCAATATTGAGATCACAGGATTACTCATTGCCTTAGGAAACATTAAACTATTGAACTTCTAAAATGTAATACTTTATTTTTAAAAGCTATTATATGCATTACTCCAAAATCTCATATAGCCCATGAAATAAGAAACAATAATCCAACATTATTAACTTTGCAGCATCTACAGTACAAGAGATAGCAGCACAGTTTCAGCTTTGGGTGACGGATGAGTCACTGAGGGGGCTCTGTGTGTGTATGTTTGTGTTTGTGTTTGTGTGTGTGTGTGTGTGTACACGGAGGGGAGCAGAGCAGGTGACAGGTGAACTACTGGAGTTGACGAAGTTACATTACAGAACGCTGAAATACAACCATGGTGTTTTGTCGGGAGATGCAGTGACAGAAATCAGCGGTGAGAAAACTATAAATCGCTATGACGTTAGAAGATGCAGACACCGTGGATATTTTACAAGCACCGATCAAGTAAAGCAACACTTAACACACCTTTTAGGGAGGGCCTCAGCTGTAAAGGAAAGAGGTGCGCTGAATTTATAAAACAAAATGAGTGTCGTTGTGAAACAGCACTCAGCGCTATTATCGTTTTATCTTAATTAACTTATCATAAAATTGGTGGAAGCAGCTTCACACAACAGCTGCGGCAGACTCTCTACACTGTTTCGACCTGACCTTTCTTTTCTCTGTGAGAAATATTACTTACTAGTCCAACTGTGTAAACAGAAAGAATGCCAGCTCAGTGGCTGTCTTGCAGCCTTTTATTTAACAAAGCTTTTACCAGCATCTGACAACAACCTCTTTGGTCTGTTCACCTTTGCCATTAGTTAATGTAGAGGCTGCTGAGTCCAATTATGTTGCCCTGTCGCCAAGCTCCACACTAGCACCGCTCTCCACCACAAGCAGCAGCATTATTTTGCTTGAAACTTGGGTGGCAAGCTAGCCAACAAAGCTGGAAATGAACAGATGCAAGAGCACGTACAGTAATCTTACCTATGCCTGAGTGTGTTATCTAGAAAGTACATCAACTAGAGATTTAGGCTACTGCTAGCAGCTTAACCTCTGTGAAACCTCTGGCTGATTTCAACAACTGTGCTAACACATTCAAACATTAAGCACGTGCAACATCACAAGACATAGCAAGCCAGCTAAAAAGTTATTACTTATTAGTCCAACAGCAAGAAGGCCGCTCAGCATCTGTCTACATAGTGCCTTAGAAAGCTTTCACAGCAATGATAGTGACATCACTCACTCTATTACAAGTCAGTGTACCATCAAAATTACTCTGAAACTGTTATTTTAAGATAAGAATACTACATAATGTTTATTTGAATAATTATTGTCAGCATGCTAACACGCATAGTAAACATGGTAAACATTGTATCTGCTACACATCAGGTGTAATTTGAATGTGCTGATGTTAGCATTCCGGTCATCGCAGTGCGTAAAGTGGCTGTAGACTGTTAGTGTTGTTTCCTAAATGTGACAAAAACAAAGAACTCTGAATTTGCTACAGCTCTGATTTGTGCCGTTCACCTGCTTCTTTTCCATAGCAACGTTGGCTATGCTCATTGGTATGGCTAATGTAGCCAAAGGAGCCGAGCTCGTAATTTCTTTCATGCTTTACATATTTCTGTGTTTGGCTGAATAACAATTAAAGGAATCTTGGATCCTGGTATTTTAGTATTTAGAGACATCCAAAATAGACAAAAAAGAAATTTCTTATAAACCAAGTTGAAATAATCAAAACTTATAATTAAACCAAATATACCAAGAGAAAAGTTATTTGAGAGACTTCATGGGGAAAAATACTTCCAGAACCAGTGGTTCCTTCCACTTCAAACCTATCAAAAGTGGCTATTGTGAGTAACATGATGTTCGGGGCAAGAAATGACGTGTGGAAGGGAAGGGAGAGCCTGACACAGTAACCAGTCAAATCTGAGATTAGTTGTACATTTGTTGTTCCTACATTAAACTGTTTTACTACTTACTTTGGAAAAAACAACAAGAAGTAAAAGCAAGAAGTAAACTGCTTTTGTTTTGATAGCAAAATTGATCCGACCACAGGCTAAGTGTGAGGGTGTTGTCAGTTACTGGCAGCCTTGTTGCATTAGGTGTGTTTGGCCTAATGTTTCTATCATTAGACAAAAAAAACATTAAAGTCATTACATTTGCTCAGCCCTCTTCCAGTACAAAGCAATGATATTACTGCTGCAACAAACATTTACAAACAACACAGAGAGGACAGGGATGCTCATTAACTGGTCAGACCTCTGACTGTCATGATGCTTGCAGTTTTCCTCTTTCTGCTCCTCCTCACAGGTAAGCTGGGACAATTCTATATGACGCATGCAGGTGTAAATGTTCTGCAGTTTGGTTAAACCTATTATTTCCATATTATTCCTGCTGCTTGTTAATTTAAACAACATTGTTTATTTTTAATTGTGTCACAGAAAAATGTTAATGTAAGAACAGGGAGAGATTGGCTGAACCTCAAAACTGCACTGCTTTTTAATTGAAACAAGCCATTGAAGTCCTCCCCAAGAAAAAAGCAATGGAAAATGTCTTTGCATTTTTATTTCCTTGGGGCAATAATAACAATCATTGTCGTTTTTAAAAAAAATCAACATTTGAATTAAATTCAATTTTATTTACAGAGCGCTGAATCACAACAGTTATAGCGCTTTTCATAAAAGAGCAGGACTAGACCGCACTCTGTGATATTATTTAACATACCCAAAGTTTTCCTTTTAATATACACATCTACCTTGTCAAAATATTAGCATTAATAATAATAATCAAAATGATCAAGATCCTCTCTTTGGTCATCGTAATCACTCAGATCAAGATTAGAATCTTGAGGATTTTCTAAGGGTCAGAAAAGTGCAGGGCCTTATAATGTTCATATGTTATTGGTAAAACAGCAAATCAAAAATCAAAAATACAAACCATACTGGTTTAAAATTTGTGATGTTAATATACTATTATTATATAATATAATATGTCAATTTGTTACCATGTAATTAGTTGTATTACCAGCACTAGTTTTATTTCCACATATTTATTCTAGATATTTTAGCACTTTAGCATCAAACAACTCAGAAACAAGTACAAAGTACAAAACCTTTCCACACTGCTACCAGACATTCTAACTGTGTGGAAAAATTTTTATCAGGTTGAGTCAAAACACACAACTGTAGTTCGTTAGCCCTCTGACTGGTTTTTGATCTCAATCTGTTATTACACGTGATTAGTCATACATACATACGTACATACTTACTTACTAGTTAGACTGTTCTCAACACCCTACACTGTAAAAATGAAAACTTGAAATTGCTCATCTTAATTAGATTTTTGATTAAACTGAACAAAAAATACTTAATGGCATTGTAAACTTTGTTAAAATAGTTTCCTCAACTAACTTTATTACATTTCTTGTATAAAGTTGGTCTCAATGCAAAATTTATGAAATTGTAGTTGGAGCTGAGCCAACTTAAGTGGTGCTAAGCATGGGGTTTTCTAAGCAGTCCTGCAGGGGTTTTCATCCACATGTCAGTGTTGGACATACCAGGACAGCTCTCCTGTTTTCTTCAAGAGAACCTGAAGTCAAAAAGGTGAGTTTTGTTTGAATATGAATATAGTATTGAAAGTCTGGCTTTTCAGTAGTCACATGTTTAATTCTTTTGTTTAATCATGTGCTTGATGCTACACTGTAGCTTGCTTGCTAACTAAGTAGTCAGCTAATGTTAGCATAGTAAACAATGGTTTGATAAATTCCATGTCTATATGGACCGCAGAGTCTCTATGTATGGTTCAGAAGTGCAATGGACACGTCAGCAACAAAACAGCTGATTGTCAGAACTCAATGTGGAACTTTGAACCGCTATTCGTTTATGCATTACATCAAAATAAATACTGCTAACTAGCATAATTTATTTTTTATGGCCATATAATGTTACCCTACAGGGTTTCCCATAAATGTATTTAAGTGTGCCCCACCCACCATCGTGCACAGTACACTGTTAAAGTGTGTGAGAATATTTTTGTTGTATAGATCCATTAAAAGTAAATTAACTAATTTGCCTTTTATTTCTCATTGTCCTTACAGTTATCCTATGTGTGTGGGTTCTGCGGTTTTCTCAGCTCAAGTCAACAAGATCTATTGAGCCGTAGACTACGACACGGAAGAGGAGCTCACTTGCCCTGTGTCGCATTAAAATCACACCTTACATTGCCGGACTGTAAGAAGACATCAAACTTTTTTTGTGAGTAATGTGAATTTGGAGAAACTTGGACTGAGCATAATTTTTTCACTCACCTGGGACATCATTTAAAAAATCAACACACTGTGCATTGCCCTGACATTGCTGAAAATGAAACCTGTGCCTTCGACACTTATATCCTTGACCAGCCATCAAATGACTTTAATGAGGTAGAGGCACAAAGTGGTTCAATTAACAACGGTGGGGAAGAGTATGTAGAAGCTGAGACTCTGGAACATAAAATTGCATCTCTTTTTGATGGTGATGAATGTTGAAATTGGTCATCAGATATACATGTACACTATTTTAAATGCCTGTTTTAAAGGTTTACACTGGACTTGCATGATTCCATCTTGAATGACACAGTCATGTTTTTCTTTAGTGTTTGTTGAAAATAAACAAGGAAATTGAAGTGGCTTTGTTTGTGGAAATTGGTGTTTTTTTCAAAATTTGAGTTGGCCTCAATACTCAAAAATCAAGTGCAGTAAGTTGCCTTGAAATTTAGAGTTTTTATACATATGAAAGATAAGTTATCTGAACAAAAGATAACTGGTTGGCTTGTCAGAACCTTTTCATTTTTACAGTGTACCCTTTGTGAGTTGATTCTATGTTTTTAATAACTAATAAATATTGTCAACACTTAATCGTTCTGTGTAGGCAAGCAGGAGATGTGTGCGCAGGGAAATCATATTTTAAATAAAGACCTGTATACTCTTCTCTGTCAGATGGAAGTACCTCCAATTACACAGAGCCACCAGAGCTTCTTGATGATCAACAGAACTTCAATCAGACCTTTGAAGAAAGTATGTAGAGGAAACAAACACTTCATAAGTACTCAGTAATTATATGCATGAATATTTATTCCCTTAGCCTTAATTATGTAAGTCTTGAAACTGAAAACATTGTTCTGTTTTTTGTTGTTGTTTTTTGGTTGTTTTTTTTTTATACCTGTCCTGCCCAGCAGCCTGGTATAGAGTATGATGAGCTGGATACCATATTGTGCCGGACAGATTTTACTTTAACAAGAGAGTATTAATATACTCCTTTGTCTGTTTTATTATTTATTTAATTATGTATTGATTTGTCACCGGGCCGGACAGGGGGGCAGACATGGGGATGGGGGGGCACAAACAGACAGCACAGAGAAAGGACAACACCTGTAAGAGAAGGGGGATGGAAGGTGGGGACAACAGGGAAAAGCAGTGGGAAACACCAATTGCAGAAAGCAGCGAAACATGCAATGGAACAGAGAGGGGGGCTTGGGGAGGAGAAAAACAACAACAAACAAACAAACACAAACAAACAATAAAAATAATAATAATAATAGTAAAAGACAACCAGCCGAACAGCAGCAATAAACAGCTGACATGGTAAGACACTAAGAGAAAAATGAAAACAAGAAACAGTTACGCACAATAAATAAGCAACACAGCACAGCCACGAGAGCTGGAATAATAACAATTAATTTAAATAAGTAACTGAAAGAAAAGCATCAGGAATAATTCTACCAGGCACAACCTAAATTTGTTTGTGTCTGTGTGCGTGGATGTGTTATACATGTGTGTGCGCATAAGCCTTACTCCAGATGCAGATGCAAACGCGGAAGACACCGACCCAACCAACAGACGCCCCAAAAAATAAATAAATAAAAATAAAAATAAAAAAGATAATAAAAACGACTATCCAAATGCCAGTTGACTACGCAATGCCGACGGAACGCATGAAGCTTAACACAGCCCTGCCCTGCACCCACACTGCACATCCCGAAAACTAACTTTAACTGGCCAACAGAGAAATGGGGAAGCATGGATCCGAGGCAAACGAAGCAAACCAGGGACGCAAACTGGTCCCTCCAAGCCAACGAGGAAATGCCTCCCCCGGACTCCAATGCACAAACTAAACGCCCAGCAGCCATTCAGAGACCCTGCCCAGGGAAAAAGCACAATGCATCAAGATGCATCGACAATCGCTCTCCAATCCCACCACAGCATTCCAAACCCCTCAGCCCACCCCAGATCAGGCAAGACCGCCACCAACCCCGTGGCACCCCCGACGCCCCGGGGCTCCAAGGGCAGGACACGAGGCCAATGAGAATCCCCCCCACTCCTTCAACCCCTCTGCCTGGCTCTGTAAATGTATTGTTTTGTGTTGGATGCATGTCATGGATTGTGAAGTGTTGTATGGTGGAGTAAAGATAAGGTGTGTGGTAACTAAGGTGCAGTTAAAATTGGAGGGTAGGTGTGACACAGGCACCCCACAACTGTCAGGTAGAGGAGCCTCCCATCGTGCCCCTCCTATCCCCCAAGCCCTCTGTGTCTAATGTGTAATTAGAATTGAGGGACGGCGTTCTCCCGCGTTATTGCTCCCTGGCGGTAGCGAGCTTCCCGGCACGGCTTTCTGCTGTTCTTCCTTGGGGCGGGGTACAGCTTCCCCCTGGACATGCGGTCTGGGGTCCTTTGCGCTTTGGGGGGTCGCAGGGTGTCCTGGCTTCTGGGGGTGGGGGTCTGCGGTGGGATTGTGGGGCGATTATCGATGCATCTTGATGCATTATACTTTTTCCCTGGGCAGGGTCTCTGGATGGCTGCTGGGCGTTTAGTTTGTGCATTGGAGTCCGGGGGAGGCATCTCCTCGTTGGCTTGGAGGGACCTGTTTGCGTTCCTGTTTTGCTTCGTTGGCCTCGGATCCGTGCTTGCCCATTTCTCTGTCGGCCAGTTGTTGGACCCCTCTGGATACTGAGGTATATAGTTAGTTTTCGGGATGTGCAG
>NC_060163.1:19901775-19978506 GCF_021292245.1 Micropterus dolomieu
CCCCCCTGTCCGGCCCGGTGACAAATCAATACATAATTAAATAAATAATAAAACAGACAAAGGAGTATTTTAATACTCTCTTGTTAAAGTAAAATCTGTCTGGCACAATATGGTATCCAGGTCATTATACTCTATACCAGGCTGCTGGGCAGGACAGGTTTAACAAAAAAAAAAAAAAAAAAAAAAAAAAAAAAGAATTGAGGGACGGCCAGTGGGGGGGGAAGAAGGGCGAGGCCGCAATAAATCAGCCCCACCCACCAAAGGCCCTGCAGCCTGCCTGCCCCCCAGAGTCCTAAGGGTGTATGTAGTGAGACATGATCAAAGGGGGGAAGGTGAAGGAGGTCAAAGGGAGGCTAGAATGGTCCTCCTCACTGGGACCAGATTCCTGACTGGCCCCATCATTCAGTCCCGTCCCCCACCCCCTTTAGCAGGAGGACGCCAGGTCCCTCCAGCCCAGGGCTTATAGCAAGAGCCCCTCTAGCACTGGCAGCACCCCAGAGTCAGCGACAACCCCGCCCAGCCCCAGGACTTGTCCAGGGGTGCCCAGCCCCCCCAGTGCGCAGACCCGCCCCAGACCCAGAGGCTCCAAAGCCCCAAGCCCCAGACCCCCACACACCCCCAACCCAAAGTCCAACAACCCCCCATCCTTGCCTAATATTTATTCCTGTAGCCTTAATTATAGATTCATAGACTAATGGTTGTCATTTCTTCAAAATTATAAGTCATTAATAACACACAGCACAATTGATGTATAGACACATAGAAGAACTCTAAAGTTTAATTAATTAAAAAAGTTTGAATGTCTTTTTACCTTTGAAGAATAAATTCTTAATATTCTTCTTATTCTTAATATAAATACAGATTCATCTAACTGTGGTTACCAGGCTGTTTTAGACCACCTGAAACTGACCCAGCAAAAAGATCTGTACACCATGGCCAGGCCTGTTAAAAACCACACTGAAACTACAAGAATATGGATCCAAATGCTGCTGCATAGCATCCTAGATGTGGTAAGTTTTATATGAAGCTTTAGATTGTCTGTCATTTTTTTCTTATTAATGGTAATGATTTATTTACCTTTTTTTCCTTCATTGAACTACTTGTTCAGACAGTTTGATGACATTTTGTAGATATCAAGGCCATGCGCTTCGGAACAAGTGATTAGCTTTTGCTGTGGATAGCCGATGGGCAAAATTAACAAAATCAAAACAAAACCTCTTGACTCAGAAGTATAAATGCAGCTCTATAATCAGGTATTGCAGCAGTATCCTAAACTGGGTTTTCACAGGTGTGTGTCATTTTTTGTTGTTTCACAACAAGCACTGTGCAACCTTTGGGGAATTTGTGCTTATATTTGATGTGTATTAACTTAACTGTCGTTTGTTTCTTGTATTTTATATTAAACCCGGCATAGGTCTATGGGTTATGACAGCTTTGCTGCGTGTATGGTTAGTTTATGAGTATGTTTATTGTGCTGCTGGAAAGATTTTCACACAAACTGTAATTTCTTTGCTGATAGAGGGAGACTGACCAGACTTTTGTTCCTTATGTTTGGATTGATATGGTGAGTTCTATCTGAGATGGACAGCACTTTTTCATTATTCTCACCTGTTCATCTTTAGTGGAAACTCAGATGATTTTCTTTCTGTCCTTCTTCTTTGATTCTTTACCCCATTCCTCTTTCCCTTGTTTTCCTGTGTAGGATTGGATTAATTATCACATTAAGTGGGATCCAGTGAAGTTCTGTGGAATTAAAAGGGTAACAGTTCCTATTGAAGCATTGTGGAAGCCAGATATAACTATTGAAGAGATGTAAGTTTTAAGGTATTTGTATGTCACTGTTTTATTCTTCTGCGCATGCGGGTCACTTTCAGGCCGCGGACAGTTCACACTGAAGTCTGATATGGGCCACATTTAAACAATAATGTGAACTGCCAAACAAAAAAAATCGGATCTGGGATAAAATCACAATTGAGTATCAAGTCTGCAGTCTGAACGTAGCCTTAGACTTGTTTAAATATAGAGGACTGATTAATGAACTGCAGTTTACAATATTATTTTTACTGGGGAACAAAGCGCTAGGTCCTGGAAGGAGAGTGTAACTTTTGTAAGGAACGTAGCTCCAAGATACAGTGGTTATGTTTATGTTTTAAAAATTATAATGTACCTATACTGGAACAAATATTTAGGTACAAGGGAAGGCACAACAAAATCCATTTGACGGTCAACCCGAAGGGTGCTGGTGGGCCGGACTCAAAACCCTAAATTGCCCTCTTGTCTTCTACTCCAAGTGCAATTCCCGCTTTACCAGACACACACAGTTTCTGTGTTCATTGACTTTGGTGCCCATGCGCACTGGATGCTGAGCCCAGTCACACACAAAACTGCTCCTAGGCTCCTGAAAATGTCAGGTAATCCCCATGAGACATTCTTTTTATTTTTATTAACCTGCAATCTGCTTTCTGACAGTGAGAGTAATTACACAACACTGTCAACATGTGCTTTAATTCAAGGTCTTTCCTAAATGCAAATTTGCTACCCCTCATTCCCTGTACTTCTTCCATACTGGTAGGTACACAGTAAGTAGCCTACAGTAATTCAGTATTACTACCCTATAGCCTATGTACAAATATTGACTAAAATGTTGGAACAGTATGATGCAGTATGTGATGTTGTCACACCATTTAGATAGTGTGTGTATATAACCAAAAAAGTTAAATTAGAGAAAAATCAGGTAAGCTCCAAGGGAATCACAGATAATCCAAAAACATTGGGAACTAAACATGGGCTATAATATACGAGAGGGGTGAGGATAAAAAGGGACAGGTGAAACTAAGGACAAGGAGGAGAGATGATTAACAAAGTAAAACAGGAAACAGAATTCATGAAAAATGCAAAGAAAAACATAAGACAATACACAGAGCGGGAAAACGCAAAGACAGGAAGTGAAGTTAATAAGGACACACGAGGAGAGGTTAAACTAAATTAAATAGCCATAGTGCATGTGTGTGCTTTCTTATACAGGACAGAGAAGGATAAGGCCCCACCGAGTCCTTACCTCATCGTTCGTTCTTCAGGTTGGGTCGAACGTCTGAATGATATGGTTCTGGTCAACACCTGCAAAATGCAAGTTTACAAATTCCCCTTCGACATGCAGCGCTGCACCATAACTTTCAAGTCGGTCGTACACAATGGTGAGCCTGTAACCGGTTGTCTTTGTGTTTCTGTATTTAACCGTTTATTGTCACATGAGCACACAACAGCAGATGCCACAGCATTTGTTCTTTGTTGACCTGATAAGAAACCTCACAGTTTTATTTTTATTTCCCTCCTCAGACGAGGAAATACAGCTTATTGATTTTTACAACCATGGCACGTTGCCTGTGTGGACTAACAAGTTGCCGACCCAGTATGAGTGGCTGGTCATCAGCAAGACGGCCACAGTCAAAACTATTGACACTTTAGGCTTCAACCAAAGCATGCTTGTTTACACTGTAAGTATTTCTGGTTTCAAACACACAGAATTGGAAATTATTTTCCACTCAAGTAAGTACATGTGCTTCTACTATTTCACTGCTAATACTTGTTTCTTTAAGCAAATATCTAGATGTAGAATTTATACTGTTGCAGTTTTATTGCTACTCTTCATTAAAGTTACAATAACCAATTTTTTTCTTTTGGTACCGGGGGAAACAGGTGTTCTCTACTCTATAGCTTTGTCTTACTCCTCACCTAAGATTTCTAAACCAGCAGACCAGGACAAAAATTAAAACTGATTCAATAAAGGATCAATAAAACAGAGTCATAACCGTTTTGTCCACATTAAGAGTTAATATTAAGAGAGACCTCCCTCAGTGAAAACAGTGTTGTGTTCTGGAGTGGATGGCGTTTTAGTTGTCCTCCCGTTGCAGTTTGTCATCAATGATTATGCCCAGGTATTGTTGGGGTTTGGTCAGGTTTGGTTATTAGCTGAATATCAAAGATATTCTAGAAATATTAAAACTATTAGTATTCAAAATTATTAATTATAATTAATAAATATGGGGCACCACCCTGCAATCAGGGACCAATAACCAAATATGAGCCAAATATGATCAGTCTAAAAGAGCGCTTGTCCACCTATAGATGGCAGGCAGAGAAGGGTGAATCCGTACACTCGCCGCGGTAACCAACTGTTACTACAACATTATATACAAATAATCACAGGCAGTGACTTCTTAAAATTATAATAGGATTTATTCAACTCAAGCATAGATCAATGATGAATAACTTTAGCAAGTAAATCACTATTAACTATTCTAAGTAAAATGAAATAAAGCCAATAAAACAAATCATACAAAAGTATACAACAAGCTAGCAAGCATGTGTGTGTGTGAATGAAAGACAAAGCAGGGGGAGAGACTAAGAGAGGGGTGGATCCGACCACGTGGGTGGTCGCAGATATGGATCAAAATGGGCTTGAGGCCAGCTGATTTTGGAATCAAGATGGTAGTTCAGACCATGTGATTTCAAGATCAAGATGGCGGAAATTCACTCTCCCCTGAACTAAAAAAAACTGGAAACGCACTCTGGTGCTAGCCTGCTGTGGGTCACAGGTCTGGTTAGCTTCAGAGATCACGTTGTGTGTGCATGTTGGGTTAGTAAGCAGAAGGAGGAGAGAAAGGCACAGAGAAAAGCTATATACATACAATATACCACAAACTATCTTACAGCCACCAGCAGTGAATGTTCATTCAGCAGTATTATGTCCAGTAACAATATCATCTATGTTGTCTGCTGTGATTGTCTGAGATGGAATAGATGTTTTTTCTAAAATCGATCAGTATGTCCTGCAATGCTTGTATTGACCTTCAGTGAGATGCCTTCTACCACTTAAACCTTTCCAGTGCACAGACTCAGTTGTGAAGCAGAATTACAATTCACATGCAGGCTCATGCCAACTGTCAGAATACAAAATGTACAGTAAGGGGGATAAAATACAGCCCCGAGGTGCACCAGTGGAGGAAAGCCATTCATCGAACAGGACTCCAGTAACTCTGACTCACTGGAGTCTGTTTTTCCAGTATACAGAGAGGTCTTAGGAGAAGTGGGATATTAGCTTCTCTGCCAAGATATGGGGTTGTATGACATTAAAAACAGAGAAGTCGATGAATAAGAGGCAAGCATGAGCTTTTCTTTATTCGAGATGGCTTTAAAGGAGGTTGAGTAAGGTGAGTGTAGCATCCTCCACCCCTCTATCCATAGTTTTCACCTGACGTCACAATCCAAGGAAAACGCTCCCTTGGAGGGCAAAAAAGACCAATATGCAAGTGATACACTGTTACTTTGAGTTTGTTACTTTTGCGTTACTAAAATTCTGGATGGTTGTTTTGATTTTGGATTTACTAATAGAGGAGGAGACAAGCCTGGGCTGTGTTAGGTGAGAGATTCCCCAGAAAGTAAAAGTAAACATACCGCAGCCGAGCAGTGGCAGGGACCTGCCGTTTTATTAACGGTAGAAATGCGGCAGTGGGTGCTGTAACGTCATATGGATCGGATATTCCCAACACTTGCAGTTTGTGTTCATATCTTTCTTTTTCTTAAGTTGAAAGGTGAGATAAAATCTGACTGCTTCTGCGGCATCTCTACGGGGGAGTCGCGGTGGTCTGTTGTTTTGCCCTCCAGGTCAACGCACATGTCAAATGACTGAAAACTATGAATTGCTTCTAGAAGCGAACTTTAGTTATGTTATTACTTATAGATTCTAGGGCTATCCCCAACTAAGGATTAACACAGTCGAATCAGAATTGTCAAGTCTTGCCTATAGTCGACTGGTAGTCGAATCGTGTGTTTTTGTGCACGGCTATTGAGAGCGGGGTCGGGTAACCAACGGTAGCTCTGCTTTAATCTCAAGAAGCTGCAGAGCTGCAGTCTCCATTCATTAGTCATTGTGACTTAAACTGTACATTTCCAGCTAAACTGAGGCTTATTGTTGACCATTTTCTCTATGATCGCCTGCCATTCACCGGTCACGTGCAGAGTTTTGCGTCGCGGTTCCTCGCGGGTCTATTTCAAGTAGCCCACTATTTAAAAACAATAAAATATTCTTTGTGTGGTTCATCAATGGTGATAAATGATCCGAAAGTCCCCCGAGGTGCGGACAACTCGGCACAACACCTTTGAAGCAACTGTTCCTATTCTGCAATTACACGAATATACATTACGCCTACACATGCGCACTGATGCCCCAGGGTTAGGGTTACAATTATGGATTTATTCACGCACTTTAAAAACATTTGTTAAATCCTTTTTTGTTACATGTTTATTTACAGCATTAAACGTTGAAATGTATATTGTAATAGGCTGTATATTAACTTATTGGGAGAAAACTGGTAGTTCTATTAAAAATCAGACATTGAGCACCCCCATATCACCAAAATGGCCTGATCCTTGTTTAGCCGCAGAGCTTCCACTGTGAGATTGACAGTAGAATCAGGCTCCGCCCATCGAAGTATCAAATCTTCAACTATTCGGGGTCAGCCCTAATAGATTTATATACATTTTATCAAATCATTTCATCAGCTAGGACGTGAGAGCAGCGAGTGAGAGTCACTCAGCACTTTGGCAAAAAAAATTGTAATGGAAATGACATTCAGAGAGATCTGAAATATGTGGTGTGTAATGTTGCAAAGTTGGCTGGCACAAGACTTTAGAAGATTTCAATACCATTGATTGCTCTATAACAACTCGTTCTCCAGTGGACACAAGTGCACTGATACAGTCAAGTTCTTCTTTAAAGTAATGTTCATCAAATCTCAGATTAAAGTCATTAAGTCCATTTGCCAGGTCAGCATTATTGTCAAAGGAGCCAGTATCCCCACTCGCCTTCTCCTGCACCCCCACCATAGTCTTAATCCCCTTCCATGCAGCTATTGGCCTGCACTATTTCTGTTATATATCTGGCACTATAGCAGCTAAAATCTCAGATCAGATCTGAAATCAGAAACCAGGCCTTGGGGCCATCACAACCAAAACAGTAAGTTTGTGGGCCGGATTCATGCAATAATTCTGTTGGTTCATCACTACAAGTGATCACATTGTCACATGGTTTTTACATCATTTGATACATTGTTATGTAATATAGATATTATAGCTGCTTTTAGTAAATAATTTGAAGACTTCCTCAACCACTGCAGACGTGAGCAGATTACCTTGTGTTTGCAATCTGGGTCCTACATATTTTCCTTTTTTAAGAAGTATAGGAGTAGGAAGTTCAGCCACCTGACTCTTAAACTTAATTTCACAGATCACCATGAAGAGGCGGTCTCTGCTCTACGTTGTCAACTTCATGTTGCCTGTCCTGTTCTTCTTGTGTCTGGACTTGGCCTCCTTCCTGATCTCAGACAGAGGGGGCGAGAAGCTCAGCTTCAAGGTCACTGTGCTGCTTGCTGTCACTGTGTTACAACTAATTCTAAATGAAATTCTGCCTTCCACGTCAGACAAGATTCCACTTATAGGTAATGATGCTACAGCGCACATACTGACTCATTGTGTGGTTATTTGTCCACATTAATGATGTTGCTTTTTCTTTTTTTTTTAGCGGCCTACTGTATTGGGAGTTTTGGTTTGATGATGCTCAGCCTCCTGGAGACAATTTTGGTGATGCATCTGATGGAGAAAGACTCTGCATCGGATGACAGCAAGGCAGACAGAGACCGAAGCTCAAGTGAGGACTGTAGGGACAAACAAGGTAAATTCAACTTTTTTAGAGGTGAGTTTTAGCATAGATTTCTACTTCTGTATCTCAACTCAACTCTGGATCTTTCCTTGTTGTTTGCTGTTATTACATTTTACTGCAATAATGGTGTACACCTTAAATTATGATTTAAATTAGGGCTGAAACGATTCATCGATTAAATCGATAAATAAAATTCATCGACACAAATTCTTTGCATCGATTTGGACGGACATTTATTACTGTCGCACATTGCGCTTACGCTGTGAACACGACATGATTATGATGGAGCTGTTTGCAAAGTGGAGGAACAGAGAGAAAATAGCGAGGGACAAAGAAGAAAGTGTCCAAAGTATGGGATTATTTCAAACTAAAGAAAACAACAACTCTGTAATGTTACCATCCATCCACTGTAAAACAAAACTTATCACACCTCGGCAACAGCAGGACGGCACCTGAACAAAAAGCCCCGGTGTTCTGCCAGCGGACCACAGACAAGGTAACAGCAACTTTAGCATTTAACTGAAATCATGATTGATTGTTGAGTTGAAGGCTAGCCAAAGTAAGCCGCAGTCCTCAACTGAAAATGTATACACGTGCGTTTGTTGTTCTCCTTTTTGGGCCGTGAGTTGTAACCTCACAGTCATTAGTTAACTGGGTTCGGGGAGCTGCACCTTTTAACTCAGACAATCCCTGCTACGTGCGTGTGCTAATCCATCCTTTTACCCAGATTCTTTGTCTTTATTATGCATCGATGAATCATTGAAATAATCTATTAAAGCTTGGAATACTAAAATCATCGTTAGCTGCAGCCCTAATTTAAATACTCACTGACACAATTACAATATATAATAACCACTGGTTAATTTTATCATTTTGAATGCTACAACCATCTTTGTGCGAAACATATCCTTTTAGACGAGAAGAAATGGACTCACTGTGGGTCTGCCTGTGATGTGTCTACTGGTGAAACTCTATCTGGACTGCTGTCGGTGGCCAAAGAGGTTAGAATTGGGTTGAACTTTTTAATTCAATTTCATTTATATCGCACCAACAGAAGTTATCTCATTGCACTTTTCATAAAACTTGTCTAGACCATACCGTAGTAGCCTAATATTATTTACAGAGACCCAACAATTCCCACCATGAGCAATCACTTGACGACAGCAGCAAGGAAAAACTCCCTTTTAGCAGGTAGAAACCTTGAGTAGAACCTAGACTCAGGGTGGCCGGCCATCTGCCTCAACTGGTTGGGTGGGGGGGGGGAGACCAACACCATATCCACACAGAAGTAAAACAGTGAAGGTGGTCGTGGTACAGACATCAATGAAAATTAATAATATTATGATGATGGCAATATTAATGAATTTAATATCACTAATAACAAGCAGCAGGTGTTGAGCCTGGAGCCAAAAACACCTGCAGAAAGCGATAGAAGGAGATGAGAAAGCACAAAGAAGAGGAAGAAGTCGAGTTAGTAGCATGCATTAGTGGGATAATAATGCATATAGGTGGAGAGGGAGATAAGGAGAGGGGCTCAGTGCATCATGGGAGGACTCCCGGCAGTCTAGGCCTATAGTAGCATAACTAAGGGATGGTTCAGGACTCACCTGAGCCAGCCCTAACTATAAGCTTTATCAAAGAGGAAAGTCTTAAGCCTACTCTTAAATGTGGAGATGGTGTCTGCCTCCTGAACCCAAACTGGAACCTGGTTTCACAGGAGAGGAGCTTGATAGCTGAACGCTCTGGCTCCCATTCTACTTTTAGAGACTTTAGGAACCACAAGTAACCCTGCATTCTGGGAGTGCAGCGCTCTGGTGGGGTAGTAAGGTACTATGAGGCTTTTAAAAGAAGATTCTGTCTGATCATTGAGGGCTTTTTAGGTGAGCAAAATGATTTTAAATTTTATTCTGGAGTTTACAGGGAGCCAGTGCAGAGAAGCTAATAGAGAGAAATATGATCTCTTTTCCTAGCTCTTGTCGATACATATGCTGCAGCATGATAGATCAGCTGGAGAGTTTTAAGGGACTAATTCGAAAATTGCAGGTTATCCAGGGTCAGTTCACCCAAATTTAAAAAAACAAACAAAAATAGGAAACTCTAAAAACTGTGGACAGTATGCTTTTGATTAAAGTCAGGGATTCTGTTTGTGGGAAGAGATGTAGCTGTTGTAGCTAGACAATTTGCATTACAAGATACCATTATGGGTAAGTGAGAAAATGCGTTTGATTTTAACTAAGATGAACCAACACTTTTATTCTCATCATAATGGACACAAAAACCAGAATGTCAAATATAGCAGCTTGCTATCTTGTGTTCCATAATTTCATTAATTACCTGTTTACTAAACCACATCTGCAGGATAGCAGCAGCAAACTGACGGAGGACTCCCATTCCTTGGAGAAGCTCTCAGATGATCTGATGAAGGTGGAGAAAACACTGACTGTGCTCCTCAACAGCAGGAAGGATGAAGGAAAGCCTGGGTACTGGACCAGAGTGGCTAAAAGAATCAACAAAGTTTTCATCATTGTCTACGTCACAGTTGTCGGTCTGTTTTTATCTTGTATCTCTTTAACATGGTACCATGCAGCGGACGAGTAGTGCTAAAGTTCAAAAATACAATTAAGTCATTGTTCCACTTAACATGGACATTACCACATTTGTAGTGTGTTCACACCTGTAAAAAAAAAGACCCATTGTTGCTTTACGTACTCCATTGAGGGTTTGCGCTGACTTGTTATGAACCAACAACACGAACCCATAGAGGAATTAGTTTGTGTAGACTGACAGCAACTTATGCTGCAGTTTACTGTGCTGATTACAAAACCTCTGCAATCAAATAATTACTATTATTAATGTTAATTTATGGCAGCATTACATTGTGCTATTCCACTGTGAGCAGAAACATTTTAAACAGTTTTATAACATTGCACAGTCTCAGTGAAGATCACAGTTTTAGCCACAACATAAAGTGCAGAGGATCTTTTTTAAGCAAACCATGTGGGGACAACGACAGCTGACCGAAATCCAACCAATTCTCAGTTGATCATTCAGGCAATTAATTAGGTGTTGTAACCCCCCCGCGCCTTAGCTGCAAATTATATTCGATTGCTGCATGGAAAACAAGTTGATGGAGAACCAATTAATTAAATCAAAAATTAATGGTGCCATTGTTAAACAAAAAGATAAGAAATTAGATTATAATATATAGAAGATTTAGTTTTTTCTCATTATAATCTTTGTACATTTTAAATGTTTACATTTAAATCATGTTGTTTTAAATGTTGGTTTTGCTTTGTCAAAACTAAAGAGATAAAATAATAAGCAGGTAGACAGGAGTGCTTCTTAGGGTATTATCTTCAAACAGTACAAGTAGACAGGTTTTGCCAAGCAAAGACAGGAAAACAGGGAGTTTGACCCAAATGCAAACGCTTAGGCAGAGCAGAGTCAGTTATGTGTTTATTTAAATCAGGGGATGGCAACTTACAGAAACAGATGAGGCAGTCCAAGGGAATAAATAAGTCCAAACACAGGTACTAACAGAAAGTGGAGCCAATAATGAATCCAATAATAAATACAAAACATAAATACAACCACAGCTGAGAGAGATAATTGAGGGAACAGGCAGAGACACTCGACAAAATACCAAGACGATCAGACAAGAACAAAGAGAACATGCATACCTAAATACCCAAGAGGCAGCTGACAAAACCACTGGTGGACACAATCAGGGAAACTCAACACCGACAGGAAGCAAAGTATGCACCAAGGAAAGACAACTTTAAAATAATACAGGATATACAAAACAAAAACCCCAAACCGTGACAGACAAGCTAGTTAAGCTAATGAAGAAAAACCTACTGACGTCTTTGGATATCTCCATCTGTCACGTGACTCTTGCCTTGCAGGTCGTAGCAGACCCTCGAGAGTTTCTTATCCTAACACATTGTTCTTATGGTACTCATGCCTTGAGAAATTTCTACACCCTAGTTTTAGAAATGTGTTTTTAGCTGTTTAGATATAGTCCATCAGTAGTGTTGTTTGCATGTTCTACACACTGTCACACATCTAACATATATTCTGTATAAGCTTATAACACCAGTCTGATTGTATAATAAAGTTCTAGAAATACATATGCCTAGGACATTAAATATGCACAATGCTCAGTGTGTCCATCAGATACATAATAAAATACATATATATCAATGAGAGTGTGACATCTTTATGTCTGTGAAGGTTCTCCGTCATCCAGGATAAATTGAAGATACTCAAAGACCTTTTGTCCCTCATCCAAGAGACTTCTTCAGTTCTGAAAGTTTCATCTGGGTCTGAAAACATGTATCAGACTTCTGAAATAGACAGTCAAGACAAACTCTGTTACGACGTGTTCTGGTTCATTGTGATCGACATCAATTTGGGATTTTGAGTGTCTCAACAATCTCAGGAAGCAAGATTTTGTTGTTGCAGTCTAGAGCAGTTTCTTTGGTAGGAAACGTTATAGTACGTGTTTGTGTCATAAGTTTTCAAAGGTTGAGTGAGGCATTAAGGGATTACAAGGGATACATTAGGTTTAGGGAAAGAAAGACATGAAACCTGATTGGGAACCTTAAAATGTTCTAATATGTCAGCTACTCAGCCTTTTCCAGCTGCCTGGGTGTGCTTGGACTGTTTATGAGTGCATGCAGTAATGATCCCTTAAATATTCAAAGGTGCAAGAGATGTACTGGGTTGACAGCAAAGTTGATCAGCCCACAGTGTGGTAGACATCAGCAGTCTCTGGTGTTTCCTGCATTTGGTGTTTCAATAAAGGATTGGTCATTTAATTTGCCCAGCCCACCTTCCAGTGAGAAGAAGTGGTATTTTACCACAAGGTAATATTTCTAGAGAGCACATAGTGGACAGCGATGCACATTTGTTGTAGACTACTCTCACAGACTTTGGATTCTCACTGGTCCTGCAATCATAATGCTTGCTGGCTTTCTCTTTTTCCTCCTGTAAGGTTTCTCTTGTCCTCTTAGTGTACCAGCTGATGGATATCACCCAGAGAGCCTATTTAGACTGAGATGACTGTTAAAACGTATTTAGTGGTTGGATAGATAAACTGGTACTCTACATGCCCGCCAACATCTGTCTGTGGCCAAAAGCACCTAATGCATATATTTGTGAGCTGTAGTTTAAAGTGGACTGATACTAAAAGACTGATAAAAAATTCACAAATGTAAGATTGTAAATTCAGAAGCAGTGGATAAGTAGAGTAATATATTAATGGGCTTTGAGGTTGTAATTTAAAGCATGATAATGTGATGATGATAACTGACATTTTAAGATCTTTTTTATAGTGAATGTGCCTTATGTTTTAGCTGTGGATGGGGAGTTTTCTGAGAAAGTGTATAGTTTTCAGGATGTTTTAAACCAGTGATTCTCTCGACCTTTTCATGTGATTTCATTTCAAGGACCCCTAAAGTGACACAAAAAAGACCACGGACCCCCATTTTCTAAGATTTTGTCCCAGAATCTCCCATCTCATAGGACAGGGGTATTCAATTAAAATTCAAAGAGGTCCAGTTAGAGAAAATTTCCCGAAGCGAAGGTCGGGAACATCAAAACGAGTAATTTGGGTTATTATTCAGTACCATAACATTTAGTTGTATCAACATGTTTTTAGTCAACAACTGACTGTCAAATAAAATATTTCAAGAATTCACATCGAACTGGAAGGATAATAAATAACTTCTCTAATAATATATTCTAAATTTAAGTAAACTAAAGGCTGCATTTAAAAAAAATACGAGTTTTTAAATGTGCAATAAAGTGCTTAATTTCAGAAAACAATAAAATTAAAAGTGTAGGTGAAGTGATTGAAGTGTAGTCTCAACCAATTTTATATATATATATATATATAATTTTATATAAGTTTTTTACCTTCTCTTTCATTCCCTCTTACCACTTTCCTACTTTCTCTTGTGCAGTGAGAAACGTGACCTCTGGCTAGGATTCGAGATATAAGAGATATTCTGGTTTTGAACTGCCAATGGGAAGAATGTACATGTAAGAATATGTACATTCTTAGTTGAAAGCCATGTGAAATCTTTTTTTCTCCTCTCTTCGTGTGTGTATCTCACTTGCGGACTCGGCTCGCAATGCTTATCGGAATGCACAGACTTGATTGGCTGAGCAGCATCACATTAGACGATTGGAATACATGCAAGTGGTCTGTCTGAGAGTTTCCTGGGCTGCTAAGCCAGTACAGTAAACGCTAGAAAATATACAATAGAAACGCTCCGTCATGAGGTAGTAATTCTCAATAATTAATTGGCTAATTGGTTCGGGTCCAGAGAGGATGACTGCGATTCGCCAATTAGTAAATTCTGTTATAGGATTTTGTTTTTTATTCATTCTGGAAGTGGTATTTGTGTTTATTTCATGGACCATTTATCTATTACTTTGTCTGATGTCAAAAACTTGATTTTAATGACATTTCTGATCAACAAATGGCGATACACAGAAACAACGTATTTCTTTCTAAACTTTCCAACTTCCCTACCCAGTGTGTGGTACTCAGGCCAAGCCCATATAATCCCATGCACTGAGCACCTTTCTTCTCCTCTCCCTCTCCATCTGTATGCATTCTTATCTTGTTAATGCATGTTACTAATCCAACTGTTCAATCTCCTGTAGTTTTGTGCTGTCTTGTCTCTTCCTCTCCTTCCTCTCTCCTCTGTTTCTGTAGGTATTTCTGCTTCTGGAGCTGTAGAGTCTGGATATATGATTGCAAGCCACCTACTGCCTTCAGACAGAGTGCATTTGCTCTTGTTTTGTGTCTGTTATACATTCATCCAGGCAGTGCACATATAGACATAAAAAGTGGGTTGAGCACCAGGGGCGCCCCCAGAAAACTTTCCCAGGGGTGGCCAGATGATAATCCTGGGGTGGCACACTAAACCAAAAGCCATAGCTGAATTTCAGCAATTCTATTATGCAGTATATAGACTAGTTGAATACTACATAAAAATATGAGTTAAAGAATCACAGACTGATATACTTTTGTTTCTTATTTTACAGTTAAAATTGTCCACAGACTAAAACCAGTTCAGTTAATATTCCATAAAAATCCTGTCTGGTGTGTTATCTGTATGTGTTAGGCAATTAATTGTTCTTAAAATAGGCAAGTTAACCTTTTCCTTAAAAAGACAAATACAGCTTTTATTTGTAGGAGTGTATTGACGGGGAGGAACAAAACATTTACTGGGAACAAGCCAACTCAAGATTACAGACATCATGGAGCATAAATATTTTTCTTTAAATTCAAATTGAAATATACGATATGTGTCTGTATAGAGTTGTGTAATTATTTGTTAACATACTAAGTTTGGTGTTATTCTTGTTGCAAACAATTAGGATAGTTATTGTTGAAATATCCCACTTTTTAACAACCGATTTGACCAGTGTCATATTTATATGTAAAAATGATGGGGTGGCACAGACCATTTCAAAACGTAAATACCAGTAAAACTACAATACTTTCTCTTTCTTCTGTGTTTTTTAACATGCTAACAAACAGCATGGCTCCACAAAATACTTAACATGAGAGAGCGAGAGCGAGAGCGAGAGAGAGAGGAGTGCACTGACACAAGTTACAGTACCACTGTTACAAACCTAGATTAAGAATGCAGTATTTAAGCAAACACAACCAAGCTCAGAACAAATGAGCCTATAGGGCCATAAGCAAAGAGCAGTGAGCTCAACACCAATTAAGTCAACAACACGCACAGACAACGTTTTAGGGATCCAGAGCCTTTCTATAGCCGCTTTCCACAGAGATCCTGCGATCATAATGGAAAGAATGTCGGCCAATATATCCCATTCCCAGCTCTGTACCTTTCATACAGCGCAGCGAGCCAGCAAACTGGCCTAATAATCCCGAAAAATAAGGCAGTATGAAAGTGGCTATATGACAACAACATCATGACAACAACCGTAATCCGTAGCCTAGTCTCAACCGATCCAGCACAACAATTTGCCCATGCAGGGACCAGCAGCAGAGTCAGGATGATAAAAGAAGCTTTCACTCACCAGAGCTAAGGCCTCACGTGAGGAGAAAGCCAGTCACAATTTTAGAAACGTGATTGCCATCTACATGGACGAATCAGAGGCCTCTCCTAAAATAAACATCACAGTCTGTCACATCTCAAGGTCAGAGGTTACCCTCTTAAAGTGACAGAGCCTAATATGAGAACACTTGTATGTTGCTATTTATCTTTTAACTCAAACCACGGGGTTACATAATATACAGTATATAGCATTTTATGCATATGCTCCTTGCCAGGGGGGGCCACTAGGGTGGCCACCCATTTTCTTAAGGTGGCCACGTCGCTGTGTAAATTTAACCAGCGCCGTTGAAAAAAGCTTATTAGGAGTCGGCTGTTGTTTGCTAGACAAAGTTATCGGCCCTGTTAAAATGACAGTTAATGTGAGTTACAGTTGCACCTAGTGTTGGACCGTGACTTTAAATTACCCTTTTTAAACTATGTGTAGTCTCTGGTCCTGCATGTTCTTTCATGAAGCAATAGGAGATGTTTTTGGTCCAAGTTAATCAGTTTTATTACAAGTAAATGAATAAAGCTTACAGAGCTCTGGGTCGATCTTCCTTTCTCTGACAAACAACAAGCTGTATCAGTTCATGAAGTCTGACTGGCTATCTCTCCCTGACCCAGTATTTTAGTATACATCATCACGTCATAAAACAATAAAACAAAAGAGTAGGTCAGTCCATGATTGGCCCAAGTCCTCTGACCCCAATGTTTGTCCTCTGACTCCACGAATCACCATGCTGTTGCTGGGCAGATTACGAGCGTAGTTCCTGAAATAAGATATCTTGGAGAAGAGATGTTTTGTACCACATTCCAAACCACCCCTCACCCATTGTTCCTAAGTAAGTGTCCTTATCTGATCATGCAGAGACCCCTGTTTCTGCACCTCTCCAAAAAAAACATCAGGTCTAGTTGAATAAAGGATAAACCAACATATAAACTTCTACCTATAAACTACATCAGAGATCAATATAAGAAAACACAATAATTTTGGTTACCCTGAGTAATACAAAAATCGTTTCCCTCTCCCAGCCATGCCATCACCTCCCCCTGGACCATTTGATAGGGAGGTGGAGCATTCCTTTTCTCCACCGCTGCGACTATTGCACGCTCGCAGAGGGACCTGATGCATGGAATACAACAATCCCACACAAGCAATCATCCCAACCAGAGACATGACCACCGACACAATGAGAGTTTTCCATTTACCAAACCACTGCTCAAATATACCACCTAATGGGTTGTCTATCCCTGAAGCTTCATGCATTTCCTTTGAGAGTGCTCTAAGGCCTTCCAGCGCCTTAGTCACAGATCCATCTGGTGTTGGTTTTCTGGTTGTTTGGTACCCCTGCCTCTCAGACCGTCCTCCCACCATAATATTGGTACCACAATCATACATGCAATTAATGAAACAATACACAAAAACCATCCCTTTTGGAAGAGCCCGTTGTCTGGGATGTACATCGTTCTGAAAAACTATCACACAAGATTATAATAGAAAATAAAACAAGCACACAAAATAAATGAATAAAATATATAAGTAAAAGCAAGCTAAATCCTTCAAGAATTCTGGGACTGTCCTCTCATATGTATCCTGGCAAAATCTTTCCCAGGAGAGTACTTATACCCCGCTCATCTGCTCACCAGAAAATGAATCAAAGGAAACAGATTAAAGTGAGTTCAATGTGTCTCTGAGTTCACTGAGTCTCTCTTATCTGTTCGAGGGTCCTAGTGGGAGGATCTGTTGCTGCACACTGGCTCCAATGGTACCAGGTTTCTCCTTTTCCGTGCAGCTTTTCTGTCACCTTGTAGGGTCCCGTCCACCTTGGCTCAGACCACTTCCGTTTGATCACCTTCAGTAAAACCCACTCCGTGGATGGCGATGTACCTTCGTCCGACACCCCCTTTGCTGCTGCAACCTGTTTGCAGAAAGCTGACACCAATGCTGTTAGTTGATAATAATAAAGTTTATACCTTACTGGGCTTTCATCTGCTTCCTCAGTGAGCAGTCCAGCTCCCAGTCCTGGGAACTGTTGTCCTGTCATTAACTCATAAGGAGTAAACCCCGTCATTGAGTTAATTGAGCTGCGGATGGACATTAGGACAATTGGTAGAGCTTCTACCCAGCTCAGTTTAGGTTGTGCACACACTTTACCAATTTTTGCTTTGATGTTTTGATTCATCCTTTCCACTTTCCCTTGGGATTAAGGATGATACACGGTACCAAATGCATGTTTCAGGCCTAATGCTTTCTCTACAGCCTGCAGGTCTTTGTTTTTAAAATGTGTGCCATTGTCTGACCTTACTCTTGTAGTGAACAACAGTGTGGATTTGTGCCTGTTATATTAAATAAATTTACTACTACTACTCCAAATTCCTCTCTTCTCTCCCACAGAAAAGCAGGGTGGTTAATTATCAACCCTCAACAGACGGTTGAAGAGACCCCAACAGAAGGGGGGTGGAGAGGTCACTTTCCCTAAGTTCAACTTGGATCTGGAGACTTCAAAACCACAAGCGAAGAGCCTAGAGAGCACAGAATGAGTCGCAGTCCAGCAGGAATCAGAGTCTGGAGCAGCCAATAATATGTCATCTACATACTGTATCAAAACTACTCCGTCAGGGAGCTCAAGATCTTATAGCTGCTGTTTCAAAATCTGGTTGAATAGTCCAGGAAAAAGTATGAAACCCTGTGGCACTCGAGTGTAACGAAACTGAGTACCCTGGAAGGTAAAAGAGAAAATATCTCTAAGATGGTCAGCCAGTGGCAGACAGAAGAATGCATTGGCCAAGTCCATACATGTAAACCACTGGTGTTGTGGTGACAGAACAGACATTACATTATATGGATTAGGCACAGGTACTGTTGGAGTGGAAACAATTGCATTAATCCTACGTAAATCATGAGCCATGCGATATTTGCCAGTGTTCTGCTTCTATACTGGCAAGATAGGTGTGTTCCACTGTGACTGAGATTCCTCCAACACCCCTGCTGCTAACAGTCCCTCAATAGTGTCTGCTATTCCCTCCTCAGCTTGTTGCTTATATGGATACTGTTTCTGCCAGATAATTGTGCAATCCGAGAGGTCAAAAGTCACAGGTTGCACATAAATGCAGTGCCCCACGTCTGTAGGGCCTGCTGACCATAATGCAGATGGGAGCGAATTTAACATCGCCTATGCGTCTTGATGGTCTGTTCTTTCCCTATCATGGAACCTCTCAATTTGTCTGTGTTCCAAAGTAACCTGATCTGTAGTGGCCTTAACAATTTTGTAAGCCTTTTCAGATGATGATTAAAAAACATGGAAACCCAGTCAGATATCGACTCCAAGCGCTTACACATATGGCCCAAATCCTTAGCCTGATGGTCTGAACTTATAGCTAAAGTAATATGGGGTACAACTTCACCCTGCAATTTATACCATGTCATCTGTTCCTCAGTGAGTTCAACAACCGCAGCCACGCCTTCTTTCCCACCAGGATACAACTAGAATTAATATCCCACTTGAGGTCGATGATTTCATTGAAGAATGCCTGCTGATAAATTTCATCCCCATCCCTATCATAGAAAAGGGTCACATGGAGAGGGTCCAAAGGAGGGGAGTAGGGGTGTAGCTTTAGGATCCAGGGTCGCCAGTCTCGATATAGGTGCTGTATTCCTCCAGCACATGCAGGATCAGTTGTCAGTAGGCCTCATATTCCTGGAGCTGTGGGAGACACATCTGCTGACAGCAACATCTGAGAAGTTGATTGCATTATAGAGATTGAGCAGTTCACAGTATAACCATTAGGAAAAGTCACCACCAGCCCTTGAGGTCCACACAAAATGGATGCACCACATTTGAGCACATCGCTTCCCATCAGATTTGCTGGGCATAAGGGAGAAGAAATATATGAGTGCATAAAAGTCTGATCTGCAACCCTGGTAGGTAGAGGTCTGGTGAATGGCAGGTTTTCCCAAGAATCCAACTAATTCCACTCTTGAGGATGACAGCTGTGATTTAGGCACATCACAGTTGATGGTGGAATAGCGTGCCCGTAAGTCCACAATAAATGGCAGTTCATCGTCATTTATCCTCATGTGCAGGTAGGGGTCTGCCAGACCTACCAGCTGTGGGGTTCTGGGGCCCCTTTAGTACTGTTCCCTGTGCTCAGTCCAATCCATTTGAGTGTACTGGCCCTGGGGAGCTGCTGCTGTATATGGCGCCTGATGCTGAGGTGGTTGAGGTGGTTGGACCTTGAAAACGTGGCCCTTATCCTCCTCTAGGGGGAGCTATCTGACCCCTTTGTCCTGGCATTGCCCCATATGGACATGTGTTCCTCCAGTGATTTAGATCACCACAATTAAAGCAGCCATTATTTGGTGGATATCCCCTGAATCCTCCGCGACCCCTTCCCCGACCCCTGAAGCCTCCATATTGCCCCCCAGGTCCCCGACGATAAGGAGGGTGTGTCAAGACCTACAGTGGTGTGGGATATAGGTCAGGAGTGGGTGCACCACTGACGGGTGGCTGCTGTTGTTGAATCATCTGAGTTGCAGACTTTCTGCCTTCTTTCTTTGCCTCATTTGCCTTTTTTCTAGCTTCCTCCAGTTATAAAAGCTGTTCCTGAGCAGAATCTAAGTCACCTTTTTGTTGAGCTTGCTTATCTCTGTATCTTTTCAAGTGATGTGTAAGGTGTGATGTGTCCACTGTTCAGTGTAACACCAAGGAATATCTGGATTTCCTTCCATGGCTTCTTTTACCTGCTGTGGGATCTCTGTCATTACTGCTTTTCTAAAGAGTGTAGTCTACAATTCACTAGAGCCTGGATATGCTCCTTCAGTATCTGTCCACTCTTCCTTACATCTGCTCAAAAAGGTTGACACTGGTTCTTCTGGTTTTATGGAAAGCGTTAGAGTATGCATTGCTCCCACTTGAGCAGGAAATTTCTAGCTCGGCCTATGTCAGTGGCACAACGGCCAAACGATTCAGAGTCTGGTAACCCGCCTGTACCTGCGACATTCTCAATTTGATCCACTTCCCACATTGTCGCCTGTCTCCCCATTAAGGCTCTCTAGTCTTCCAAAGTGACCCAAAGTGAATTTACAAAAGTTATTCATCCACTGAGCTCCTCCTTCCATCGGAGGCGGCTTCTTTTCTAAAATGCAATTCATGTCAGTGAAAGAGAATGGTGTGTACACCTCTCCGGTACCTGGTCCTTTATAAATTAGTGGCATTTGTTTACTATATTTGGATGTGATCTGAGGAAATTGTTGTGTAGTTGTGTTCCTCCTCACCGGTGTGTACTCCTGTTCTACTAGTAAGTCCCTCATTATGGCTTCGTCCTCGTCTGCCTGCTCCTCCAGTTTCTTCCTACTATGCAGATTATATGCTGCTTTACTCAGTCTATCTCCACCTGCATTCTTCCTCCTTCTTTGTAATGTCCCTTTTATTTTAACTTCCTCTTCTACTATGTCTGATCCTTCTCCCCACTCATCATCTGCTTCTAACTCTTCCTCATCTCCTCTCTCACTCTCTGTCTCTGTCTTTCTCACCCTTCTAAATCTCTCCCTCTAAATCCTGTACCTTGTACCACACTGGCCTCTCGCGCCTCCTGAATAAGACCCCCTAGCTCAATTCCTCTCAATCCATCCTTCACTTCCTGCTTCAGCTGTGCCCTCAACTGTGCGTATTCCCTCTTTCCAAGATCCTCTACCTTCAAAAGTCCATCTTGAACCCTTAGCATTGACATTTGATTAGATGGATACGGTGGTGGTGAAACTATAGTTTGTGTTAAATCAGGATAAAGAGGTGCTATGGGAGGTGGAGTTATGGGGATGCATGTGTGTGGGCCTGACTGTCTCCCCTCTGCCTGCTTCTCTATTGCCTGCCTGCCTTTGTTCACTTCCCCCGCCAATGCAGCTATAGCCATGTTATGCAAATCTATTCTGGGAGCTTCCAGCTCCTCCTGTCTCTTCATCCATTTCCTCCTTACCAACAATGTTGTCTCAGTTTTGGTGTGTATGTCTGAATCCTCCTTGGCCTTCATCTCGGATTTTCCGAAATACTGAGACAATAATTTTCTCTGATCTCCGCCGGCAACTCCCCTGCCTTTTGTAAATTTTCCCATAATTTATCATATCTCTCCATCACCTTCTCTCTCTTATCTTTCCTCACTCCTGATGCCAATTGAGTACGTGCCTGTTCCCACTGTTGCTGTATCGTCTGCCTCAGCGGGCCACAACCTCCTATTTTTTCAGATTCTTTATAAATTTCACCCTCCATGTTCACTACGTCGATCTCTCCGCCGTCGACTACCCTAAACTATCACACAGACACTGCTCTCAAAATCTCTGAAACTCAGTGAACCTCCTATTACTCCTTTATACACAATGTACATTCACTTTCACACCGACAATTATTTAAACCACACTACACATTAAACATTCAACAATCATGCACAGCAATATCATAAACACAGAAGTAGGCCTACATTCACCCCACACTACACATTCATGTCGCAAACACTTTATCACGATCATCAATGTAAACAAATCATTTTTCTCTAATTGGCCGCACTAATTTTATTTATGGAGACTCGTCTCCAAGGGCCTCTCACCCCAACTTATTTATGGGAACTCATTAACCCAAAGGCCTTACACCTATTTATTTATGGGGATTATTTGATACCCCGAAAGGCCTCACACCTAATTATTTTGGAGAAATTATAAATTTTGTAAATAATCTCCTGGGCCTTACACCCTCCTAAAAGCTAAAAACAGCAAAAGCTGTCCGTTGAGAATTTTCTTTCTATTGGACCATCATCCTTCCGTCTTCTTCACGTCGGGGTCACCAAATTGTTGGACCGTGACTTTAAATGACCCTTTTTAAACTATGTGTAGTTCTTGGTCCTGCGTGTTCTTTCATGAAGCAATAGGAGAAGATGTTTTTGGTCCAAGTTAATCAGTTTTATTACAAGTAAATGAATAAAGCTTACAGAGCTCTGGGTCGATCTTCCTTTCTCTGACAAACAACAAGCTGTATCAGTTCATGAAGTCTGACTGGCTATCTCTCCCTGACCCAGTGTTTTAGTATACATCGTCATGTCATAAAACAATAAAACAAAAGAGTAGGTCAGTCCATGATTGGCCCAAGTCCTCTGACCCCAATGTTTGTCCTCTGACTCCACGAATCACCATGCTGTTGCTGGGCAGATTACGAGCGTAGTTCCTGAAATAAGATATCTTGGAGAAGAGATGTTTTGTACCACATTCCAAACCACCCCTCACCCATTGTTCCTAAGTGTTCTTATCTGATCATGAAGAGACCCCCTGTTTCTGCACCCCTCAAAAAAACACACACATCAGGTCTAGTTTAATAAATGATAAACCAACATATAAACTTCTACCTATAACTACATCAGACATCAATATAAGAAAACACAATAATTGTGTTTACCCTGAGAAATACAACAATCATAATCTCTCACTAGCTCAGCAAGCTAGTTAGCTCTGCACACGGCCGTTAGCTCCGCCGTATCATCACTTCCGGGCACTTCCTGGTTGCAAAAACTTGACATGGCGGCACCCTATCGGCCAAACTGGAGGTTTCAAAACGGCAGTCCACAAACCAACGGGTGACGTCACGATGACTACGTCCATTTCTTATATACAGTCTATGGTCTAATAACATCACAAAATTGCCACATTGATATGCAAATTAGGCTTTAACAAATTTAAATGTGCTGACTTGCATAAGATAAACAAAATAACTAAATCATAACAACACAGAACTTCCCCAGTTAATGCATAACATAAAGAGGATTTCCCCCTGAAATGTTTAAATATGCAGATTACCTTTGTTGTGGTTAATTTTGAGTTTGTTGTATGCTGATATCTTTACATGATACAGACAGCCCTCTCTCAAATGTTAAACTAAGCCTTTGTCACCATCAGTTAGTGTGTGTGTGTGTGTGATAAGTGTAATATAGCAATAATAATGTATTTGATAAATAAATTAATATATTCAGGCAATTCAGTATTCAGTATGTTGCTTGGCTGTGTGAAGCTGTAGGTTATGCATGTGAAACAAAAAGTATTTAAACAATTAATTTTAATGTCCCTTTCCTTGGTGCAGTCATTTATTCTAAATGTATTATATATTCCCCATGTCAATTTTTGATTTTGATATATTTTTTATTTAAGTGTATGAAATTTGTTATATGTATGTGCCTCACCAACTTCCCTTGCTAAGCCCATTAATATTGGCGCTGTCATGTCAGAAAAAATCTGTTATGGGGTGCTCATACCTGACTCGTGAGTGAGCAACACAGGTGACTGGGATCATGGCTAACGAGACAAAGAGACAGCAGGGAAGACAAAGACACCAATAAGGCCACAGGGAAACTAATAACCAGGAAGAAACAGAATATAAATAACTGAACCAGAACATAAGCAGACAGATCACAAATATACCAATAAACTACAACTAACAGGGAAAACAGACTGAACTCAGATTAAACAGAACATAAACATTGACAAAATAATACAGAAGTACACAGACCTGAAGAAAACACTAAGACATGAACTGAGATACAGAACTAGGAGCTAAGGCACAGAGATAACTAGATACAAGACCACAGACAGACAAGACTGAAACCCAAAACACTATAAGACAAATACTGAACAGATCAAAATAACAAAATCCCACAGAGCTAAACACAACTCATAACAGTTTATGCATACAGCCCACAGCGGGATTAATAGCCACATTTAAAACCTGCTTGTACCGACAGTAACATAACTCATGCATGTCAGCAACAGTTAGCCTAATATAGCTAACTTGCTAATGTTAGCATATCTTACCTGCTGTAGGCTACTGTCCGCTGCTTTCTCATCATACGGATAGCGCTCCTTTCACTGTTGTCTGCTTTTAGTTATGGTATTATAAATGATAGTCCTCCCTCTAAACCTCTTGTAGAAAATTCTGCTGCTAATTTGAACAGACCTCTGTTCACTAACTCACTCCTCCATTAGGGTCTGAGCTGCTTGTGTCTGATGCTGCCTGTAGATCTCTGGCTGTGCTTTTACTGGCTGAGGCTACCTGTGTTTCACCTGGGTGTGTGACCTGCTAAAAATTTCTGGACTGTGTCTGTGCTAGTAGGCCTACTGGATTTGGATCAGCTGTGCTTGTGCTGGCTTATGACCCAGCATCCACTCTACTGACAAACTTCAGCATAGGCCCTGTAAATTATAAATATCAATACTTGCAAGATATTAAGGTTATCAGCTGCTTCAACCCCATTTAAACTGGCTCCCCAGGTTTCTTTTAATACATTTTCAAAAGGAAAATACTATTTATACTATGAAATGACTATGTGATGTTAATTATCTACTGTGCATCCATATTGTCCAGTCTGCCCTGCTAATCAACATTTTAATAGTCAATCTGAATCCAATGCTTTCCATCCTTGCATTAATCCAGAGTTGTAAGTAAACCTTCACCGAGAGACAGATAATGTCTCGTTTTATGAGGAGTGCCATCACGTCTGTTTGTTGTCTGGACTGGTCCCACTAATGTTGCTGCTGGAATACAATAAGGTTCAGCTGCAGACTGTAGCAATGCTCAGCCGAATGCGCAAGTTTCATTTCATGCATGCGCACATGCATATGAGCGCATATTCACACGCGACGTGGTTTTCTTTTCAGTGCTACATACATTGTTGAAGCCAATTTCTTGTGTTCAATTATTTTAGCATTTAAATGATTTATTTTGAGAATAGTCATTTGGATTTATTAATTGTTTATGTATTTAGCTGTCCTGATTAATTAACTCAGATTGCAGTCAGCTGTGGAAGGAGGAAGAGGTGTGTCTGGAGAGGTCTTTTGGGTCTGAACCTAGGGGCGGACACTAATGAGAGAGGATCAACACAGTCTTTGACCTCATGTTAAGTTTGAAAGCCTTTTTTGTTGTTCGTTTGTTTTTAAATAAATAATCAAAGGAAATGAGCGACTCGGGCTTATATTTTTAGTCACTTACACATGCGAGTCAGACGTAGAGCCCTGTAACCTGGCACAGCGGTCTAAATAGAAAATGGACAAAAAATACATTGTTGCCTGTCTGCGTTTATCAAATGTAATAAATTGTTGTATTTCACTCTAATATCGTTCAGTCTGGCAAAAAGACTAAAATAGACAGAAGCGCTGCTCTGTTAGCAAGACAGACAGAGAGAGATTCCCTGCAGCTACACATGCTGCTCACAGACTTTCAGAGGAGAGAACACAAGTTTACCTGACTGCTGTTCTCGAAAGTCACTCTCATTTAGTTATTTTCTCTTCTTGTGCACAGAAGGATATCCCTCTTTGACCTCTTATCAATGTTGTAAACACTCACTTTCAACATTGACATGTTTTTTGCCACGTTTCATATTGTAACGACATGCCTTTTCACATCAATCAGTAGTATTATTTTGAGACTGTAACCGGACGTTGCATATATTGTTACTAACTTGACCGCAAAGTCACAAGTCCAAAAACGACGCCAAGGGGTTTTAAAAATTTCACTGAGGCACAGCACTTGCATACAGGGGCACGTGCAACAGTAAAAAGGGTCTAGCGTAGTGATTAGTGCAAGTTCGAGTCTTTTGACAGACTCGTTCATTCAAATCTCGTTCATTAAAATGAACTTATCTTTTTTTGAGTCATTTCGTTAATTTCGTTCATTTGAACTAGGCTGGTTATTGTGGCGCTGCAGCCGTCTAGTGGGCGATTAAAAAACAGCGCCGTTCTCAAACACGGAAGGCTGCCTGGCTTGCTTTATTTGACAAAGTATAATACACAAATTCACCTCTTGATTACTGTATGCCATCCATTATGTAACCCCCCCCCTGGGCCCACAACCAAATTCAAACCATGTAAAAACCACAGATATATGTTGTCTATATGCAATCCACTACTCCGGCTAAATCCTTCCATTTTCACAATCTTTCCCGAGTATACAACCAGACCAGCCATATAAAAGCTTACGTATATTATTACTATCATCATCCCTGAACACATTAGGTCCGGATTCTGCAGACAGAAAAACACACATGAGCACATCACTCCCAAACACTGCCAGGTTGTTCACCATCACGAGCTGTGAAACAACAGCACGGCTCTGTTAAAGAAAACAGAAAAGTTACGTTGCCTTCTCTGACGGACCTGGATCAGCTGTTAACTGTTTACAGGGCTAATGCTAACATTGCTATGTGGCTGTGTTTTAATGTTTTAATGACCGAGTCTGTTTGTTTTGGAGAGGAGATGACCTCTGAGGTAATTCGGCTCCAGGTAGAACGTTGTCAGGGCTCTGAAGTGGAGCGGACCCAGAACAACTCTCATCAGCTGTTAGCTGTAATGTTAAACACTAGCAGGACTAAAGTTACGGTACAGCTGTGTTTAAACTATAACTTAGCACAATATTACTGCGCTGTAATAATGTTATGCTTTATTAAATGTCACATAATTAACAAAACAGCTATATAATGTCAGTCCAGTGACTGACAGCCGACCTGACTCTCATTCTCCGGCGCTGGCAGTCACTCAGCCTGCCGAGTGAACGAAAGACTGAGGAGGACCCATGTGAGCGGTGAACGAGTCATTCATTCATGCTCCACAGTAGCTGTCACATGACAAATGAACGACTCAGACCTAGAGACCCACAGTTCAGAGTCGTGAACTAATCACTTCTGTTTCCTGTGCTGCCCGCTTACCACAGCCCTGTAGCTGAGCTGTCACGTGACAAATGAACGACTCAAACAGACCCACAGTTGAGAGTCGTGAATTAATCAATACTGTTTCCTGTGCTGACGGAGCCCATGCAGCTACCAAAAACACCATTAAAATCCAAAAACAACAAGAACCCCAAAACCATGATGTGAAGGTTTTGTTACACGTACTTACTGTAACGAGAGTGGTTGTTGCCAACTGGAGTAATTGCCACCTCTGATCTGCTGTCCGTTGACTTCGCTCCGTGTGTGTTTAAAGCTGCTCAGCTGAGACACACCAGAGGGAAGAGACTGCAGCCTGATTATAATTAATTAAGCTTGGCGCAGTAACCATTTATGAACAGTAAATTGTAAATAAATGCAAATTGTAGTTTGTTACTCATTTCAGAGTTTCTACATTGAATTAATTTACTTGGAAACTAAACCACAATAACACTAGAAGCAAGAATTAAATGGGTTTTGGTTTAATAAGCAAAATTGATCTACCCACAGGCCGCTAAGTGTAACTGCTTTGTTGCATTAGATGTGTTTCTATCATTAGAAGAAAAAGACATTCATCACATCATTACTTTACATTTGCCCAGCCCCCTTCCAGTACAAGGCAGTGGACGAGGACAGCAATGCTCATTAAATGTGCAGACCTCGGACAGTCATGATGCTTGCAGGTTTCCTCTTTTTGCTCCCTCTCACAGGTAAGCTGGGATAATTGTGTATGATGCATGCAGGTGTACACGGAGTAATGTTTTGCAGTTTGGTTAAACTTTTAATTCCTCATCATTTTTTCTGCTTGTTAATTTAAAGAAAAATGTCAGTGTAAGGGACATGAAATGTTGGCTGATCATCCAATTTGCTATCCTCTTTAATTGATACAAACTAGCTTCAGTGTGTCCTGTTGACAAACTTGAATTCTAGGATTTTTGGAACTTAATATTTATGTGTCTGTTCACACAATTATATTATATTATATAATTAAAACCTTAACTGACATCTAGACATGCAGATAATTATGATTTTGTCTGTTGCCACCCCAACACAATAGAGTTTTGTTTTGTTTTGTTTTTGAGATTTGATTAAATGCCATTTTACAGGGCAGAGCCTCACAAACAAAATCCCATTCATCTCCATTGCTTTAGGGTAGATGCAGACATCTCTCAGAACCTGTTAAAACCACAACTATCTGCATAGCTATAGATAAATGAGAAAATATTTATTTAGTAAATTGGGTTCTGACCATATTTGCTTTTCAAAATGACATGTTTTAAGCAAAATATAAGATTCATATGGTTTCAACATAGTTTTCTGAGAGGCTGATTGAGTCAAGCTGGATACGACCAGGAAGTTTTAGGACACCAGCCAAGGCAACACCCTGGGCAATATCAAAACCTTAAGCGATTACAATATATTTAATCCACACTCAAAAAGTAAACCTTACCGTCCTGATTTTAAAAGAAAGATCCCAGATGAGACCCAATATTTGTTACATCACAGTGGCATCCAGGAAAGTGGGACCAACAAATAAATTGAATTCTAAATTGGGTGGAAAGAATCAGAGGATGGGCGGAGAACAGTTCAAGAATAAATCAAATATTTTGTTGTTAACTTAAGAACACTACAATCAACTGAAAACAATCTCCTCTAAAATGGGAGGTGAAAAGTGTCATTAAAGGTAACTCAAGACACAGGATAAATGGCAACCAAGTGAACAATCATCAATTACCCTAACAGATCAACCTACCACACGCTACATACCCCAGCTCCCTGGGGACAAGCAACACAGCTCGGTTAGAGCAAACACATGCGGCATCCACACAGCCACCGGCATCTACATAATGCACTCCAACAACCTTTTTTCTCCCACTGAGCTTGGTGTGGTCTCAGCGCACACCTGAAGTCACTGTTTTTAACCATTGTGGATGCTTTTTGAAGCTTTTTGTGTGTAGTAATTAAACTAAAATATATATTACTTGTATAAGCAGTAAACAGAAAAAGTATTTCAACAAAGTATACATTGTCTGTTGTAAATGGCCTGACGTTAAAATTACCGGCCCAAAGTATTATTCCAGTTGAGTTTACTAGAATTGCATTCCTGTCCTTGAATTACACAACATGTATTTGGAGATGGATACCAAATGGAAACCCTATTTAGATAGTAAATTAGTGCAAAAATGCTCACATTTAATAAATAATTAGTTATCTGTCCATTAGTGGACTGATGACAACCGGCAGTCCTGCCAACATTCATCTCATAATGGCCTTTCAGTGACCACAATCACTGGATAATCAGATATTTGTGAGCTGGTGTTTTTCAAGGCTTGATAATATATTCAGAAGCAGCTAACCACACAGATTAATGTTTGTCATTTCTTCTAAATTATATGTAATGAAGAACACACACAGTAAATCAGAATTTCAAAGTCGATTGCAAATGGATCAGTTCACACAATTATAAAAAACCTTAACTGGTATCTAGCAACCCAGAATATTATTCTTTTAGTTTTTTGTATTTTTTTTCTTGCCACCCTAATACAATATAAGTTAATGGGGTTTTGTTTGTGATACTCACAGCATTCCAAATAAAACAAAAATGCCATCAAAATGTCTTCCTAAAAACTATTCACATTGTGTGGTATGTGGATAATTCAGTGGAACAGGGACACTGTTCCTGGAAATGTTGCTGTTGAATTTTGTAATTGCCATTTAACAGTACGGTGAGCTTCACAAACAAAATCCCATTCACCTCCATTGTTTTAGGGTAGAGCCAAATAATTTGGATATGGATAGATGGATATTTCAAAAGCAGTTAAAACCACAACTATCTGCATATATAAAAATATTAATATTTCTTTGTTTTTCAAATACACTTGCAAAACTGCTACAACTGAATCAAGTTGAGTCACGGTAAATCAAAGTGGTATTAGTAAGACTGTCCTCAGCACATCGTGTCACAACTACCCTTCCCAAGTTGATTCTATGTTTTAAATAACTAATAAATGTTGTCAACACTTCGTTCTATGTAGGAAATCACGACATGTGTGTGAAAAGAAAACATATTGACAACAAAGATATACTCTTTTCTTTCAGGTGGAAGTACCTCCAATTATACAGAGCGACCTCAACTTCTCGATTATCAACAGAACTTCAATCAGAGCTTTGAGGAAAGTATGTAGAGGAAGCAAACACTCCAAAAGTATCTTGGATGTTGTGTGTTCTGTTATGAATGCATGACAATTGGCTTGGTTTGACGTTAAAGATTCCCAGCCTGATTTTTTTATTCCAGTCCAGGCTTGGGTTTAAAAAACGAGAAAATTGCACCTCTGTCCTTGATTTGAACACCATTCATTTTTATGTATAGCAGATGGCTCATAAATGGAAACCCTATTTAGACTTAAATTCCTGAAAAATGCTCACATTTAATAAATCATTAAAGTGTACTAATGACATAAAAGTTGGCACCACTGCCAACACCTATCTCATAACAGCCTATCAGTGGATAGACACCAATCACTGGATATTACTGTAGATATTGGTGAGTTGGTGTTTTTCAAGGTTTGATAATACATTCAGAAGCAGTAGATTGCTGCACTAACAGATGTTTGTCATTTCCTCTAAATTATAAGTAATGATGAACACACACAGTAACTCTGATGTACAGACAATCAAAAACAAAAACATAAAACTCTGAAGTTCTAATTTAAAAGCAAAGATAAGAGCATGGAAGTCAAATGTCTTTATTTTTTTGCTTTCAACTATAAACTCAGAATGTATCTTGATATTCTTCCAGTAAATAGCGATTCCTCTGAGGGTAAATGTGGTTATCAGGATGTTTTGAACTACCTCAACCTGACCAAAAATAATGATCTGTACACCATGGCCCGGCCTGTTATAAACTACACAACGACTACAAATGTATACCTCCAAATGCTGGTCCATAGCATCCTAGATGTGGTAAGTTTTAAATTATACTTTACATTTTGTGTCATTTTTTTTTTCTTTTTAATGTTAATAATTATTTCTGAAATTAAATTTTGAAATTAAATTATATGATATTTTGTGAAAATCATGGCCATGTGCCCTGGTTTTTGTTTTGGATATAGTATAGTATAGTAGCCATATGCTAGCACTCTAAAACTAACAAAAGCTCCCAACTTCTGCACTTTCTTGGCTTTTATATGTAACCAAACTAACTGTCAGCCATATAAATCGAAACATTACACCTTAAATAATGTTACAAACTCACTTGAGTGCTGTGACAAAGCTTATGTAGCTGTCTTTAAGCATTGTTACTGTAGATGTAGGGGCTCACTTTTGTTATTAGATAAAAATTAGAATCTCGTTTTCAGATAATTTCATATTTCTACTACTTTCATGATACAACATACATACAAGTTGGTAGATTTTATTTGCTGTGAAAATGAAAATGTAGCCATTGAAGGTACAACTCAGAAGAATAAATGCAACTTTATTGTCTCATCGGGTTGTCTGTAGTAAAGCTGATTGGCTGATCCAGATAACTGTCGTTTGTTTCCTCAAAGTTACATATGAAGTCAGATTTTTGTCAACTTGTATGATATGTTAAAACCAGTATAGCACAATGTTTTTTGATTGTGTAGCCGTGTTTATGGTTATCTTATGACGATGTTAATTGTGAAAGATTTTCACAAATATTGCATTTCTTTTCTCATAGAAGGAGACTGACCAGACTTTTGTTCCTTACATTTGGATTTATATGGTGAGTTGTGCCTGAGATGGACAGCACTTTTTGATCATTCTCACATGTTCATGTTAAGTGGAAACTCAAATGATTTCCATTCTTTTCATCTTTTCTTTGTCTTTCTCTCCTTTCTTTTTTCCTTACCCCCTTCCTCTCTCATTTTCCTGTGTAGGCGTGGCAAAATGAACACATTTACTGGAAACCAGAGGACTTTTGTGGGCTTAGTAGTATGTCAGTTCCTATTGATAGATTGTGGAGGCCTGATATAACTATTGAAGAGATGTACGTTTTATTGTGTTTGCATGTCACATATTCATTCTCAACAGTTACTGTTTAGAAATGACACAAAAACTGAAGTATTTCGATGCCACAACATTTATACAGGTTTTAAATGTGTTGATTATTTCAAATATTATGTATTACATATATGTATTTTTAATGTAAAATGCTTTGTGAAAGTCTGAAACAATCAAAACTAATCAAGATTTAACTAAGCCATATGCACTAATGGAGAAATGTAATGGTGCATCCATTAAACATATAGCATCTTGGGTTTGAAATATATGTTAACACTAAACTATCGCACATCAAATTAGTGTAATTATTGTATACGTTGAGAATGAGTAATACATAGGTACGGGAATAAGAAAGTAACAACTTTGTGTGGGGACTTAAAATACGCTGCAAATATTTTTGTAACTCCTGAATACTTACTGAATACTATAAATTACAGCAGAATGAAATATTGTTACTACACTGAACAAAATTATAAACGCAAAACTTTTGTTTTTGCCCCCATTCATCATATGCTGATCTTAAAGATCTAAAAATTTCTCTGTGTACACAAAAGGCCTATTTCTATCAAATATTTTTCACAAATCTGTCAAAATCTGTGTTAGTGAGCACTTCCCCTTTTCCTAGATAATCCATCCAGCTCACAGCTGTGGCATATCAAGATGCTGATCAGACAGCATGGGTACAGGTGTGCCTTAGGCTGGCCACAATAAAAGGCCACTCGAAAATGTGCAGTTTTGCTGTATTGAAGGAGTCCGAAGGGGACGGAAACCAGTCAGTATCTGGTGTGACCACCATTTGCCTCACGCAGTGCAACACATCTCCTTCGCATAGAGTTGATCAGGTTGTTGATTGTGGCCTGTGGAATGCTGGTCCACTCCTCTTCAATGGCTGTGCGAAGTTGCAGTCAGGTCGAGACCCCGATGAGGAGGAAGAGCTCATGATGAATGGGGGCAAAAACAAAAGTGTTGTGTTTATAATTTTGGTCAGTGCAGATAACAAGACAGGAAAAGTGGGGAAAACAGGTAAGTGTGCCGACGCAATAAAATGCAATAAAATAATGAAATACAAATAAAATTATTTAGCCATGCAAATGCCTAAACATGTTCTTTTAAAGATCAAGATGACTTATTCCAGGAATTGATTTTGAGTTTTGAGGTTATTGTTTGGTGATCTCACCTGTGTTAATCACCCTGCCTGTGTTTGTGTGATGGTCATCGTTACTGCCCAGTGTTTGCCTGTAACGTTAATGCATTTTTGGTTTCTATTTAGTATGTATTGGGTAATCATTTATAAAGTACTTTATTCAATGGCCTTCCTAACTGCAAATTTGTTACCCCCTTATTCCCTATACTTCTTTCATGAACTACTGTTGGTAGACCCAGTTCCCCTTCGAGGGAACTCGAACTGCGTCGGTGACGACACTATGGGAACGCCTCTGGGCGTGGCAGGGCTGAAATCATAAATGAAACTACTCCAATCCTGTTGGCGTTGCTAGAACAGTAGCGTGTGACGGCGTAACTGGAGGTGTATATAAGCACACCGGCACACCGGACACATTAGCTTTTTTCTATTCAGCAGGCACTCTGGCATGTTCAAGACTACTCAGGAAAAAAAACCACGAGACCTGGAAGGAGAAGCAGAGGAGATGGCTGGTGAGCAGTTCAGGCAGTGTGTTTTTCCATGCCCGCGCTACATCACGGCTGGGGACACTCATGCCCTGTGTGTTTCCTGTCTGGCGATGCCGCATGTCCAGGCAAGTCTCAAGTGTGAGGCCCTGCCCCTGAGGGTGCTGAGGCTCCCAGCGCGACATCTCCGAGGGCATCGGGACTGCCAAGGCTTTTTCCCGTTCATCGTCTGCTGGCTCCGACTCCCCTCTTCCCCGTTCGGGAGCCTGTTTTTCGGCTTCTCCCGCTCGAGGTGTGAGCCCGGAGAGGCTGCGGCTGTACGGTTCTGAGGAGCTGGATGTGCTCAGCATTATGGAGGAGGCGAGGAGGCGAGCACGCGCCGTCCTGCCTGCCCCGAAGGGCCGCAGTCGGGAGGCGCTCGGGCTCACACACCGCGGGTTATCGGCGTTTTTTCCCTGGCGGACCTCCACTTCAGGGTGCCACCGGGGACCTACGCATAAAACTGGCCACTATTGTCTCGTGGGTCCTGTGGATGGCTACAGGCTGCAGTTCCGGGTCGGCCCCCCCAGATTCAACGGGGTGGTCTGGAGATCTGCGGTACCTGAACCAATCTGTGAGGAGATTCAGGTTCAAGATACTCACCATCCCCGCCATCGTCAGCCACATCCAATCCGAGGATTGGGTTGTCACGATAGATCTGCGAGACGCATATTTCCACATCTCCATCCGTCCCTCTCACAGGAAGTTCCTGTGGTTCGCCTTCAGGGGCGCAGCGTACCAGTATCGGGTTCTTCCATTCGGCCTAGCACTCTCCTCTTGCACGTTCACCAAATGCATGGGTGCAGCTCTGGTCCCGATGAGACTCTGTTGTGCTGATGCCCGCCCAATGGACTACGTTCCTAGGGGTGGTGTGGGACTCGACGACAACGCGGGCCCACCTGTTGCCTGCAAGCGTCGGGTCCATTGTGTCCTCAGTGACCAGAGTGAAGCTAGGCCGCACCATCACCGTGAAACACTTTCAGAGGGTGTTGGGTCTCATGGCGGCAGCGTCCAGCGTAATCCCGTCTGGCCTTCTACACATGAGAGCCCTGCAGTGATGGTTAAAATCCAAGGGGTTCTCCCCGAGGGGAAATCCGTTCCGTCTGATACGGGTTACGAGCAGGTGCCTTCGTTCCCTGTCAGTATGGAGGAAACCTTGGTTCCTGTCCCAGGGTCCCGTGTTGGGAGCGTCATGTCGCCGGACAATTATTTCGACAGACGCCTCACTCACGGGGTGGGGCGCGGTCATGGACGGCCACTTGGCGAGAGGCTCCTGGCAGGAGCATCATTTGCCTGGAAATGTTGGCGGTTTTCAGAGCTCTGAGGAGGTTCCTGCCCGCTCTCCGCGGTCGCCACGTCCTTGTCAGGACCGACAACACGGCAGTGGTGGCCTATTTGAATCACCAGGGGGGTCTGCACTCGTGCCCATGCAAGCTGGCACATCAGATCCTCCTGTGGTCCCAGCAGAGACTGCTGTCTCTCAGAGCGACCCAGACCCAGAATCAACCCCAAGGTGGTGGAGTTATTGTGCGAAAGGTTCGGCCCTATAGACGTGGATCTGTTTGCGTCTCAAGAGACTACGCACTGTCCACTGTGGTTTTCCCTCTCATCCCCAGCCCCGCTAGGGCTGGATGCCATGGTGCAGACGTGGCCGAGGCGCCGTCTGTATGCTTTTCCCCCAGTTGCTCTGCTCCCGGGGGTTCTGGAGCGGGTCCGTCAGGACAGTGTCAGCCTACTGCTAGTATCCCCGTTTTGGCCGGCCCAAGTGTGGTTCTCGGACATAATATCACTCCTGGAGGGCCCGCCATGGCAGGTCCCTCTGAGGAGGTACCTGCTGTCTCAGGCGGAGGGCCAGGTCTTTCACCCTTGCCCCGCCCTGTGGAGACTGTGGGTCTGGCCCCTGAGGGGGTCCAGTTCCTTGAGGCGCCTGACCCTTAAGATTGCCTTTCTCCTCGCTATCACCTCTCTGAGGAGGGTGGGGGTTCTCCAGGCACTTTCGGTTTCTCCTCAATGCCTGGAGTTTTCCCCGGGTAGGGTCAGAGCCATCCTGCACCCCTGTTCGGGCTATGTCCCTAAGGTTCCGTCCAGGTTGGCAGGGTCTACGGTGCTGCAGGTGTTTCATCCCCCACCTCATGTGACGGCGGAGGACGGGAGACTTCATCTGCTCTGACCGGGCAGAGCAGATGAGTGAGTATTTACACTCTGAGGTCCTCCCAGTGGAGGAAAGCAGACCAGTTGCTGGTGTGTTTCGGGTCCCCCAAGGCTGGGCTCCCCGCTTCTAAACACACGATCAGCAACTGGATTGTTCAGACTATTTCCCTGGCCTATCAGGTGCGCGGGTTACGTTCACCTATGGCCGTAAGGGCACACTCTACTCGAGGCATAGCGGCCTCTAGGGCCCTCCTCGCAGGGGCTTCGCTCCAGGATTTGTGTGAGGCAGCTGGCTGGGCCACTCCTCACACTTTCATCCGGTTTTACAGTCTGGACCTTCCTTCTGCACCCGGCACCCGTGCACTCTCCTCTTAGTCGTGCCTACTGGTTACTGCACGCTGGGGGGCAGGCAGAGGCTTCGGCGTGGCATAGTGGGTATTCACGTTCCCATAGTGTCGTCACCGACGCATTTCGAGTTCCCTCAAAGGGGAATGTCTCGGGTTACGTATGTAACCCTTGTTCCCCGAGAAGGGGAACGAGACACTGCGTCGATACGCCACACCTTGCCCCGCCTGGAGTGCCTTGCTTCATAGCAAAGAGCTAATGTGTCTGGTGTGCCGGCGTGCTTATATACGCCTCCAGTTACGCCGTCACACGCTACCGTTCTAGCAACGGCTAGGATTGGAGTAGTTTCATTCATGATTTCAGCCCTGCCACGCCCAGAGGCGTTCCCATAGTGTCGTCACCGACGCAGTGTCTCGTTCCCCTTCTCGGGGAACAAGGGTTACATACGTAACCCGAGACGTTATTACAGTAATTCAGTAGTACTATCCTGTGTGTACAAAATATATAATATAAAATGTTGGAACAGGCTGAAATATGACATTGTCACATTGTGTGGATAGTGTATTTATAGAAACAAAAAGGTAAATTAGAGAAAAATAAAGAGGTTAAGACATAGTTAATTGCATCATACTGTATGTTACTTAGATTTATTTGTATGGTATGATTGAACTTTAATTTGAAGCATAAAGCTTTTGACATAATGTATGTTTGTTCTCATATAGGACAGAAATGGATAAAGCTCCCCCAAGTCCTTATATCAGAATATTTTGGAACGGTTGGGTTGTACGTCTGAATGATATGGTTCTGGTCAGCACATGCAAGATGCAAGTTTACAAATTCCCTTTCGACATTCAGAGCTGCAACATATCTTTCAAATCTGCCATACACCACGGTGAGCATGTAACCTGTTGTGTTTAAATATTTCTAGACATTCACCAAAAATGTTTTGCTGTAGTGCCACATGAGCACACACCAGCAGATGCCACCACATACATTCCTTCTTTGTTGACCTAATAAGAAACCTCACTGTATTTATTTTTTTTATCTCCCACCTCAGTCAAGGAAATACAGCTTGTTCAGGAGATCAGCGATCCATCGATGTCAGAGTGGTCTCATGATTTGCCGACTGTGTATGAGTGGCTGTTAATGAGAATGAACACCACCACCAAAAGTGTCAACACTTTAGGCTTTGAACAAAGCACAATTGTTTACACTGTAAGTATTTCTGGATACAAACACACAGTGGTGGAAACTATTGAGCTGGGACACCTCTGTTATCTGAGAGCAGGTGTTTTACCACTCTATGTAGCATGTCCTACTCCTCATCTTAAGATTTCCAAACAAATAGCAAATCAGGACAAAAGTTACAATTGATTTAATAAAGGATCTATAAAACATAGTCATAACCGTTTAGTCCACGTTAAAAGAGTTAAGTTTCCTCGGTAAAAACAGAAGTTGACCAATAGAATGGGGAGCATGTATTTCCCTTTTTTTGAGATGGCTGTAAAGGAGGCTAATGTGAGTGTAGCTTCCTCCATCCCTCTGTTGCTCCTATTGCAAACTGCATGGGCTTTTTTTGCAATGGGAACAACAGTAGTTTTTTCCTAGGACATGGTTACCCTCTGTACATCTGTATTCAGAGAAGTATGAAAGATGTAGTGTGGTGTGTGATATTGCAAAGTTGGCTGGCGCAGGCATAGTAGGAACATCAAAGAGGCCATGACAGCCATATGGTCATATGCCCTGCAGCCACAGTGGCCTCAATGTGCTGCCTGCACTGCCTCCACCTGATTTTGTTGTTTTCTCCTCTGCTTCTTTCCTGTTAATACGTTTTAGACATCATGAATTCTTATTAGGCAACACTAAGTGAAGCAAACAGTTTCCTTTTTTAACGTATAGGAGTAGGAAGATCAACCACCTGACCATTAAAAATAATTTCACAGATCTCCATGAAGAGACGGTCCCTCCTCTACGTTGTCAATTTCTTGTTGCCTGTCCTGTTCTTCTTGTGTCTGGACTTGTCCTCCTTCCTGATCTCAGACAGAGGGGGCGAAAAGCTCAGCTTCAAGGTCACTGTGCTGCTTGCTGTCACTGTGTTACAACTTATTCTGAATGAAATTCTGCCTTCCTCATCAAACAGGATTCCACTTATAGGTAAAGAAGCTCAGAGTACAGAGCATATGCTGACTCAGTGTGTAGATATTTGTCCACATTAATAATGCTGCCTCCTCCCTTTAGCAACCTACTGTATTGGGAGTTTTGCATTGATGATGCTCAGCCTCCTGGAGACGATTTTGGTGATGCATCTGATGGAGAAAGACTCTGCATCCCAAGACGAGGCAAACAAAGACCAAAGCCTGAGTGAGGACTGTGGGGACAAACGAGGCAAAGTCACCTTCCACAATTGTTCCACAAAAGCATAGATTTCTACGTGTTGTTCAGTTTACTACTGTTACTATTTTATTTACCTGCTATAAATATAACACTATTTGAATATGCTTCAACCATCTTTGTGCGAAACTTTTCTTTTCAGATGAGAGGAAATGGACTCACTGTGTGTCTGTCTGTGATGTGTCTACTGGTGAAACTCCATCTGGACTGCTGTCAGTGGCCAAAGAGGTTAGAATTAATTAATATGGTTGGTTCACCCAAATGAAATACCAAACAAAAAGGGAAAAGTCTATAAAACGTTTGACAGTAGGCTCTTTGCATTAAAGACATGGATTCTGTTTCTGGAAGAAGACATTGCTGTTGAAGTTTCCCCATTCACTTAAATCTTAAGACTAACCCAAAAACTGTTTGCATGACATGATACCACAATGGTTAAGTGAGAAAATATGTTAATTTGTTATTTGGATGAACCAACCCTTTTAGGCCCCATCCACACTACTAAGTTTTGGTTTTAAAACGGAGACCTTTTGCTACGTTTGCACATCCCATCCAGACTAAAATGGCGCAAACGAAGACCTAAAACGGAGAAGTTTGGAAACGCTGCCAACCCCGCATTTCTGGAGGGCATTTTAGTGAAGACGGGCAAAAACAGAGGACTTTAGAAGCGATGACACAGACGCTCACACACAAAGCAGAAACACAATGCTACTGACAGTTTTTGACTTGGTATTTTTATTAAAATATTTTGTACCGTGCAAATAACACTTAATGCTTACAATTGTACTGTGTATGTAGCCGTATTTACTTTACGATGACTCCCAGTCTGTTTGCCGCCGCTTATTAACTCCTGTGTTACATTCAGTAACAGTCACTGCTCGTAATTGATTCATGCAAAAAAAGATCTGGTGTGGTTCTTCGTCTGCATTACTTTATTCTTTTCGACCAAATCTGTAACTACGGAAGACAGAGACCATCTGCTTCATGTTTACACCGGCACGCACATGCCCAGTGTACGTGAACGGCCACTAGATGTGCGTTTTCAGTCATTTTAATGTAGACGGAGATTAACTCTGATACGCAGCTAAAACGCTAGAGTGGACGGAGATCATATTTGTTGTAATTCTCCGTTTCTAAACTAAAACGGAGGAGTGTAGATGGGGCCTTAGTCTCATCACAACAGACACAAAAACCAGAATGTCAAATATAGCAGCTTGCTATCTTGTGTTTCGTAATTTCTTTAATAACCCGTTTACTAAACCACTTCTGCAGGGCAGCAGCAGCAAACTAATGGAGGACTCCCATGCCTTGGAGAAGCTCTCAGATGACCTTAGGCAGGTGGAGAAAACGCTGACTGTGCTTCTCAACAGCAGGAAGGAAGAAGGGAAACCTGGCTACTGGACCAGAGTGGCTAAAATAATCAACAAAGTCTTCCTCTTTGTCTATGTCACAGTGGCCAGTCTGTTTTTAGTTTGTATCTTTTTAAAATGGATCTATGCAGCAGACGAGTAGTGCTAAAGTTTAAAAACATGATTAAGTGTAAGCAGAGGTGGGTATAAGTTAGATTTACACCGTTACATGTACCCAAGTAACTTTTTTGAGTAAATTGTTGTTGTCAGAGTAGTTTTAATGTATCATACTTATACTCTTCATTTTTTACTCTTACTACATGCATCCACTTGTGCACGTGCAGCTAGTGCTGTCTCATCCCAGGGCATCCAATACCAATACTTTGTCAGACTTTCTCAAAGCGTCGGTATTTGACACCCTGTGCTGACTCTGAGCTGACAGAGATCGGTGTCTGTTGTGTTAATGCTAATATGTTTATTAATAAATAGCTACACACAGTTTAAAAACTCTTAAAAACTCTTCCTGCTTTCTGCCTTAATGTAAATATTCAAGCTAACAGTTTACAAGCAGTCTGCATTTAACTAGTCATGCTGGTGTAGCCAGATGAAGAAAGATGAAATTATGCACACAAAAAAAACTACCCTTATTTCATGTGGATGTGACTGTTATAGTGTTTCAACCACATATGATCTTCCCTGCAGCGTAAGGTAGTAACAACGTGCCCCAGTGCAGGCTGTTATGATGGGCCCTTGGGCTACACAGATACGAAGCACATGCACACACACACTGCGTTTGTGTCTAGAAGGGAACATTATATTGGCAAATTTGCGTGCCTTGTTTCCTCGTTTTGCACGGTTTAACAACAGATAAGATGCAGTAAATACCTAATTTAAAGCTCCTTAAATCAATTTCCTCCCATAATAACACATTCAATTCAACAGTTCTCTTTTTGTGCATCTCTTTCCAACACACACGCTGCTGCTGCAGCTGTGTTGCGTGCGCCTGGATGCAGCAGTCTAAAGCAAAGTACCATCATGTGATGGATTTTAGAGTCGGACTGTGTCACCTAGACTCTGCTAGTCTACTTGGCAGATTTTGCATTTCACCCGGTTTCTGGAGTCTTGTCGTCTTGTCACATGATCAAATAGTTCTTAAGATTGGGCAGCCATATAGTACATATTACCCAGCAATCATCACTGCATATGTGAGTTATGTGACACAAATAGCAAAGAAAATAAGATAAAAATGTATTCTGCTGAATCTGTGGAATCAATTTTTTTCCACTGTATACCTCATAGCCTACTGCTTGCTGCAGAAAATCTGTGGTGTCAGACACCACGGCAAAGGGGGAAATGCACATATGAGTGTATATATACTACTTGATCTTCATGGTCACTAAAGTTAGATGGGTATTGGGTGTTTACTGTTGATAGATGAGACCAAGAGATGTTTTTACCATTTAAATGACCATTATGGGCCCACAGTACAGTGCGGGCCCCAGTGCAGCTGCACTGTCTGCACTGTCTATACCTAAGCCCCTGGATCTTCCTCAGGTAAACTTGAAGAAGTGAACACACCTGTTTTTAATAGGCAATAAATTATGAAACATCACAGCATTATTGAGTAATTTGATTTGTTTGCCAAATCATAATTTAATATTGGGGATAGCAATAAAATAATTTATATTTTTAAACAGTCTTTACTTATTGGAATACTAACAGACTATAATATTAATGCAATACTTTGTAAGCACACTTGATGGATACGCACTGAGAATATTGTCCTGGTGTAAATGTGTCAGGTTGTCTAATCAGGAGATGATGACTTGTCATTTCATCACAAATAAATACAAGTGTATGTTCACTTCTTTACCTTTACCTGAGGAAGACATCTGAAATAATTATCGTCACATCCTCATCAAATAAAAAACTTGGGGAAAAATACAAATTGTTTAGTTTTCTTAAGTTACTCACTAAGTTTGTCACTACTCAAGTAATTTTTTAGTAAATACTTTTGTACTCTTACTCAAATAGTAATTTTGATGACCATTTGTACTTTTGAGTACAGTTTTGGGCTACTCTACCCACCGCTGAGTGTACGCTAATTTAACATACAAGGTAACGTATTTGTCATGTTACAACAGTGTTGTAAAACGAGATGCTGTTTGTTGTTCCCTTTAAACTACAAAGCAACGTTATAAGCAAAAATGATAAAATTAGATAAAGAAAACAAATTTGCATGGTGCAGTGCTGAGGATGAATTTTAGAATCTCAAGTGGATTTTTACACTTCTGTAGTCTGTATTCACACTTAGTTCAAGAAAAAAATTAGGAAATGTGTTATTAGCTGTTTAGATACATGTAGTCTATCAGTAGTGTTGTTTGCTGTTCTACACACTGCCATATATCTAACATATTTTCTGTATAAGCAGTCTGATTGTATTATAAAGTTCCCATAATATATATGCCTTTGATGTGTAATATGCACAATTCTCAGTCCATCAGATACATAATAAGATATATAACAAAATGCAAGTGTAGCATCTCATCTCAAGATTCTCATCAAGTTTTCTTCTTTATTTATTTGTTTGCTCATCTATTATAGTATATACCATATGCAAAACATAAGGCATGTAAATGTGTTTTTTGCTTCTATGGTTTGAGGAATTCCATGCTGTCTTTATGGGGTTTTTCCACATCCACATTGAAGCTACATTATGTATTCACATGATGGAATAAAAGTTTTATCTGGTTCTGAAAACTTGTATCAGACTTTGTGCTTCTGAAATAAACAATTAAGAAAAATTTTGTTATGTTGTGTTCTAATTCAGAGCGGTCAACATCTGTTTGGGATTATGAGTGTCTTCAAAATCTCAGGAAGAGAGATTTTGTTTTGCAGTCCAGAACAGTTTAATTGGTAGGATACATTTACATTTACATTTTCTCATTTGGCAGATGCTTTTATCCAAAGCGACTTACATTTGAGGAGCTGCATACAAGCATCAATACAATACAAGATCTACAACTAACAATACATACAAATAAGGGCAGCATAAATACTAGTAAGAGCTAATAGTATGTATGGCATCATGGGGGTAAATACCTAGGGAAAGAAGTAAGAGTTAACAATAACAATATAAGAGAATTATAAGGGGATAGAAGAAGAAGGGCATAGGAAGTGCATGTTAGAGGTTAAGGGTTAGAGGTGTTATAAGAGAAAGTGTTCTCGGAAGACATGAGTTTTCAAGAGCTTCTTGAATTTAGAGAGGGACGCCCCTGCTCTGAAGGCATGTGGTAGCTCGTTCCACCATCGTGTCACAGATGAGAACAGGGACTGAGATTGCTTTGTGTGTAGGGATGGCAGAGCCTGGCGGCGTTCGTTGGAGGAGCGCAGTGGCCAAGAAGGAATGTAAACTTGTATTATAGAGTTTAGGTAGACCCAGTGGTCACTCTGTATGCAGCATTAGTGACTTGAATTTGATTCAGGAGGCCACGGGTAGCCAGTGGAGGTCACTAAGTAATGGAGTGAACTGAGTCCTTTTTGGCTGATCAATTTCTGAACCATTTGTAGGGGTTTCACTGCACAAGCTGGAAGACCTCCTAGGAAGGCATTGCAATAGTCAAGGCGGGAGACAAACATGGCCTGTACCAGAAGCCGGGTGCCATACTGATTAAGGTAGGGGCTGATTTTTCTTACTTAGTATATATTATTCTAGGATATAGGATGTACCATATACACTATAGGATATACTATAGAAGAATACTTAGCAGTAATACATGGTTGTGTTATAGGTTTTCAAAGGTTGATTGAGGCAACAAGGGATTACAAGGGATACATTACATTTAGGGTCATTAAAAAGGGGGAAAAAGATATACACCCTGATTTATCACCTTATATTGTGCATATTTGACAGCTACTGAGACTTATCCAGAGTGCCTGCAGTATTTATGCCTTAAATATGTAAGAGTGCAGGAAATGTTGTGGGTTAACAGTAATATTGATCAGCCCACAGTGTGGTAGACATAAGCGGTTGTTGTTTCCTGCATTTGGTGTTTCAACTAAGGGTTGGTCATTCAGTTTACCCAGCCCTCTTCCAGTGAGAGGAAGTGGTATTTTTATAGTAACATGATATTTCCAGAAAGCCCAGAGTGGACAGAGATGCACATGTTTTACACACCTCTCACAGACTTTGGATTCTCACTGGTCCTGCATTCATGATGCTTGCTGGCTTTCTCTTTCTCCTCCTTCTCAGAGGTAAGGTTTCGATCATCCACTCAGTGTCCCTGTTGCTCTGAATAATCAACAGACCTCACTGTCAACAGCTTTCAATGGAATTAATTTCTTCCAAGGAAATAGTCTTAGTGAACTCTTTGGCTAATCAAGATTAACATGGACACAGTTTTTCTAAAGATGTGTTGTTGCTGACTGCTTTTTAATGTTATGTTTATTCCATCCACCTGCACTATTTTGTGAGAGACAGAAATCTCAGAGATGGATGTCTCAAAACCTGGAAAGAATAACACTATCTGTCAACTAGAGTGAGACATTTGTTTTTATTTTTTTATTTTATTAGCTTATATGCTCAGTTGCCAGTTTACATTTACTGTTTTATGTTTTTAACTTTTTTAAATTGTATTAAGCTAACCTTTACTGCAAATGAATCAGTATTTCAGAAATAGTTCTGAGTGCTGCTGCTCATGATTTTATCAGTGTGCATTTGGTGGTATTTAGCAGATTGTTCTCAAATGAAGAGACTATTTAGACTTAGTGTCCTGTAGAAGTGCCCACATTTAAAATCCTTTTAGTGGTCGAGTAGAGCTGGTCGAGTATGTGTGACCACAAACCACAGCATATTACTACAGATATTTGTGAGCTGGATTGACTTGAATCAATATTATATATTATTTATGATTGAAAAAACACACTAAAACAAGAGTGCTTAGCTGCTCACACGATATGGCAGGACTCTCATTTTACAGGAAATCACATGATTTTTAAAATAATCATATGAATATTTGAGCAAACTCTATATATATCATTCTCTTTTTAAAAGTACAGATTAATTTTTCTTGGGTCTAGCCTTGTACGTTTGTATTTGCTATGATTGCTGTACGTTCCGACGGGTGCACCCGTAACCATAGCATACTTTGAAAACTCAGATTGTTGGTCAGTCCCAGATGTTTGTATTATCTAATGTGTAAAAAGTTCTTGCCAGATGAACATAGTAGCCAAATCTAAACTTAGTTTGGTGCCTGTTACAGCAACAAATATGGTTAGTCTGGTAGTTTGTTTGAGCAGAGTGGCCTGGGATGGAGTCAAATAACTAACTAATAATCAACTAACAAATGTTGCCAACGCTTAATCATTTTGTTGTAGGAAAGCGGGAGATGTGTGTGCAAGGAAAACATGTTGGAAATAAAGACCTGTATACCCTTTTCTGTCAGGTGGAAGTAACTCCAATAATACAGAGCCACCGGAGCTACATGATGATCAACAGAACTTCAATCAGAGCTCTGAGGAAAGTATGTAGAGTAAATAAACACGCCAAAAGCACTCAGTAATTATATGTATTTATGTATGAATTTCAACAATGTATACATGGCAGACCATGTATACACGTTGAATTCACAAGGATTGGCCTGGGCTTACGTTAAGATTCCTGGCTTGAATTATTATCCTTACCCCAGTCCAGCCATGGAGAGACACCTGGCACACTCGTTTAACGATTTTTTTGTTATTGCCATACAAACACTTTTTTTTTTGAAACTTTGGTTATTATGGTCTAATTATAATAACTGAAATTTAGTAGATTTATTAGTCGATACCAATACCAGTAAAAGTACCCAGATACCCTGTTAAAAAACAAAAACAAAATAATAAATCTGAAAACCTGTCTACTTTCAAATATACTCCTTTAATAACATATCAGATATAGCTCAATAATTGAAAAAAAACAACCAAAAAACAGCAGAAGAAGAAGAATACATTGTTCTTTCTTGTGGGTCAGACCTGTGTTGTGATGAAATTAGGTAATAATATAATATAATATCATCGGCCTACCTACAGACAACAAGAAAACTAAGTTCACCACAGAGTATTATAGGCTACAGTAAACGTTCAATACAAAACCCACAGTTCAACCTACAATTAATGAGTCCTTATCTCAGTTCAAATCTCCTACGAGTCCATCTTTCTATATCCCAGTAAGCAAACAAAAAATACTCAGTTTGAAGTTCAATCCTAAAGTTGGCCAACGAGTCTCTCATGTTTAATAGACAAGCTTAGTAATTCTCCAACAACACTGGAGTTCCCCCGCAGCCTTCGATGCTGGTAAGCATGTAACCAGGCTGTAACTCAGGACAGCCTGGGCCTCTTTCGAACTGGTGCGTTTAGTTTGAAACACCGTTTCACAGATATTTCCTGAGCTGACTGGTGGCTGTGTGTGTGACGCAGGTGCCGATCGCCACAATACACTTACCTTACTACACATTACAGTACAGTATTTCTGTTGTACATTTTTCCCGTCCATCAAAGGGGCGGATGGCCCGACGATTTCTCCCAGCACTACCACCACCGTCACCACGTTACCTGCGGGTGGCGGTGCTACTTTCATTCCCTGTGTGACATTTAAGTTTCTGTAGTGTCAGCTTCTGTCAAGCTTAAGGCCATTGTACAACAAGAAGGCAAGCAACAGCGTAACGTGCAGACGAAGCATCAACTTCGTCCGACTGCTTTCCTCTTGGGTGTCATGTGACCAGAGTGCACGCAGGTCTTGCGATTAGAAAATCTCGTTTTATTACATCGCGATAATATCGCTAATGCAATTAATTGTTCAGCCATATTTGCTAGGACAAAAGTAATTGTAATGCAAAGTGCTTTCAAGAACGAACAAATATAAAGAATGAGAAAACACAAGCTGTTTCTCAATACCGAGTTCGCCAAGTTCGGACTTCTGTACTTTAAAGCTGGGACTTGGCAAGTTTGGCTCAGGAGTCCCCCCCAGGAATGGGAGCCCGCAGTCGAAACGAAAACGTCCTAGCATTTTTTAAAATTACCTCTGTCTTGAGAATTCAACCACATATTTGGAGTTTTAACAACTATATTCTCGCATAAAAAACTCAGTACAGACAAGAACGCAGATTGAGAAACAGCCACTGATACAAACTAAACAAGCTAAAACAGGAAATATAAAAACAAAAACTAAAATTATTACAAAAGTTATTTTTGAAAATAACAAGTAACTGAGAAAACATGTCTCAAACATAGGTGCTCTGTTCTAATTTATATTTTCTCTGTAGATGGACTGTCCTCTGAGCGTAACTGCAGTTATCACGATGTTTTAAAGCACTTGAACTTTACCGAAAACAAAGATCTACACTCCTTGATCCGGCCTGTTAAAAACCACAAAGAGCCCACAGTGGTACACATGGATGTCCTACTCTATGCTATTCTAGATGTGGTAAGTGATTACTTGTTATTATAAATTGCAATTATTAGTCACTCTGCCAAGTAGTGTATCTTCTCAGTTGTACAATAGCATGATATCTCAGTGATTTACTGGAAATCTAGGCTATAAGCCAACATCAACATGTGGCCAGTTTCTGCTAAATGTTTCTTTTGCCAGTATTACACAAATGTTGATATTTCATACAATTTCCTATAATTGGTTGCAAAATTCTTCTTATCTACTATTATCTTATCTACATCTATTGAAAAACAATTTTCTCCCCCTACCAAGCCCTGCAGAATCTTACTATAACCCCTCCTTCCTCTCACAAACACTAACAGATAGATGGCACTGTGATTCATTGTGCTTTATTCACCTTAATAATATTCACACATAGTGTTTTTGTACTTGTTTTTTTTTTTAATTATTATTATTTTTATTGTAAACCATAGCAGTGACTGTGAAAGATTTGGCATTTGATGACTAATTTGATATTTTTCACAATCATATTTGTACTAAGCCCTCATATTCCCCGATAGAAGATACTACTATCCTGATTGTCTCTAATCATGCTGATTGTTTTTTTTTTCACAAATCCAAATTCCAGTTTTTAGAATATATAAACATTGTCGGTTAGATAAAAGATGATAAAGTGCTGGAATCCTTCTGTATGTTAGATTAGATTTTTAAATATATTTAGTCACCTGTAACCTGACGGGGACAACATGCTGGTGGCAATAACTAAAGATGAAAATATGGATCAAACAGATAAGACATACTTTACTTATGGACCTGTGATTATAAAGTCATAGTGTACATTTTTAGACATCTATTTTTCATTTTATCTTTTATCATTTTATCATTAAATCTTGCTTATTTTGTATTAAATGAAAGTCAAAACACATTAAGACCATGCAGCTAATATTCAAAACTCCCTTTTAAACTAAATTTCATCCAGTTAGTCATTTCAGCTGCACCACAATCGTTGTCATTATCATCTTCAACATGATGACAGGAATATCCCATCAGTATGACCAATCAATCTGGCGGAGCCAGCCGTCACCATCTTGGCAGTGCGTCACTCCCGGATAACCAAAAATGGGCGAAGAGGTGGGTTATAGGTGGAGCTGTGATGACGTGTTGCTGAAACCACGCCTGCCTAGCGCAACGTGACCAAGTTGTCTTAGGCTAAGAAGCTAATGCTATATGTTAATCTGCGTTGCTAGCTAGCTTGCTAGCCAGCTAACCTTGTCCTCTGGGGCTGTGTAATTCGAGTTTAGATAAAAAAGGACAGTGAGGCCTATAGACTTTAATCTGAGCTGAGGATGAATCCACGATGTCCAGCGATCCCTGTCTCTGTCCTTACATTGATGAAACATTGATCATAAAAGTGATCATGTTAAAAATCCTGTTTGGGTAACGAACTAATAACTAATTGGGATTTTGCTGTTTTTTTTGTAAATGTAACGCCTTTCTAGTCTTTTCGACCACTACATTCACACACATTCATACACTGAGTCTAAGTGCTCATACACTGGCGGAATAGCTGCCAGGGGTAATTCAGGGTTCAGTATCTTGCCCAAGGACACTTCGACACGCAACCAGGGGGAGGCAGGGATTGAACTGCTGACCTTCCAATTAACTGCCAACCCGCTCTACCTCCTGAGCCACAGCCGTTTAAGTTTAAGACATAAACTTCTGCAAATCAATGTGTTACGTATGTGCTTAGATGCCAACTGCATGAATGAGGAAATGTGTCCGACAGCTACCTCAGGCTCTGCAGACAGAGAGAAAGTTTGCTGAAGAAAAACCACCTGCGAACAGATCACTTACCATGCATGGTAAATGACCCAGAGTTTAAGTTAACCCTCTTTCTGGAACAGAAAACCCAGAGTTTCCCTCATCTCAGGCTTAACAAACCCAGAAACTTAAACAGGGTGCTGTTTGTATACTCTTATTATCTGACTCTAGTGTGCCTATTCTAAACTCTGTCATATGACCTTTGATGTTTGTGAACTTGTAGTAACTTGTATTAACGATTTTCATAAATATTTCTTTTCTCATAGAATGAGAAGGAACAGCAAGTGGTTCCTTACGTTTGGATTAATATGGTGAGTTCTCTATAAAAAAAGAAAACACCTTTTGATTGATTGCATTCCCACCTCTCACTCTGTTGGGAAACTCAAATTTCTTTTGTTTAAACACCCCCCTCCCCCTCCTGTTTGCCTCTGTAGTGGTGGAAGAGCGACTACATTGCTTGGGATCCTGCAGACTTCTGTGGTATTAGGAAATTTTCTCTTCCTACTGAATTATTGTGGAAGCCAGATCTAACTATTGAAGAAATGTAAGTTTGAATGTATGTACAAGTATTCCCTTACACTCACAAATGCACATACAGGTGTATAGAGCATCATCTTATTGTTCAGAAATGACACAGAAACGGAAGCCTTTAGATGCCAAAACACCTGACAGTTTGGCTACAATGGTTTGTTTATTCACAATCATATTTATTGCATATATCCTGTAGGTATTGTATTTGACCTATCAAAGCCAATCAAGATTAAACTAATGTCAAGTTAACCAGTGGCTCCATCCTCCAAAACTCCTGTTGTGCCAAAACATTGTTCAAAGACCTTGAACAGATTCTAGCGGACAGCCTAAAGATACCTGTTATCTTTGAAAACAATTTTGTTAAGATATTTGGGGAAATGGTGCACCCAAAAAACATTTAAGACACAATAAATTACAGAAATTGGTATTCAAATATATATATACAAGGAATCAGAAAAGATTGTCCCCTGACTCCAGGGTTGTCGGTTCAGTCCCCGCCTTCCTTGAGCAAGACACAGAACCCCACATTGCTTCCAATGCCAAACATTTTTGCACGCTGCCATCGTTGTGTGACTGAATGGGAGGCAGTTGTAAAGCTCTTTGGACAGAAGCAACTCAGAAATGCAGTCCATAATGTATTTTTGGGATTAAATTAAGGATATATCCGACAGGGAAAACAGATGTTAGAGAAGAATGAAGAACATCTTTTATGATGTTTCTGGTCATATGATGATAACGTTAACAACAAAGGAGTCGAATACATATACTTTCACTCAGAAAAGATTTTCTGATGATAAATGCCAGCACTTTATTATTACCTCTTTGTTTTATTTAATAATTTATTTATTTAAGAATTACCCAACTAGTACCAAGCTGTAAAGTGCCACCAACATCGTTACAGTGATTTATTGGGCTAATTACTGCACGCACACAGTCCATTAGCACAGAAACTCTCCTGCTCTGACTTGTTTTAAAATGAAAGTACAGATGCTTTCAGAAAATGCAAAAGGGTGGGGGTTTAAGGCATGTAACAAAATGTCCCCAGCCAGTATTGAATTAGACATGTTTCAGTTATATGGTATGCGTTGTAGTTTATTGCATACTTTCAGTGTATTTTACATGAAGTTATGTTCTAAAGTAAAATAGATAATACCATTTGTGAAAATCATATTAAAGCAAACGTGTGTGTTTGTTCTCGTACAGGACAGAGAAGGACAAGGCCCCTCCAAGTCCTTATCTCACTGTTAACAGTCGAGGTGAAGTAGAAGTTATGAACGACCAGGTACTGGTCAGCACCTGTGGAATGCACGTTTACAAATTCCCCTTTGACATTCAGAGCTGCAACATCTCCTTCAAGTCTGTCGTACACTCTGGTGAGCACGTAATCTCTTGTGTTACAAGTTTCTGTAAGTTGTTTATGTGTTCTCGTGTCTGTTGGAATGCATGCGTGTGCTTTCATATCTTTGAAAATCTAATGCCATACATTCCTCACTTGTTGATCTGCAAGAAAACCTCAGTTTTATTTTTTATCTACCACTTCAGTTGAAGAAATACACCTTGTTCAGTATCTCAACTCTTCTGAGGCCACAGAGTCGTCTCGTGAGTTGATGCGGACCCAGTACGAGTGGCTGTTCATCAACATGACAGTCACCAACAAAACTGTCGAGACTTTTGGCTTCAAACAAGATGTGATGATTTATACAGTAAGTATTACTGAGAAAACATCATGTGTCTTAAGTAAGTAGAAATACTGAAGTATTTCCATTTCCATTCTTTACATTTTCTTTCACAGAAGGAAATATTGTTCTGTCACTGAATTATTTGCAGTTTAAATTTTACTGATTCAGCATAAGAGGCCCTATTTTTATGACGCAAAATGATAAGTGTGACAACAAGCACAAAGCGGTAAGTTGTGGGCACACAGACTGTGTAAACTAAGATAACTAAGATTTGGCAAAAACCACACACTCTGGACCAATCCCTGTACAATGTAGAATTTCCACCCTTTCTCTTGCATTACTACTTCAAATGAGCAGACAATTTGAGTGCTTCTTGCACCACTGTATACATGGGCAGGTTGGGACAGACTACCTCGTTTTTGCAACCTACAGTATATCCTACTAATACCTGTAGATGCTTCAGTTTGGCCTTTGTCAAATGTATAAATCCACCATCTGACCCTTGAACATAACTTCACAGATCTCCATCAGGAGGAGGTCTGCCCTTTACATCGCCAACTTCATGTTGCCCGTCTTGTTCTTCTTGTGTCTGGACTTGGCCTCCTTCCTGATCTCAGACAGCGGGGGTGAGAAGCTCAGCTTCAAGGTCACTGTGCTGCTTGCTGTCACTGTGTTACAACTTATTCTGAATGAAATTCTGCCTTCTTCATCAGACAAGATTCCACTTATAGGTAAAAGAAAACTGTACAGAGCACATCCTGACTTCATGTGTAGTTATTTGTCCACATTAATGATGCTGCCTTCTCCCTTTAGCGACCTACTGTATTGGAATTTTTGGTTTGATGCTGCTCAGCCTCCTGGAGACGATTTTGGTGATGCATCTGATGGAGAAAGACTCCCAAGACGACGAGGCCGATAAAGACCAAAGCCTGAGTGAGGACTGTAACAAACAGAGCAAAGCCAACTTCCACAAGTATGATGCAGGTGAGATTAAGCATAGATTTCTACAAAACTCTGGATCTCAACTCAATCTCCCCTTGTTGTTCAGTTTGCTACTGTTTTTTTTTACTGCTATAATGGTGTTCACCTTTATGATATGAATACTCACAGACACACTTGTTTTTTCTTTTTATACACAATTGTATATATTGTATATTCTACAATCATCTTTGTGTAAAATATATCTTGGCAGAGATGAAGAAATGGACTCTCTGTGATGTGTCTACTGGTGAAACTCCATCTGAACTGCTGTCGGAGGCCAAAGAGGTTAGAATGTCAAGATACCTTGAATATGGACATTTTTCAGCATTTACAAATAAAGCATTTTGCAGAAAACAATGAAATAACTGTTAAGTTATATTTGTATGCATCCTCCTTTGATATACATCTGTCAGCTCTTGTTTGCTAAAACCATATCATAATGTAGCACTACAGCTAATACAGACAAAGTTAGTAAGAATAAAAAGTAAAATTAGCATGAAATTCCTTAAAACCACTGGGATGCGTAAACTCATTCTGGCTATTGTATTCATTACGTTAGCATGTTTAAAAATCAAACAAACAAACATATTTTAGACACAGAAAAGGTGCCAGATGCATTATGTGTGTGCAATAACTTGAGTTCATATTAGAGATAATATCAGAATCAGAATCAGCTTCATTTGCCAGGTATGTGTACACATACGAGGGATTTGGCTTTGGATCGTACATTTCTCATGATGCACTTACTCATACATTAATATAATCAGATACAAACTACAGTATACGGAACACATACATACACACACTAAACCAAAAAAACAATATACACAGACTGAGACAATAGTGCAATGAGCAGAGTGCAGAGGATGCAGGAGCAAATTATTATTATCATTATTATTATTATTATGTACATGTCTGAGGTGTATTTGATATACACATATACACATATACACATACACAGTGTGATGGAGCATGGTGCAAAGGATGCTGGAATAAATAAGTATTATGTGCAGGTGCTATGTACTTGAGGAAGGTGGATATAATACAGTATACACAATATGACAATATAATAGTATGAACAGTATGAACAGCACTAAAATACAGAATGACATATACAATAAAAAGTAGTAACCAGTAAATAGGTGGCTGATTAGAGACAGAGTTACTGGGTTAATGTATATACTCTGCACTCTTGATTTTTCTCTCAGAAAAATTATAGTACACTAAACAAAAGTCAAACTGATCACTGAACTTGATCACAGACCCTGACAAACGTTGCCAAACACAATTCATAAAACAGCGATAAACGCACAGTAACCGTGTGACCCATTTTACCCTATAACAGGTGTTTCCTTCTGCAGTTTCAGTGCAAAACCATTCACTGCCTTCATAAAATCCAAGGCTCTGACCAGATAGTTTGAGCTAATTCAGCACTCTAAGCTAACAAGATTTCCTTCTTGGGACAATGGACATTGCTCCTATTACTTTTGCCACTTGTGTAGTTTAAGGACTTGTAAAACCTGCTTATTGAAAATGGTAAAAGCGAACGCAAATTTAGTTTTATAAGTAAACAATCAAATTGTATTATTTATTGGATTACATGTGGCATTTTCAGAGCTTAAAGCAAGAAAATCTTCTGTGCCTGAAATGTGTTCAGAGGTTACCACAAAGATCGAGGCCAAGAGTGTAACTTTGTGTTGAAAAGTGGTGGGGACATAGGGGCTCAGATTAGGTGTGTGACGAGACAGGGGGATCCGGGGGCTCCTCCCCCAGAGAATTATAGAGCATAAAACACTTAATTTCCTGCATTCTGGTGAAATTTTCTGCCACCACCTATAATCACTGCTTGAAGTGGAAAAAAAGGGGCTGATACATAGGGCTGGGCAATATGGCCAAAAATGTTATCGTGATAAAAAATGTCATATGATTCGATATCAGTATTTATCAGGATAAATGTCAATGTCTTTCAAGTTTAAAGGCTGATTTTTGCTCATGAGTTAAAGTTTTTAAATTGAGGTTTTAAACTTTTCTTTATGGTCAGAACAAATGCCATACATTGGATCACTTCACAAATCTGAGGTAGAACATTCAAAACTATTAAGATAAAATCTGTTTTTAATAAATAAAATTTAAATCCTTTTCTGTCCTGTTTCCTCAACAAAATAAATATCTGAATAGAAAAATGAGGTGCTAATTTGTTCATGATTCAAATGAATTAAATAAAATATTTATTGAACATTGGTCCCCGGTACACCAAAGAGTAAAATGTAGACGTGGTCCACCGATAGATTACCTTCCGACAAAAATGGCCTTGTTACATTCGCAAAGGTCCAGACAATCCAGTCCAGTAAAATATTTAGTACAAAACGTATTATTATGTATACACACAGACTGCTGCTTTGTTTTATATTAGCCTAACTGCATTTAGCATGTAAACAAGAAAAAGTTGCCACACGTTGACCTTTTGAATGACACCTCAGTTGAACCAGTAGAAACTTCCATGCCCTGTTCACAGCCTACAATAGCTAATAAGTGTCCACATAGTTGGTAAGTTCCAATCCCCTTTCTTTCGTGTATACACCAAGCCAAGCTACCAATTGTGCTGAGGACTGGCACATCACACACACACGCTATGCACAGTAAAAAAAAATATGCTAGAATACTTTCCACAGACATAAATAGATATGTATTTTGTTGGGAGGTGGCCATTGTATAGGTGGGATAATACCCTCTACGTTTGTAGATTCCACTATTGTAATAAGATTCTGAAGAACATAGAACTTGTATTGGGGCTGAGGTTTAAAATAAATCTAGATATCTAGAGCCAGATACCTTTCATATTACAACTGACACAAAAATGTGAACTTCAAATACAGCAGCTGGATTAGCATTATCACATTTTTTAACCACAGTTTATTAAACTACTTCTGCAGGGTAGCAGCAGCAAACTGACAGAGGAGTGCCATGACTCTGAAAAGCTCTCAGATGACCTGAGGGAAGTGTTGAAAACACTGATCGTGCTTCTCAACAGCAAGAAGGAAGAAGGGAAGCCCGGCTACTGGGCCAGAGTGACTAAAAGAATCAACAAAGCCTTTTTCATTTTCTATGTCATAGCTGCGAGTCTGTTTTTACTCTGTATGTGTATCAGTTGGACTTATGCAGAAGAATAATTGTGCTAAATAGTGAAACATACTGAATGATTGAGTTACAGTTCCCAGAAGTTGTAATGCGTTCATTTTTGGTGATCAGTCCTGCATCAGCACTACTGGGAAAATTTATTCTGATGATTGACAACAAGTCATGTGGCCCTTCAGGTTATGCAGATGTGAAGCTTTGGTGATTACAAAGTCTCTGCCCCCAGTTTGGTGTCATTAACTTAAGTCACTGACCACACACACACTCCCACCTTGTTCTACTGATCTAGAAAAGCTTATGAGGAAAGATGTAGTTGGCTGTTCAGATAATATTTAATCCGTCCTGTAATGCAATCACACACATCTGCTATTTGCATGTTTCACACAGTGGTTTACATCAATCACACATGTTTTATTGTAATATTCTAGTACACTAATATGTGAGAAAGTGCTATGTCAAGTGTTTAATTATGCATGCAGATGTTAGCAAGATTGCACCTTGTTCTAGATAAATATATATCTTAAGTATGCAGTAACTGATATTATTTTCCAAATATAAAAATGAGCATGCTATTCAAGCAAATTCATAAATACCAACGTTATCATGATAACATGCTCACAATAACAATACTAACATGTCAATGTTTAGTAGATATAAAGTTTACAATGCTCACCATTTCAGATTAGCGTCTTAGCATGCTAACATGTGTTCAGAGGATCACTAAAGTCTGTAGGATTCATTCTTGGGAACCGTAATTAGGTGTACAAGATTTTGTGCCAATCTATCCAGTAGATGTTGAAATATTTCTAAACCAAAGAACGACCTACAAACCAATATTGCCATCTGTTGAGCCAAGGTGCTAACGTAACAGGTTGTTCATATATCTATCTACATTAATCTGCTTTATGTATTCACAATGGAATAACAGTACTGATATCTGAAAACATGTATCAGACTCTTTGTGATGCAGAAATAAACAATAAAACAAGACCTATTCGCGCTATTTTTTCGTATGTGTGTGTGAGGGAACCAAAATAGTAAGGTTGTGTCCAGAAAACCAAACCAATGAGCTGAAGGATGCTAAAATGCTCCTCAGAGCTGAGGGGAACTACAGAAAATACTCTGAGGGTTCATCACTAAGAGAAGCCACCTACTCACTTCACTTAAGTAGTCACAAGATCCAATGTTAATTTAACAATGTTAATTAGATCCGCATGAAATGAATCCTAATTCCCCCAGAATACTCTCATCTCTGTGATGAATCATACAAGTGGGGATTATCTGATTAATCTGCCTAATTTAACACTTTAACACATGACCAGCTGTTGCTTTAAGTGGGAATGATTGTTGTATTGTCTGTCTCAATAATCAAACACATTAATAACAACAAATACAACAAGCTATTTCTCCTGAAAAAAAATCTAAATTTAATTTGCCAGTTACACACGGATGCTTCAAATAAGATTTTCTTAGAAACTACAGGGTGTTCAGGGTGTTTGGGTATACCAAATGGAGAATTAAAGTGGCATGAAACTTGGTCAACGGGTGATAAATATTGTATTAGTAAGAAAACAAAAAATGTTTTCACAATGTCCATCACATGTAGTCACTTTTTTGACAATGTTTCCATCCTCTAGTCCATCAGACAAAGTCCATAAATATTGTGTCATTTTTTTTGAATTTGGTACAAGATATAAAAATGTGTTGGTGAGATTAATACAGGATATTGAATATTCTTGTGATTTCTGTGGATAAAAAAATAGAAATATATTAATTTATTTATATATTTAATCCATTATATTATCAGGTAGTATCATTGAGATCATGACATCTTTTTCAGGAGAGACCTGTGTACAAGAATAAACATATACAGGACAGACACAAAACATTCACACACAAGTTAGATACGAGTTTTATATTAAGAAAGAAAGTGGAACTGCAAATACTTGAGTATAGTCTTTTAAAATCTTCAGGTGAAATGTTACTTTAGTTTATGAGCAAATGGTCCAACAAAGGCATTTTGGACAAAGATTTGATTTTCTTTGTGCAATTAGTTTTAAATCCACATTCATAAAAAAAGACAGGCGCTGACTCCAAACCTATTCCTGGACAATTAAGTCAATATAACAATTAAACAAGAAGGCTGAAAATATCATGACCAAGATGCCAGCGTGCACACGACACGAGACTCAGCATCTCTCCAGATTCTGCAAATGATTACTTATATGCCTGTTAATTTCAGGTCTGTTCACTCAGAACAGTCTTGCATACATATCATAAAGCTACATACAATACATATTTATACTACTGTCTATACTAAACATATCTGATCTATAGTGAATTCGTATTTATACTAATGTCTATAGTACTTATTTCTGATCTAGTGTAGAAACCGTATTCTTATCATACTTCCAGCATAATGTCTACTAGTAGCATTATTTGTGGCCTACTCACAACTGCACTATGCAATACATATACCTGCAGTGTCCACTGTAACCACTGCACATATCTATCTATATCTTAGCATATATACCATCAGTGGTATTTATATTATGCTGCACTTTACTGCTTTTTGCATTTCTGGTTAGATGCTAAATTGTATTTCTTTGCAATTACAATTGGCTATAAAAAAAAGTTATTAAGTTATATAAAAAAATATATATATCTCTTATTGTTTAATGTATGCGATGAATCAGTTTAGCATATTTGATGTACTGGCATGATTTTTGCAGTTATATATGGTTGAAATTCTTTGGATAAAAACATCAGCTAAATAAGTTTAATGTAATTATAATATTTGAATCTAATAATTTTTTAATGCATCAATATGTTTGTAATTATTCAATACTATCTGATGATACTACTGGTAAAATTAGTTTTTGTTTATAATTATTTGTTGTCCTGTGACATGGACTGTATGTTTGTAGTGTGTTGTGTGTCCTCCTGGGCTGCAGGCGGCGCTGTTTGCTTCAACGTCACCGCGCTGTCGTTCAATCAGTGACGTGGATTTTCATTGTGGCAGTCAGTGCTGCCAAAAAGACAGACCCGCCAACGTTTCAGAGCTTTTCCTCTAACTTTGTTCACATTTAGAAGTTGGACCACTCATTTTCTTTCCTCCGTTTGTCGCACTTGAACACAGTTTTGTCACAGCTTTCATAACAGGTGAGCGGGTCTCGTAAAACGTTAATGTTAGAGGGGTTTCCTGCTCTCTGCTGCTAGTCGAAAGTACCTGCAGTAAAAACTGTTAAAATTGGTTAGAAATCCCCTCGTGTCAGTGTTTATTTTCCACATTAACTCTACGGTGTGTTTTCTCACAGGCCCCAGGATGAGTAAAAACAGCAAAGTGTTGAACCTGAAGGATAAAATCAGTGGGAATGAAGCGGACCTGAGCTTGTGTAACCTCACTGAGGTGCCAGTCAGAGAGCTGGTAGGTTAACCTTACGTGTCTGTGTCTCTGTTTGTGTGTGATCATGAAGTCAGATTAAACATTGCACTGTAACTTTAAGCACAAGGCTGTCATGCTGTTTTATTTGTTAAAATGCTTGTTGAATGGACAGTTAAGCCTGATATTAATCTATACCAACAGGCTTTATTTACCAAAGCAACTGTTGTGGACTTGTCCTGCAACAACATCACCTCTCTTCCTGTAAGTATAAACACAATCATACTGTACTAAACACACCATTTAGCCCTTAGATCTCTGCTTTTTTTTGGCTTGTGACTCCTTAAACTGGAGCCATGTGTTATGGCTTCAGAGTGTCAGGGCTGGGCGATATGGACCAAAAATCACATCCTGGTATTTTTAGGCTGAATTTCCATACACAATATATATCGGTATGCTCTACAAATTGGGCTAAATTTTCAGTTGTACCTCGAAGCCAAATTTGAGCTGTAGGATCACACATCTGATCTTTTAGGTCCAAAATGTGTCCATATCCTTATAATAACGATATACCTAGAGAGTGTAGAGTGATATTACTTTCTCTGATTATTTAGTTTTAAGGATCTTTAGAGGCACGGAGAGATTAAAGTATCCAGACAAAATACGGGAAAAAAATATGACATTGACTCCTCTTCTTTCTTATACCTTTTATAATTATTTCATAATGTCTCATATTTATCTCGGGACCATAATTTGGGAACCACTTGAGCCCTTAAATGTACTTAATAGTTAAATTAAAAACATTTTACATTCAACTTTTATAGCTTAAAGCTTTGTATTGTGGATTTTTAGAGAAATTAATGTATTAACTTAAGGAGTTATTAAGGGATTTTTAAAGTGTTTAAATTGTAATCAGTTTGACAACTAAAGGTATGTAACAACGTCACGCCCACAAACCTCTTAATATACCTGTAAAGTGAAATCTGGGATAGTTTTAAATTGAAGTCAAGTCTTCCTGGCCTTTTCATTATATTGAATATAAAGCAGTCACAAATTTTCATCTTATCAAAAGTAGTCTCAATTATTGCAAAACAAACGTGTTCTTCATTTAAAAGGCAAGGCAGCTTAATTTGTGTAACACATTTCACACAAGAGGCAAGTCATAGTGCTTTTAGACAGGCAAAGAAAAGCATGAGAATGACATTAAAAACAATAATAAGCAATAAAAATCAGACAAGATTTTAGAAATTAGATTAAAATAAATAAACTACATATAATGAAAGTTTATAACACTAAATTTAGGGGATTGCCTAAATGAATGAAGGATTAATGTGAATCTAAGGTCATTTTGTCTGTCCTTGGAGACTGAGATTGGTTAAGTTTTAAACCCCTCTGAGGCAAATTTGTGATGTGTGAGACAAATAAGTAAAAGTGTACAGTTGGTCATAGAGGTGTCAGTCCCTCTCAAACTCTGGGATTACAGGTTGAGCTGCCTCCTGCTTAGCCTGCTAACCTTAAATTTGACCTGCAGATTTCCATTGCAGGTCAGACATTGTCATTGTCACTTGGTTTCTTTCATGTAGCCAGAGTTCTGCAACCTGACCCACCTGGTGAAAGTGGATCTGAGTAAAAACCAGCTGACCTGTCTGCCAGATGACCTGGGGAACCTGGCTAACCTTCAACATCTGGACCTGTACAACAACAAGCTGACTGTGCTGCCCGTCAGCTTCTCTCAGCTCAGGGTAAGTTCCAGACACAAGCATTGTTTGCTCATATTACATTTGTACTGAACTGTTAACATAAAGCTGCAACGTCAGTGAGTGTAATATCAAGACTGACACCGGCCAGTTATTAGGTGCTTATTTTTGTACATTTTTTGATGCAGTATAAAAAGGTATCTTTAATACAATTCTGTTTATTGTACTCTCAGATCTGTCGGTTACATTTGAAGCTAGCACTAGCAGCCAAATAGCTCAGCTTAACATAAAGCCTGGACTCAGGGGGAAACGGCTACCCTGGGTCTGTGCAAAGGTCCTGTGCAAAACTCCTCTAAGCAAACCTATTAACACATCTCTCATTTGCTTAATCCATACAATAACCAAACTGGTAATTAACAAACTAATTTGTGAGCTTTAGAGGGTGTTTTTTTACCTTTTGCAAAGAGCTTGGCTAGCTATTTACAGTCTTTATGCTAAGCTAACCAGCTGCTAGCTGTAGCTTCATATTTAGCATACAGACATGAGTGTTATCAATCTTCTGATCAAACTCTGTGAGAAAGTGAATAATCATATTTCCCAAAATGTTGAACTTTTCCTATATATTCCTATATGATATGGTTATTATATGGTGTCAACCTCTGCTGATATACTTTAGTACTCAAATGTTGTTAAAGATGATGTCTTTACTTACATGATCTGTGATTTGTGTGATGATGTGTTTTGACCTCTTGGCAGTATTTATTTTACTCAATCTATGTGTGTGTCGGTTCTCAGAGTCTGAAGTGGTTGGATCTGAAGGATAACCCGCTAGAGGCCGGCCTGGCCAAGGCAGCAGGAGACTGTCTGGATGAGAAACAGTGCAAACAGTGTGCCTCCAAGGTGAAAGGGAGAGAGAAATAGATGGATAAGAATGATTGAGAAGAGATCAATAAAGCAGTCTACAGTATCTAAAGCTAAAGGTCATTTTCTTCCAGGTTCTGGAGCACATGAGAGCTATTCAGGATGAGGTTGATCGCGTACGAGAGAAACGCCTTTTGAGGGAAAAAGGTGGGAAATGTGTTTTTCAGGAGACGTCTGTGGATGGAGTTGATCAACTGCATTTTGCATCTGTAATACTTTTTGGGTACAGCACAGACCAAAATGTGTATGACTGTCAAGAACTAAACACTTTGATCAGAAAGTTTTGGATTTAAATAAAAACAAATGACAGCAGAAACTCCTGTATCTCATCAAACCTGCCCTGTTGATCAAAGTGTGTAACACAGTGCCATTCACGAGTGCTGGAAGAAGTACTTTGGTAAAAGTACCAATATATCAATGTGAAAGTACTCCACAACAAGTTAAAGTCCTGCATTTAAACAACAAAGTATATTTAAAAATTAAAAAAGTTCTTGTCAAGTACTTCCACAAGTACTAGTTCCACAGACTGTGACTGATAAACTATTATATATGACATTATTAGATTAATACTTAGTTGCATTAACATGTAAGCAGCTTTACACTATTGTAGCAGGTTGAGGTGGAGCTAGTTTTATCTGTGGCCAAGATAATGATGATTGAGCTTTTCTTGTCTCGGGAGTTTCATCTTCTGAGGACTAAGTGCTTTTTGTTTATTGCAGGAAACCAGATAATACAGTTTTATTAATGTCCTGTTATGAACGACTGTGATAGTGGTCCGTCTGTGTGATCCGTCTGTCTGACTGCATCTTCACCCAGAGCTGGAGAGGAAGAAGGAGGTGAAGCAGAGGGAGCGGGAGGCCAGAGAGAAGGAGGCTCGTAAACGGGAGAAGGCGGAGGAGAAGGAGAAGAGGAGGAAAGAGTATAACGCTCAGATGGCGGCCGTGGCTGCACGGGAGCAACAGAAGAAGAAGAATGAGGAGAAGAAGAAAAAGAATGGACAGGCAGCAGGTGGGATTAAAGCGTCTTTACTTGTCCAATGCGCCTCTGCAGTGACCACGCCCCAACTTCCAGATAGCCAATTACAGCTGACTTCAGAGTACTACATACTACAGTACAGCTACAATTACAGCTCAAGCACGCCACAGTTATATTTTTTGTGGTATACGTTTTATTTTTAACAAGTTGTTAGCATGTTTATGAGGAGCTGCCTCTGATAAGTGATGTTATTAGCTAGTTTTCTAATCGCTCCACTGATTTTGAGGAAGGACGACCAGCCCTGAAAGTAAAATCTTATTCATTTATGTGAAGCAGAAAGTTTTTGCCCTACAGATTATAAGCATGGTGTTGGCCATCGACCAAACCTTGGTAACAATAGTTTAAGTCATGTAAGATTTTAGGTTGATTTCAGCTCGTTTTGTTAAATGAATATGGTAGTCGTGCAGTTTTGGGATGCACTAATCTAACGTTTTCTCTCCTGATACCTCGACTCAGAGTATCTGCCAAAACAGAGAGCCAATCTGATAGCAGTGCTCTATTTTTAGATAACATGAGGCCAGAGATTGCTGTGGCACTAAGAACTGAGGCAGCAGCCGTGCTGTGACTGAATGAATGCTGAGTTTAAAAATGACAGCTGATCACACGTATTCAAAAATATACAAACACACTTTTACCTAAGTAACCTCAGATATACATGAATTTACAGTAAACAAAAGCCTGTGCAGGGGAGATAGGTAGTTTGAATCTTATACAAAAAGGCCTTTCCTAAAAGCTCCATGTAAAATTAACATGGATTGCATGTATTTGTTACATTAAATAAAAATAAAAAGGGTACAAAACTAGTACAGTTATTTCTCCTTCCATGTCACCAACAGTCAACACTGTTATTGGGAAGTTACCGATGTTTAAGATGTTTCTTTTTTAATAGTAAACAAAGATGATGAATGATATAAGTTTGAATTCCACAAAACAGCGCCTCTGTATCAAAATGAGAGATTTTGCACATTACTGGAACCGAAAGTCTTAAGTACCAGTGGTTGCTGAAATAAAATATTATAAATAAACGTACAAACATGCAAAATAAAAGTAAAGACATACATGTGTAGTTTTTTAATACTAAAGTAGAGTAGTAGTTGAAATGTTAACGTAACAAAATCAGGACTGATGCTTTTCGATGCATTCTGGGGGGATATTCAACATTTGACCATTTGCTAAAAAAGCATCACTTTCATGAGCCATGTTGTTAAAAAATTAAACCTAGAATCAAAACCCAGGTATAGTTTTTTAAGAGTTTGTTTTTGTTCTAATGTCACACTCTCTCGCTTCATCTCAACAGATAAAAAGCTTGTTGTGGAATCGGCTCCTAAACCTCGGCGTTCTCTTGTTGGCCTGATGTTCAAGCTCCTCCTCCTGCTGCTACTGGGATTGGCCGGAGTCGCCGCTGCATGCCGGCTGACCGACCTGCGGAAGGAATACGTGTGTGTGCCGGTCAATGTCGCCGTGGATGACAGCCTATCCTGGGCTAAAGAGCAGGAGGGTGTGGTCAGACAGCTGGTGCAAAATCTGTCCTCTGCAGCGAAAGAGTTTCTTGAATCTACGCAAGCGTCTAAGAACTAAACTATCATCTGCTGCCATCAACTTCCAGAGCTGCAGGTTTTCCACTTCCACCTGTGAATCCTGGCTTTTTTTAATATGCTGAAATCATGAATCTCATTAAGATGGACAACCCTGCATCCCCTCACCCTGTTTGAGGTGCTGGGAGGTGAAGAGTCTGTACAGATAGATAAAGGGGGGTGGACAGATGTGTTAAAATCATCTTAAATTCCTATGGAATTGTTGTCGCTCTTGTACCCTTCTTTGTACAGCCTGTTTTTAAAAAAAACTCATCGTCTTAAATGCCGTCCGTGTTCTGCACTTTGACCACCACCCAGAGCTGGTTTGTGTTCTTGTGCATCGTGTGGAACGTGGGTTGTATTTGAGAGATGTTAAGTGAAATGTCAAGTGGCCATGTCAGTGCTGCACTGGAGTGTCGAATCACATGTTTGCTGCCAGTCAGAGTCGTGCATCAGCCAGTGTTAGATGTGGCAGTCTGAGCATGTGCAGTGAAGGCTGAGCAAATGCAGAACTGGCTCATCTGTGGCCTCCTCTTTTCTTTATAGTCTTACAGTCACCAGCTAAATCTCACAGCAAATACACACACACACGCACACACACACACACAAAGCTTCTGACATGCAAATTAAAGCCTGCCTGATGGGTGAGTGATTATTATTATTTTTTTTATCTTATCACATATATAATGGTATCAGGTGTGTCTGTTGGCTAACGACTAACAAGAAATGCCAAAGATATGTTTGAAGTCATTTAGAAACAGCGTTGTCATTACGTAGTTTGTCCAGCTCAGTGCAGTACTGTAATGATTATCCATTTACAAGAATATATTTGCCGATTATTTTTCAGTCAATTAACTAATCGAATCATTGACTAATCTTTTCAGTAAAAAAAACAGCCGATTAATCATCATCAGATTTTTATAAACTCAAATATTGATATTTATTCTGGCCTCTAAAATCCTGTATTAGTCAGGCTCCAATGTATTAAACTGTATTAAAAGGACCATACTGATAGTTTTCCATGTGTTAGCTATATGCTAGACCTACTTTCCTACACTTATTGGTTTCCATTAATTTCCGTACAGTCTGAAAAGTAACTTGAAGCTCGCCATCACAGTACACATCAAGTCTACAAGAATATGTGTTAAAGTGAATTTACTGTAACAAGATACAGACTCTTAATATCCACTTAAACGTCATTACCACACAAATAATGGAACTTCAACACAAATACATCCAGACTTGATGTTCACTGTTATGGATGGATTACACAGACAATTGAAAGCAATGGCTGCATGGAAGGGAGGAAAACATTAGCAAAAACGTTAGCTGTAATATAAGTGTACATGGTTTTTTTTTGTTTTATTACTTGTAAAACGATTGGTATGGTCCTTTTTAACTCTAAATCATCTGATAAATAAGGATCAAGTTATATTGAACTAGTGGTCCTTTCTTCTTGTAATCATGTCATCTCTTATGTTAACTATAGAAATAAAAGGCAACTGGCAGATTATTTTACTGTTCTTTCAGTTTTAACTGGTGACTTCTGAAATGCATCTTCTTGTCATTTGTCAGGGTGTCTTCATGCAAAAAGCTGCCTTTGCTGCTGTGGTTCTTGTAAAGCTTTCTCCATGCTCAAACATTGTCAGCACCAATAAATGGCTATGCACTGCAAGACATTTTTGAACTGTGTCTGTGTTTTTGTAATAGAAGAAGGTGGCGGTGAATACAACTTAGCAACTGGGAAATTCTCCTGATTTTGAGAGAACATCAGAAAAAATAACTTTCTCTTAGTAAAATGCATCCTGAAAGTAGACAATATTATTTAAATATGGAAAAATCTGATTAAATGAGCAAACAAGACTAAGAATCTAACCATGACACAGCTGAATATAAGCTAAGCTTCACAGTACAAACACAGATCTAACTGCATGCTGGATGATAGCCATTTCCTGATCATCACTTTGACTTACAAAGTCAATACCTCAGACGTTAATGTGAATGAGTACAGAGACTAACATGACAGAGAGGGCAGCCTGTGAAAGGCAGCAACTACAGTCACCATTAGCCTCATGAAACCTTAGTCTAATATGTATTTATAATGTGTCCACTAGTGGAGGGAAGTTAATGTGATGACATGTTAAGCCTCCTAGCTGGCCCATTGATGTCTGGGTAACCGCAACACATGAAGTCATAAACAGATTTGTAGGTAAATGCTGTAAGAGCTGATTCATGTTTTCCTGAAGTGATAAAAAGATTTTTCAGGATTTTGCATTATAAAAGCGTCTTCTAAATGGTTAGAGAACTAAGACATATAAATCTCCTGAAATTTAAATTATAGACGATATCTAAGTTTTTGTGTCAGAGGTGGAGGGGACATAATGAAGTTAGAGGTTCTTCAACTGAAATACATTTACTGTATATCAATCTAGCAAATAATAATGAGCTTGGTTATCGTTCCTTTTATAATAATGGTAGTCTACAGCATTGTGAGCGTGCTAACATCAGCACGCTCACAATGTCAATGCAACTGTAACTATTGATTTGCAGGTATTATGTTCATCATGTTCACCATGTTAGATTAGATTGTTAGCATTTGCTAAGCACTAAACACGAACACCAATTTAGGCCTATGATTGAGGCTGATGGGAATGTCATTACTTTTGCAGATATCTGTACAGGACAAACTACAATTTTGACCCGATGCTGACGCTGGAAAGTGTCCAATCTAATAGATGTCAAGGTGTTTTACTAAAAAACAAAAATATCAATCTCATGGTGTCTGATCACTGTGAAAAGTCTTCACAAAATTACATGGAATTCACTCAATAGTTGTTGAGATACTTTAGTCTGGACAAAAGCAGCGAACAAACACTACATCACTGCCTCATTTTGAGTGATGTTTATTAAACTAGAATGTAAAAAAAACTGGACCTTAGCAAAACAAAAGTACATGCCCAAAATAAATATGTCTGTTGATCCCAAAAACACAAATTACTTGGTTGGAATAGGAGCAAATAGCACACTGAGCTTTTAGAGGATAAAACAAGTGGAATTATGTGACTCCATTTCACATTTGGGGTCATTTTCTGAAATACGACCCAAAATGACAAAGCTCCTGCATTTTGGCATTTAATTTACTCAGATTCCTGTTTGGGAAGACGTTTTTTCTTAACCAGTCAGCTATCTGTACTGTTGATGTCACTTTCAGTCAACACAGGACCTGCAGTAGTGGTTGGTAGGAAGGAGCAACTTAACCTTTCCTGACAAACAATGAAATACAATGATTTAAGAGTTATTATTTCGATTTCCGATAATCTGTAACGCTGTGTAGATCTCACCCACTGTTGTTGCAATTTTTTTGGCTTGACAATGAGTGCAAAACAACCTACTGTACTTGGATTGCTGAAAAGTAGAACATTGGCACAGAATTAAGAGGTAACCAAAGTCAGAAATGTTCAAATACTACACAGTGGCTTTACCCTTCTGTCTCTCTACTGTAAGAACCAACGCATGTTTGGTCACTTGTTGACCAGTTAACAAGGCTTTAGAAATCTTCTGACAGATTTTATAAGATGCTCACCGTAGCACATCATCATGCGTGTCACCTCTTTCCCAATGCCCTTGCCTCTGTAACTGGGCTCTGTTAAAACCAAGACAGTTATGAAAAAAACAACTGCAGCAAAACAGTTTAGAAACAGAGTGATATATGCAGGAAATGTAAACATATAAACCTAAAGCACAGGTTGACTGTAGATGTTTGATATGCCTTTGCTTTTTAATAATTTTTAAGACAAACACGTTGGGTGTCACCTGCAATCATGATCTCCAGCTCAGCCAAGGATGGCTCTGTGGGGTCAGTCAGGAAGATGTTGACGTCTCCCACCATGCACTGCTCTTCTTCGACGCTGGTGTCTGCCCACTGCTGCTTGTCCAAGATGATGAACGTGCACTCTGGAAAAGTAGAATTTAAAAAATTATAGTAACACAGTTTTTCTTTAAGTAAAGGTTGCAATATATTACATCTCGCATGACCTCAGGATGGTGCGATATCTTATTTTCACATCATACCCAATGATTACCAGATAGCAGAGGAGCTCTGTAGACCATTGATATGGTGTGATGGTGTTATTTTTGTGTGCAGGTTGCAGGCAGATGACCCCTTACTGTCATGATCTTCCCTCCAGCTCCTCTGCATGTCGTACTCCTGTTCCAGGGTCAGCGGCTCTGAAGCGGTCAGCTGCTGCAGCTCAGGAGACTTCATCCACTCGTGATACCTGAAACAGGTGGATAAAAGACAAGGAAAGGAGTTTCTGATTCACAGCTTCTTATCTGCCAGTTAAAGAGAAACAAAGGAAAATATCTATGTTTATATTTATAAACTATTTAGATATAAAGAGTCTAAAGATTGAAAAAAAAAATGTTTTAATCTTTGTACAGAGCTGACATTTAGTACAAGGTCCACGTCACAAGACACTCTGGTTATACTCCTCAAATGTAGGGCCGGTTACGTTCATGTACTGACTTAAATGTGTTCTAGTGAAGAGTCTAAAAAACTGTGAGAGCATAAAAATGTATCACTGAATGCTCCGTCAGATTCTTCTTGTTGTTTACTTCCTGATTTAAAGGATAATTTTACAACTTTTAAACTGTATTGTAAGAATGAGAAAGTTAAAAAGTTCATTCTAGGATCAAATCACAATTTTTAATCCATAATGGACAAGCAGATTTTTGAAGTGTTATTACATCTACAGGACAACTGAGCAAACTCCAGCTGCTGATGAAGATTGTGTGATGAAAGCTCAAGCTGCTAAATATAATGAATTAATTAATTAATAATAATAAATTACTATTCAGCTATTTCTATATTTGTCCTGGGGGCCAATCGATAAATTACGGTTTAAATGACACAGTAGTGTCAGTACCTTCACGTGGGTCTCATCTAGGTTACTGTATGACTGCTGGTATTACCTGGGCACGTGGTCTGCATTGTAAGGAACCAGCACGACTTTGTGTCCCTCCAGTAAAGTGTTCTCATTTATCTTCATGATGTCAAAAACAGATGTTAACCACCAATATCAGCGATAATAACTTCAACACACCTTCATGTTTATCTGATGCCAACTCCTCATTCACTTCCTCCTTAACACTCGTTGGTTCAAACTGCAGCTGCACTCACTGACATAAAGGCGTAAGTCGCCACCTGCTGGAAAGCATCAGGAAGTGCTGAAGCGCTGGTGAAGTCAGATTTGTTCTATAAAAAAATCTTTATTGAAACCGGTTTAGATGTAGATATATAGACACACATACAAACAAAACAAAACACATAACAAAATAAAAGATAAAAGTAAAATAAAGACTACACTGTAAAAAAGGGTGGTTCAACTTAACTTAGTCCCAACTCCAAAAGATGTAGAGGGTACCATGCTTTTTACTGTATGCATTTGTTTTCTTGTAACTAAACTGTCAAAGAATGTTACCAGATTTGATTTCATTTATATATTAAAAGGATAAATTCAAAGCTCATTCAGGTGGTTGTAATTTTTTTTGTAAAATCCCCAAATTCTTTATTCAGTTCCCTTTATTGGACATGGCTTTTTGCAAATGATTGTTTTAGGGTGTTTACGTGGCCCTGCCCAGTCCATGCCACAGCTCGACCGGCTCCTGTGGTGTGTTGACCATGTCCATCCAGTGCTGCAGCTGCAGGCCCCTGGCGTACATGAAGGGACCCAACACCAGCACTCCGAGCAGGGCTGGAGGCTCTGGGAGAAAAATAAAGACACAGTTGATCTTATCTCTGGAGCTGAAAAAAGAATATTGACGTGCTCTTCACCTTTTGACGTGCCCTAACCTTTGGCTTTTCCATTGTGCATTGTTTTAAATGATTTGTTAAATCTCGCTGCTCAGGCTTCTAAGCCCTGGTGTTGTGAAAATGTCCAAAATAAAAACAGATGCCCTTTCCTGAAAGACAAACAAAGTTTGACTGAAACAGAGTAAAAGGTCAAAAATAAAGACAAGAGAAGTAATCGAAGAGAAAGTATTTTGTTGATAAAAACTACCACACACGAGTACTTTGCACAGTTATTTCCAGCATTATGTCTAGAAAGATGTCCAAAGTGCTATTTTAACACGTGGAAACCTGTCAATTAGCTTATAGCAATTACAGATACAGCACAAAAGTGGCTAATTGGGAAATATTACAAAAACAGAATAGCTGGATATAAAAAGTATTTCTGTCATCTAATTTTTAATTGTACATTGTTTTCTTCATTCATTAAGATTGTTCCTGGAGTCTCTTAACTTTATAAGCAAACTAGTGACCAAAAGGCAGACTCAATTTAAACCATCAAAGGTTTTTGAGCACTCCACTCAATTTTGGGATATTTGTTGATAACTCAAGAAATAAAAGTTCATATAAATCAACTTTAAATAAATACAGTATAAATGAAGGATATATTATATATTTTTTAGTTTACAATTGACTAGCAGTGTCTCTGAGTTTAACATGCATACTGTGGAATTAAGTGGTTGACCTTTTCTGTGCACCTGTCTTAAAGCACAAATTATCCTAGGATCTGATCTAATACATCTTTAGGTCAGATCTTCGATAGATAGATAGATAGATAGATAGATAGATAGATAGATAGATAGATAGATAGGTCTTTGAAGGAGCTCCATATCACTTAGCAGTCATTAGATGTCAGGTGATTACAGTGAAAGGACAAGGTGTAAGGAAAGAAGGCAACAGTTAAGTCAAATTAAGTGGGATTTGTTGATTTTGCCTCAGAATATTCCAGCACACTGGAATTAAAACTGAAATAAGATATTATGCACATCAAGTTGACCCTTTCACCTGAGCAGACACTGTTTGGCTGCTGCAGCTCGAATCTCAGGCAGGCCTCGTCCAAGTGCTGCGAGCGGAGTTTAAAGGTTATCCTGTGGTTGAAATGGGGGTCACTGTCACATTTCAACACACAGCTGCGCTTGATCTTCACCACCTGAGTGTGTATCTGTAAGCTCACCTGGACACACACACCTGGGAAACGCACAGATGATGTATTACCAACACTTACAAGGTTACTCCACTGACTTAGGTCAGACTTCCACATATCCACAAGCTTTTCCATGAACCTGAAAGACCTCATACCTGTGTTTGAGAGCAGCTGTAGGCCTCGAGCCCTCAGAACCACCACAGAGAGGCGCTGCAGAGTTGGACTGTAGCTGAGAGATATCTGCATATCACCCAGCTCTGAACACTGAGAGATAAGAGATAACAAAATGTTTAGCGTCCATGAGCGATTTTGTGCATATGCAAACGTCGTTTGTGTCTCTGTGTGTACCTGTGTGTCATCCTCCGTCTCCAGGTCCCTCCAGAGCACCCTGCCAGCCTGACCGAGCTCCCCCTCCAGAGGAAACAGAATCCTGCCCACCACGTGGCGTTTACCATCTTGCTCCACACTCAGCACACACACAGTCAGGGTGCTCTGAGGCACGCACACTCCTGACACCTGTGGCGGAAACATACAGGAAGTGTGTGAGACCACATTCACAAGTCATCTGTTCTTTTGTCTCTAAGGTTTTGGATCAGATTTTAAAACTTCTGTAAATGTTTCTGTCCTCGCCTGGAAAACCAAGCAGTCGTTGAACTCCGGGTCGGGCCCCGTGCCCCGTGCCTTGGCCTGGCGGGGCCTCCGGTCGTCAGGGAGTAGCCGCAGCTCCACCAGCGTGACGTTGCCGTGGAAACGGGGAGGGAGGTTGCCGAGGCGGAGCAAGGAGACCATGAGCTGCTCGCTGCTGTGTCGATACTCCACAGAGAAGCAGAGACGGGTGGCCATGCCAGGGGGGGGGGCCACCACCTCGTTCAGAGGAGGAACAGAGTAGAGGCCGGCCAGTACCGTCCCCACTGGGTACCATGCTGGTGGAGACAAGTTGTGAGTGTATGTAAGGATTTGCTAGGACGTTTGTGGGATTTACCTTTGATTCTAGATGCAAATTTTACTTATTGGATGACTTTTAGTGTAAATATTTATACAGATATTCATGGTGCCCAGGGGATGAATCCTAATGACTTTGGTTGAACCTCTGACTTTTCCTCTAGTGCCACGAGGGCATGATACTGTTGTTTACAATAACGTGGTAGGTTTAACACATGGTCATTTTTGAAATGGATGTCAATAATGTCAAAGAAAGCAGACTTCTCAAATCTCTCCAGATGAAAAGACGGGAGCCTATCTACAGTATGTTCCCAGGGTCCTCCCCTGACCCCCTAACCCTAGAACTAGGGAACATAGGAATAACCCCAAAATGACAGCTAAGCTAATGAAGCTAAATGTGGGATCATTCCTATGCTTCCCAGTTCCAGGGTTCGGGTTACGAGGTAAGGATACAGGGAACTTAGAACTTAGGGAACTCTCCAAAACTTTAGCTCCATGAGTTGGTTAAAAATGCTCTCAGACTGACTTTTTATTATTTTCAGCTGACTCGTTTTAAAACAAGAACCCTGTAAAATGTAAATATGCATGATATTGTATTAAGAGACTGAGGCTAAAGCTAACAGGTCTCTAGTTAGTCCTAGTGTTATGATACGGAAAATGTAAAGGCTAACATGCTAAACTAAGATGATGAACATGATCAACGTCAACTGCTAACATTATCCTTGTGAGCATGTTAGCATGCCGATGTTAGCATTTAGCTGAAAGTACCACTGTTCTTAAATACAGCCTCACAGAGCTGCTGCATGTTTGTAGGCAGAGCATATCACTCTGGCAGAACCTGAAACATCTTGTACAAAAATCAGCGACCTCTCTAAATCTGTGATTCTCAATCTTTTTCATGTAAAGGGCACCTAAACTGATTATTATACCATGGGCCCCCATCTGTTGGATGGACCAAAATAGTCATACATTCTGACACTGTTTCTTATGGATGGAATTATAGTTTTTGCTAGGGACCTATCCTTCAATTTCAGATTCAAATAACTGAATTTCACTTTACAAATTCAAAGGGACTATAATCATCTTGATATGCTGTCAAATAAAGGCCAATGACCTACTGCTTACTGAGAGTGACCCACGATGGGCTAGTATGTCCCTCCGGGCCTCCATCTTCATCTCCTCATTTTCCAGGTCACCATGGTTTTGTGTTATGAAGCGAGGAGGCAAGGTGAAAGGGATCTCACTGGGTCTTTCACACAGAGGGAAAATGTTATTAATTGTGCCTTCTGCAGCATTTCAAATATCAACTAATTGAACTGTGATACTACTCTTAAAATCAAGACTACAGAAGCCATAAACCCTGATGCTTCCAAGTGATGGATGCTGTTCTTCAGTGAAGCAGTAATGATTTTGGCAACCTACGAATTAAACTCTTGAAAGATGTGTGCCACTCAACGTGTCTTGCTGGTTTTAGGGGTTTAAGATACAGACCATGTGTTTGTGATGTCCCCTGTTTGAATCCAGCTGGGACCTTTGTTGCATGTCACACAACCCCCTCTCTCTACTGTACACTATCTAATAAGAAAAGCGAAAACAAATATATAATGTATGTCGAGGGTTAACAGGAAAAATATAACTTGTTGTAAATGTTTATTTGTACTGTTCCAAGTGCACACTCAAAAAAATAAACCTTCTTCGAAAGAAAGAGTGAGAGAAAAGCACTATGTAGGAATTTGTGTATGTTTTATGTGAAAGGTTTTTGGTGGTACTCACGTGGCCCAGGGGCTCTGAGACACCAGGATCACTGGAGCAGAGCATGGTGGTACTGAAGGCACAGTAGAGAGCAGCTCCTCATACTGACTCTGCCCCTTATTCTTCCTCCATAGATAGTACACTAAGAGACCCAGCAGCAGCAGCAATAAGAGACCCACAGACAGACCAATAGGCAACAGTATCACCTGGTCTGGAAAAACAAACACATTAACAAGGAAAATAAGACCAAAAATTTATAGCAGGCATTTGTTCTAATGCAGTTTACCTACCTGCCATTTTTCAGTTAACACCAACAGAAGGTAGCTTTCCTCGTCAGCTTTCACTTACACAGACTGAAGTTGTAGCTACTTCTAAGCATTAGTTATTAACCTGAGAGCCATTTGTAGTTGACCAGTGGTGTGTGAAGTGTTTAATGTGTGTGACCCAGGAGAGCAGAGTGAGTACAACACAGCTGGCTGATTCTCACCATTTAATCCTGTTATCTAGGTTTTTGGCTGCCGGCTACACTCATACCCCTTTAAAGGACCATAACATTGAATTAGGATGCTTTAGCCCATTGACGAATAACATATAGTTTACCCAAAGAAATCACAGATTGGTTTGTAGACTACCATTTTGAATGTTGGTTTAAAGCACTTCTTCATTGGCTTCACTTTTCAGACACAGAGGTTTCCACTTGCAAAAACCTCACATTACAGCTAAGCATTTGCAAACCATGCAGTTCTGTTTTAGATTGTTGAGTGTATTGTTAAGGAGCCAAAAATTGCTAAATCACTGATAACTAACTAACTTTGGTAATCCTGTGATTTTTCGTCTAACACCGCTAGAAGTAAGGGCGTAGGTATAGACAGTGCAACCGCACTGGGGCTATAGAGGGGCCCGTGAAGCGAGTCTTACATCACTAGTTGCACTCTAGATTCCTATCTTATCTTAGATCTCTTTGTGTTGTGTCTCAAATGTACACCCTCAAATGTGCACATCCACCTTTTCCATGGTGACAGGCTGTGGTTTTTTCAAAAAAAGTCTTAAACATGCAAAGTATAAAAAAACTATATTACTCAAATTCCACATAAAAAATATTGTCTTATTTTTGTCTGTATTCGTGTCACACAGACTACATATGCAATGATGATTGCTGGGTTATATGTGTAAATTATGTTGTTTCCCAATCTTAAATTTCTATTTGATCATGTGACAAGACCACAAGAATCCAGCTATGCTGACTTTGGTGATCTCCTGACTTTTCCTCCAGCGCCACCATGAGGTTGACATTGATGTTTTTTAGTGAAATGTCTCACCAACTACTTGACAGACTTTTCATGTAGCGCCATCATCATGTTAAAATGTTCAAACGTTACTTATTGCTTTACTTATTACAAATATATCAATGTTTGTTTTAAGACAAAATACCTGCAAAATTAATGACATTCCCATCAGTCTCAGCTGTACTTTCAGTTTAGTGCGAATTATCACATTTTAGCATGCTACTATGCCAACCCAGGTGAAAAAGAAATATACTTAAGTTGTACTTTTTCTTGATGCGCTTATCACATTTTAAGTGTATTATACTGAGTGTATATTAAATGTGTTACTTTGGAACAACTTAAAGTATGTTAAGTGTTCTTTTAGAAATCCTTAAACTCAACTTTAAGATAACTGCAATATATTTAGTTGTGTTAAAATGGACCAAATTTAAATATATTTACTCTTGTTTAATTACACTGCTTTAAATTTAACTTAAAATACCCTTTTGTGCTATACTTGAACAACAGTTTAAATAGCTTTTAAACATTATTATTAGCATTTCAGCTTATTAGTAATTTATTACTAGTATACTCCAAGAGCCACTATTAATACTACAAAGCTGCTTTATGAAACCATTCAGTATGACAATAATTCATTATTAATGCATTAAAAAATACCTTGCTAAATGCCCTTATAGCATAATAAATATCAGTAAAATAATTATTTTAAAACAGACACATACAGACAACTAGAAAACTTTAATCTTCTGTACATTATTAAAATAAATTCCTGTACAATAAAAGGTACAGCAGATCAAAACACGTTCAAATAAAATAAAATGAAATGACCATTATTACTTAACAAGTTGCAAACTATTGGCAATGAGCATTCATTATTTACAATAAGTGACCTGCTCCTGAATGCAAGTCAACAGAATAGGCTCCTCCTTTTCTTGCATTAATAGTTTGAACCTTCCCCCCTACTGTCAGGAGCACTCATCATTTAATTATATAAATTTAATTAAACTGGACATAGACTTGTTTCTACCGAAATCATGAACCGGTAAAGTCGTGCTCACAGGTGGCCCAGACTGCAAAAAAGGCGCATTTTAAAGTATTTAATCCATTAATGAATTTGATGCTGATG
>NC_060163.1:19978526-19981735 GCF_021292245.1 Micropterus dolomieu
TGGAAAGTGTCCAATCTAATAGATGTCAAGGTGTTTTACTAAAAAACAAAAATATCAATCTCATGGTGTCTGATCACTGTGAAAAGTCTTCACAAAATTACATGGAATTCACTCAATAGTTGTTGAGATACTTTAGTCTGGACAAAAGCAGCGAACAAACACTTCATCACTGCCTCATTTTGAGTGATGTTTATTAAACTAGAATGTAAAAAAAACTGGACCTTAGCAAAACAAAAGTACATGCCCAAAATAAATATGTCTGTTGATCCCAAAAACACAAATTACTTGGTTGGAATAGGAGCAAATAGCACACTGAGCTTTTAGAGGATAAAACAAGTGGAATTATGTGACTCCATTTCACATTTGGGGTCATTTTCTGAAATACGACCCAAAATGACAAAGCTCCTGCATTTGGCATTTAATTTTAACCACCAGCCTTCCGGTCCTAAATGAGAAAATTATGATAAATGCAGCAGACTAATGTGGCAATTAGGAGGAACATGAAACAAAAAGTCAGAATTAGTTTATTTAATCAAATTTAAAGAGACACAAACTTGCCTTTCGCCAAACCAAAAAAGAATGAACCATTTCCAGAAAATACCAGATATAAAAACCACAGATTGTTTCCACTGTTCATCGTCTTGCCTTTAACGCACCGTCTTCTCATGTCTGTCAGCACGAAAGACCACTATAAATACTTCAGAGAAAAGCAGTTGTCTGGACATAGTGCAGGCACTTGGCCTCTTAGATGTATACAAGGATACATTTAATATTTTCCCTATTAATACTGTCTGAGGTGAAAAGGCCAATTTAATGGGACCTTGTGAACTTTTAAGGAGGAAGTAGAAGAGGCACCAGAAAGTACCAGAAAGAAAGAAGGAAACACACAGTTGTTATGCAAGTTTAAAATGTGGATCTGCAATATACAGATATACTATTACTAATTAGACTAAGATTTTATGAAGTATTACAGAGTATTTTAATTGTATGTACATGTATTAATTATTATTTGTATTAGGATGTGTTCGGTCTTTTGGTTGTATTTTGTAAGGGTTGAGTGTACAGGATACCTTTAGTCATCCGTAGCTTACCTTGCCATCTTTGTCAGACTACAACAAGGACCACAATAGAAATAAGTTTGTAACTTTCTCATGTTATCATGTTACAGTTCTGATAAATGTATATTGTCATGGTGATGGTATTTTTTATGCGTGTGTTACTGTCCAATAAAAATACACTATATGGCCAGAAATATATGGATGGTTGTTTTTATAGTTTAGTTGGGTCCCTTTCAATTAAGGCAAGTCTCAATGGTACGGCATAAAATTATATTTTAGACATCAGTGCGCTTCCACTTTCGTGGCAACAGTTTGGGAAAGATCCTGTTTCAACAGTAACTGGCTTGCACAGAGCCCTGACCCCATCCAACACCTTCCGGATGCACCTGAGTGCTGACTGTGAGCCGGGCAATATCACCAAACATCAGTGACCAACCACATTAATACTCTTGTGGCTGAATGGGAACAGGTTCCTGCAGCCAGGTTACAACATCTTGCAGAAAGCCTTCAAAGAAGAGAGAAGACTGTTATAGTAGCAGAGTAATGCCCATGGTTTCGGAGTGACTTGGAGTTGTGATGATCAGGTATACGCATACGCATGCAGTGTAACTAGTAACTCCACCTGTCAGATGCATATATTAACATTAAAGGTACAACATTTGCCTCTGAAATGTAGCTGTTGAAGTAGAATACTGTATATTTTAAGATTAAAATATTTATGCACAGAACCAGATCATCAAAACTGCACCTCTGTAGGTATAAAATGCACAATTACTCTGGTATTACAGATAGCAGTCCGATGCTGTGAAGGTGTGAAAGTGAAACCACACATTAGTTTTCAGCTTGGCGTCTCAGATTTCCCTCATTTGTGTGCAGAATGGTCTCCTTCACAGCTGGAAGTCTTTAACTACGTGTGAGTACAGCTCAGCACGGCAGTTCACTGTTAAACCAGTTCCTGTCTTTTGCTGCAGGTCAGTCTGTAGTCTCTCTCCTTCATGTCCGCCGTCTCGTCCAGCAGCCTTGTCCGAACAGCCTCGTCCACAGTCATCTCGAGGGTCACCTCTTTGAACACCTTACACACCGACACCTGCAACAGACACGAGGATGATGTTTAGATTCACTTACAAAACGCCTAAACCATATTTTGGGCCCCATCAGGCACACAATAGGATTATGTTTTATTTTGTATATATATATTATCACCTCTTGGAAATGCAGTTTCTTGAACATGGAGATGCTGACCTGGTTGTCCAACCCAATTTTCACTTGGAACTTTTTCACCCCAAGTTTGGTGACACCTGATGGAGGACAACAAACTGATCACCACCGTCCACAAACTACTATTCACAAATTGTAACCAGAGTTTACTCCATAGTGGTGGCTGTAGTCTTAAGTGAAACATGTTTTATGAATTACAGGGTATTGTAGCAGCAGCTCTCTGCCATATGTGATACGACATTTAAAACAAATAATGGCCTTATTTTCCTTTCACCTCAAACTATGTGCATACGTTTTTTGTTTAAGAATATTTCAGACAATTTCTGGTGTAATTTTTTTAATACATTCACTGTTTGTGAATGAGTACAGAGACTAACATGACAGAGAGGGCAGCCTGTAAAAGGCATCAACTACAGTCACCATTAGCCTCATGAAACCTTAGTCTAATATGTATTTATAATGTGTCCACTAGTGGAGGGAAGTTAATGTGATGACATGTTAAGCCTCCTAGCTGGCCCATTGATGTCTGGGTAACCGCAACACATGAAGTCATAAACAGATTTGTAGGTAAATGCTGTAAGAGCTGATTCATGTTTTCCTGAAGTGATAAAAAGATTTTTCAGGATTTTGCATTATAAAAGCGTCTTCTAAATGGTTAGAGAACTAAGACATATAAATCTCCTGAAATTTAAATTATAGACGATATCTAAGTTTTTGTGTCAGAGGTGGAGGGGACATAATGAAGTTAGAGGTTCTTCAACTGAAATACATTTACTGTATATCAATCTAGCAAATAATAATGAGCTTGGTTATCGTTCCTTTTATAATAATGGTAGTCTACAGCATTGTGAGCGTGCTAACATCAGCACGCTCACAATGTCAATGCAACTGTAACTATTGATTTGCAGGTATTATGTTCATCATGTTCACCAT
>NC_060163.1:19981835-19986313 GCF_021292245.1 Micropterus dolomieu
ACTCTGGACTGACCTGTCAACCGACCTTTCTCGCAGCGGGCATTTTGATGTACAGTAGCAGTTCTGTTCAGTTCTGTTTCTGATGGCAGATGCCTAAGTGTATGAATGGGGTAAATGTGATGTAGTGTAAAAGTGCTTTTAGTGGTTGTAAAGACTAGGAAGGCGCTATACAAGTACAGATCATTTACCATTTACACTTGAGTCAAAATGTCCGCTGTGAGAAACGTTCAGTGCCGCACAGCAGCTCAGTGTTTAACACTGTGGCTTCACGGCATCGATCAGGGTTGGATTCCCAGCCTTGATCTTTGCTGTATGGAGTTTCTATACTCTCCGTGTTGGCATGGGTTTTCTCTGGTTGCTCCAGTTTCCTCCCACATTTCAAATTTAAAAAATCATTAAATTCCAAAATAAATAAATTTTAAAATAATGTTTGATTTTGGTTGTGTTTTCCTCTGCTGTCAGATTGGTTGAATCTGACAGTATTTTTTGTATTGAGTGCATGTGTCATTTTCAGCTCAATACAACAAAATGAGCTTCACAATAGAATATCAAGGACCCCTAAACTGCCACAAATTAGACCACGGATCCCCATTTGATAAGATTTTTTTTCCAGCGTCCTCCATCTGAAAGGATTTTCACTTTTAGCTGTTTTATTAAAAATTACATGAATCCCAAATAGTCAAACATTCTGTCATTGTGTTTTTTACGGATGGAATTTTATTGAAAATAAATTACATAAGTTATTTATTATCATGACTACAATTAAGCCCATGGAAGTGGCTTGACTGTTTCTTTAGATAGAAACATCTTTTTATTCTTCCTGTGCACCTAAACGAAATCAGTCTGAAGATGTTCTCACCTACATGTGAAATACAGATTGATGTCAGGATACAGTATTACTATCCCAAAGTTTTTAACATGCAGCATTATTTAATTAATCTCTTCTTCCTAATAGGACGTGGCGAAGCAACTCAGACAGCTACAGGACGAGCAGCTGACGTTAAAGCACAGGATGATCTACCTGCTTCCGGCAGCAGACACTATGCCCATCTTCACTCTGGAGTCTCAAGGTGAGACATCTAAATCATCTTTGCCATTTTCATTTGTCAGATTGTAATTCACACTTGCTTTTTAGACTGCTTTCTTATTTTCTTTGTGTATGCTTTTGTGTGCAGGGGCCAGTGTTTTATTCCAGCTATGCTCAAAAAAGTACCAGACACAAGAGGCAGGACAGATATTTTCTGTGAGCCCAAGGACTGTTATTCAGGTAGGAACTACAAACACAAAACAGATGGCTCTATGATAATATCTGACATTGTTTTTCTGTCTATTATTTTTTATACATACAACATCCTACACTCTCTTTTTCACTTTATCTTTCAGCACGAAGCTACTGGGCCTTTGAAGGTGGGCGTGGACATTTAGTCATCGCCCTTTCCCACCCTGTCGCAAAAAAAAGGTGTCTTCAACTTTGTGAAGCTGCAAGTCAAGAGCAACTGGGGCCATCCTGACTACTCGTGTCTGTACATCTTCAGGGTCCATGGGAAGCTAGCCAGCTGAAGTCTGAAATAAAGGAGAAGATAGAAGATCAACATCTGGGTGCAGAGCAGAGGATAAGTATATATAGAGAGGTGAGTATGTGTGAAGGTGAATGAGACTCCACACATCTAAAATATTAACAAATGCGTGCATTTTTTATGGGTGGGAAACCAGTGAGGTATGATGCACTCCTACCGGTTGGGTGGGACCTGTACAGAGGTGGTGAACCTCGGTACCAGTGAACCCTTTTCTCTGCCAGGTGAAAATAAGCTGAAGGAGGCTCCATGTGGATCAGAGGAGATACATTGCTGTCTACACCGCAGTGTGAGTGGCATTTTCTGTCCAATTTCCGCCACACAAGCTGTCACTGTGGACTGCACGGGATCAACTGGTGTTCAGTTCTGGCTCTGGTTCTCTCTCTGTGTAGTTTGTGTATTCTCTCCGTGTATGTGTGGGTTTACTCCAGGGGCTCCAGTTTCATCCCACACAATAGACTTTTTTATTTACTACATATTTTTAATGTTTCTGCTAGATTTGTTATTTGTTTGAAATCCTTAATATGTATAAAACATCATAATAACATCATTCCTCCATCTTACAAAAGCACACCCAGGTGAAAAAGAAATATACTATATACTCTGCGAAATGAGGACTTGCACAGCAGATGCTGTGGTATTTGGAGGTTTATCACAGCATCTGTGAAAGGGAAACAAGTATTTTGTTTAATGTCTTGAGGTCTTGGGTAAAAAAAAGGGAACTCGTGACTTGTAGAGTCTTTCAAACATCTTCTTGGGGACTGTAACCTCACGAATCAGCAAGAGTAATCGGGGTAGAACAAGAAACAATCAGAAGTATTATAACAGTTAACAAAAGTAAACACCAGATACTACTGGATTATCGGAAGTGGTCATACATACACACAGACAGACAAACAGAGAAAGACAAATTGTTATTACAGCTATACAATTTAATTAGGATAAGCTAAGTATGGACATTAGAGTATTCTATTATAAAAATGTGAACCTTTTCTTTAGCATATAGACAGCATCATAATAATTGCATTAATACTCTGATAAAGACCTCATCTTAACAGTATAAAAGCTAAAGTGAGTGCTCACACACACGCATCCACAGGCCTGCCTACATTCTCAACCATCAAATTCCAGCAACAGGCAGAATTATTTTGCAGTGGCAAAATGTTTTGTGGTGTTTGTGAATTATATATAAAAAAACACCACTTAATTTCTGGTTAAAAGGAGCAACTAGAGGTTAAGTGTCTTGCTCAGGGACACAACAGTGTATGGGTCACAGTGGGAATCGAAGCCTGGTCTCACTCAAACTCTCACATCAAAGGCATGCGTCTTATCCATTGCCCCATCACCTCCCTTTTTTATTAGTATGCATTATTGCATTATTTTATTAGTAATGCATTATTTAAGGTTACTGCATTACAGCAATAAGCGATACATGACTGTAATTGCATTACTTTTGTAACGCATTACTCCCATCACTGGTTCTAAGGCAGACAAAAGTTGCTGTCTAGATTATGAAGCTATTAAGATGCTAGTTAACTAACGTCAGCTAATAAATATCAGAAAATTACTATTAAAGTTATAAATCCACGTGTTAGCTAGCATGCTAATGCACACCAGCTATCCACCTAGGAAAAGTATTTTCAAACCCAGAGTGAGTTCAACATTAGTTAGGCTACACAAATGTGTTGTCTTGCTAACAATAATTAACTTACCACAAAGAAGGAGGATTTTTGCTGGTGTTCTGTCGATTTATGCTACCTATCAAGATGGGCTACTTAGCGGTTCTGCACATGCGTGTGACCCACAAGTGTGGTCTGTTTCCACGCCCATAACTCTGTGCAACCTTGCTGTTGGGCATGCCGTCGAGACAGTGGCTGATTGTCAGTAATATAAAAAAAACAAATCATTATTAGTCTATCAGAATACACTACCCCTGATATCCTAAATAAAGATGGCATAATATAGGATTTCATGCTCCCCATCTCAGTACAGTACACATAGAGTGAGTAGTGTTGCAATATAAAATGATTCTGTAGTGGAAGCATTGTTTGATAGGGGATATTAGTGTATAGAATACACTATCCTTGAAATGATGTTATAATATAATCAAAAACAGAAGATGTCATAATACTATGAGAGTTATAACTTTATGGGATTGGAAAAGGGAACACATAAGGTAGCGCTGTCGAACTGCGCTGGTAGCATTTTTCGACAAGGCAGCATATATCGTCAGAACACCGGCAGTATCTGCATCTGTCCACTCCAGCTAAGCTAGCACTTTGAAGGCACACCTCTCTTCACATTTCAAAATCAGAATCAGAATCAGTTTTATTGCCAGGTATGTGTACACGAGGAATTCGATTATACATTTCTCATGAAGTGCTTACTTGTACAAAAATACCATAATATAATAATAATAAAATAAAATCAGACACAAGCTACAGTATAGACAACATACACACTATGAACAAAACAATATAGACATATTGACAAATAGTGCAGTGATCAGAGTGCAAAGGATGCAAGAGTAAACTATTCTCATTATGTACATGTTGAAGGTGGATATGAGATACAGGTACACATACACATACAGTGAGTACGGAAAGTATTCAGACCCCTTTAAATTTTTCACTCTTTGTTTCATTGCAGCCATTTTCCAAAAATCAAAAAAGTTCATTTTATTTCTCAGTAATGTACACTCAGCACCCCATCTTGACAGAAAAAAACAGAAATGTAGAAATTTGTGCAAATTTATTAAAAAAGAAAAACTGAAATATCACATGGTCATAAGTATTCAGACCCTTTGCTCAGTATTTAGTAGAAGCACCCTTTTGATCTAATACAGCCATGAGTCGTTTTGGGAAAGATGCAACAAGTTTTTCACATCTGGATTTGGGTATCCTC
>NC_060163.1:19986333-20056725 GCF_021292245.1 Micropterus dolomieu
AAATAGTGCAGTGATCAGAGTGCAAAGGATGCAAGAGTAAACTATTCTCATTATGTACATGTTGAAGGTGGATATGAGATACAGGTACACATACACATGTACATGCATACATGTACCCAGTGTGATGGAAAAAATAAATAAGACCTATGACCTGATGTAGGTGTATTGGTATATAGTATATAAAATGACATAGTATGAACAGCACTAGAATAGAGAATGGGGAATACATAAATAATAAGTGGAAACCAGTAAACAGGTGGCTGATTAGAGACAGAGTTACTGGGTTATTGCACAGGAATCGTTCCTGACACTGTGAGTCAGAAATCAGCTGTTCACCAGAGTGATGGCTTGTGGGAAGAAACTGCTTCTGTGTCTGTTGGTTTCCAGAGGGGAGGAGCTGGAACAGATTGTGTCCGGGGTGAGATGGATCTGCAGTGATGTTTCCTGCCCGTTTCCTGACTCTGGAAATGTATAAGTCCTGAATGGAGGGCAGGTTGGCACCGATGATTTTTTCTTCAGTCCTGACTGTCCGTTGTAGTCTGTCCCTGTCCTTTTTGCTGGCAGATCCAAACCAGACAGTGATGGAGATGCAGAGAACAGACTGGATGATGGCTGTGTAGAACTGGATCAGCAGGTCCTTAGGCAGGTTGAGCTTCCTGAGCTGACGCAGGAAGTACATCCTCTGCTGGGCCTTCTTGATAATGGTGTCAGTGTTGGGCTCCCACTTCAGGTCCTGGGATATAGTGGAACCCAGAAACCTGAAGGATTCCACAGCAGACACAGGGCTGTTGAGTACGGTGATGGGGGCAGAGTGGGGGGGCTCCTCCTGAAGTCCACGGTCATCTCCACAGTTTTGAGCGTGTTAAGCTCCAGGTTGTTCTGACCACACCAGAGAGCCAGCTGATCAACCTCCCGTCTGTAGGCCGACTCATCACCGCCCCGGATGAGGCCGATGACCGTTGTGTCATCAGCGAACTTCAGGAGTTTGACAGATGGGTCCCCTGAGGTGCGGTCGTTGGTGTAGAGGGAGAATGGAAGGGGGGGTGCCAGTGCTGATAGTCCGCGTGCTGGATGTGATGTTTCCAAGCCTCACCTGCTGACTCCTGTCAGTCAGGAAGTCTATGATTTAACTTGTGCATGGGAGCTGACCTGATATTCTTCCCTTCTGTGCTCTTTTCTTATTATGTCTGTGGTGTCCACCTTTGCCATGTCCGAATCAGGAAAGTAAAACAAAGTAAACCTGGGAAACAACATGATTTTCTGGCCAAAATTAGCTTCCCTCTCAACAACACTACGTTAACATGACACAGTAACCTAACCGCGAGGTACTTTCGTGCAGCGGACTTTCACGCAGTGTGATTGGGGCGTTGATTTGAAAACCTTGATTCTGATTGGTCAAATTGAATGCACTGCTCTAGAGGGCTGTGTAGGAGGTTAGGGTTGTTGTTTAACAATATACTTCAACAAAGTAAACCTAAATATTATTTACTTAAGAGTGGTACAAATATTTTTTTTAATAAATAGACTTACATGGTGTGAAAAATATGCTTATATTTAAGCATATTCATTTAAAGTCTAATTAAGCATATATTTATTACCAATTTATTCAAAGTATACTTTTGAGAAGTATGTGAAAGCTCAAGGGAAAATATCTTTAAGACACTTGCAGTAAGCATGTTAGAAGTATGATTGTACTATAAGCATACTATGTGAATTTCTAGTACATTTTCAATGCCTTTAAGAGCACTTCTTTTCGACCTGGGTAAACTAAGACAGTGAACATGGTAATTGTAATCATGAGCATGTTAACATGCTAATGTAAGCATTTAGCTCAAAGCACTGCTGTGCCTGTTAGTACGGCCTCACAGAACTGTTAGCATGTGTTAATTCATCCACTGCTTTAAGAGCTAGATCTAACCCCCCTGACAAACAACATCTATGTAAATAACTGAGTAATAGACATGTAATACATCTGCATGTATTATGCATGTAATGTAATATATACATGTGACTTCCCTAACAACTGATCTGATCTTAACTCAGAATGCTCATTAGCCACTCATCCACCCACCGTTGATTCACTGACACACAAATGCAGACTCTGTTAAGAGATTGGACAGCAGCTAATGAGATGACAGCTAATCCTTAGAGCTAAAGGTGGAGTACTGGCCCTCTCCCCCACGCACATGCTCACATCACAAAACAAACATATTCACAAAGGGAAATCCGCATATTCACGCTGATTGAAACTTTACATAAGGTCCTGTTATCAGAGAAGAGATAGAGGAGAAAATCAAACTGAAGACAAGTCACACGGAAAGGATAATTGAGTGTTTGAGGCTGTGAAGGCTGCTGGAAACACGAAAGGTGATTTTCTTAAGCAGTGAGGGAGGAAGGGTGGAAGGAGTGAGGGGAGGAGGGAGGGACACCATTTAGCACCACCTGCTCTGTGGCAGGGCAGAGGGCAAAACAGGACACATAGTGAGAATTTAAAGGTAAGAGGTTGTTTTTCTCTTTTATCTGACATCGCGCTGTATTTTTGTGCACACAAACGATAATTCATGTGGCTTGCCGCTGGGTGGTCATTCTTCCAGTACAGACAAATTGTAAGGTAGTCTGGATATCAGCAGGTCAGTTGTAGTCGAAACACCACCAGGTCAGTTTGGGACAGAGGTTAATTTTACAGTGAGGCAGTTAATTGTAATGTAAATATGGATATATTATATGTTTTTGTGTTACTAAATCAGGCAAAGTAGCATTGGTTTTAAATACATCAGGGACTAAAGAACTGGCATAACCTACTTTAAAAAAAAACATACACAGAAGAATGCATGAATAATGTCAGAATAATGCACACTGACTGAAAACAGGTTCATTGTATTTTCTAATAACCTCTACCATTCTCACTGTATCTCCTTTTCTTTGTCTCTTTTGCTTCATTGTCTTTCTGTCAGTTGAAGGCCAAATACTCGCTTAAACTGTCTAGATCAATCTACGCTTTGTCTCAATAATCAAATAATCTGGATTGTGTAATCCCATTAGGCTAATCTGGGAGTGCATGTAAATGTTTTGGCGTGTGTGTGTGTGTGTGTGTGTGTGTGTGTGTGTGTATGTGCATTGACTGGGTTGAGCAGGGGCGTCGCACAAAAATCTGACCCTGTATCTGTATACTCACCCCCCTCCCCCAAATAAAGAAATAGTTTGAGAAGTACCAATGGTTGATTTTCAGAAATGCGCTTATTCGCTTTCATGCAGGGAGTTAACTAATTAGACTGATCCCACTCTCATAATATGAAGCTTGAGCTTGCAGCTGGTTAGCTTGGTTTTGCATAAAGGCTGCTAACGTGGAAACCGCATGTAATGCAACAAAATCACCTAATAGGACATTTAAAGCCTAGTTCACACTACACGATTTAAAGCCCGATTTGCCGGTCACAAGCTGTAATCAGGAGTAAATCAGTGATCAATTGGCGGTCGCCAGTAGTTATGTGTAAACTACTCATCAAAACGGCTCCCTGACACATCACTGACACATTCTCGACGTCTGCCAGATATCTAGCATGCCAAATATCTGGAGGAGTCGGCCGACTCGACATCCACATCCAGTCAATGAGAGCAGGCAGCTGGCAGAGCAGGCAGCTACATTTTCACTACAAAACACTTTTTACTCACCTCCAGCTCTTTGTAGCTCAGACAATCCCTGCTACCTGTGTGTGCTAATCCATTCTTTCACCAATAGTCATTGTCTTTATAATTGGTATCTTTATAATAACAAACAACAGATGTTTCATGTGTAGGTTCGAATCATTTCCCATTTCCCATTTCATGTGTGTTTTCTTGACAAAACATGGTGACAGAGTCGTTGTCAGCTCGTGTAGTGTGTGAACCCCTGTCTACAATCGGTCATGTAGTGTGAATGCCACAATGACTACAAAACGGCAAGTTGTGTAGTCCGAACAGCACGGCAATTGGCCGACACTGATGGTCCACGAGAGCCTTAAGGCTCACTTATTAATATGTTCAAAAACTGAAGCGTTCGCTCTCAGCAGGCAGCTGTTTTCAGAAAAAAAGCTATTAAAATACAGTGTACATTACCTGCTTAGCACCAAACAGCAGGCAGAGAGACTAGCTGGTGAACAGCTACATGTTCCACACATGCATGTTCCACACGTACTGTAGCTGCTAAAGAACCAGATAATTTCAGAGCTAAAAAAGATTGAAATTTGACTTACATTCATCATGTGACAAGAAGCACAACTCCAAATGTTTGCTAACAAGTTCCATATGCTTTATCAGCTTTAAAGCTGATGATATGTCAATGCTGTGTCAAAGCTGGTTTAAGGATAAAGAGAGATTACACACTCAAAGATGTGTTTTTCTTCACAGGTTGATGCTGCCATGGCGAGGCCCGTACGCCCTGCGTCTGAGAGCTTCCAGCCAGTCTGTTATTCGGGCAGTCAGCCAGTCTCTTTCTCCAGTGAAGCTGTGATTGCGGGACTGGAGGACGAGGATGATCGCACTCCCATTTTCTCCCTCTCTAAGAGCTCCATGGATGTGGTCATGGCAACAGGGCAGTTGCACAAGTGGGACCCAGTCTTGGTCAAAACAAACCTGAAACGCAGCTCCAGCACCAACACACACTCTGAGCAGAACTCGGTGATGCTCCAGCAGCTGCATCCTCACATGTGGCAGCACATCAACGCAAACAGCCACCAGTTGTCACTCACTGCTTCAAACATGGACGCGCACAGCCCTCCTGCCCTCAGCGAGCGCTGGATTACCAACATGCAGCGCTGGAGCGGATGTAGCGGCAGCACACGCAGCCGCAGCAGCACTCCAGAGACAGTTGTATGGAAAGATGGGACCTCACGTCCCTCTAGTCTAAGCCAGGAAACCACTTTCTCTACTGCACCGGACTCTCCCATGTCCAAAACAACCACTCCACCAACCACACCCTCTCCCCTTGTCTCCCCCCTGCACACTCCAACTTTACCACCTGTAGATCTTTTAACTTCTTCTTATTCTTCTTCTTCACTACGAACACAGAAAGTCTTACTTGTGTCCTCGCCCACACGCTCTCCACTGCAGTCACCCCTGCCGACACCCCTGCAGGGTCTCTCCTCCTCACACTTGTCGTCCAATTCCCCCGACCTCCACCATCTCACCAGCACAGAGGAGGAGGTCTTCTTGCAGAATAACTTGCTTTCTTTTACATTCCCCTCCCCGAACCAGTCGTCTGTTAGCATAGTGGGAGGTGGTGTGTCATCAGATCCTGGATGCCTTGCTGATGATGAGGTGGAAGAGCTGCAGAGTCCTGGAGGCACACTGTTACCGGAGGCTGGAGATGTGATGACCCATGTGCAAATGTCTAACTACCTGACGCCTAATTCTCTAGCAGAGGGACAAGAATCAGGAAGAGGAGCCTCTGTTTGCCATCTTGAGCTGCCACGGCAGCCAGGGCAAAGTTGTCTGACAGGCCGAGGTTGGAGGACACCCCTGGTTTCTTCCTTGAGTGATTCTCAATTGGGTGACTGCTGCAGGTGCAACTTCAACACCAGAGCAGGCATCAAAAAGGTTGAGATGTTCAGGGAGAGGGGTACAATGACTTCACAGCTGGAACTAGTAGACGCAGCTGTACAGACAGTCTCTCCTGCCGGCTCCTTGTGGGGCCTCGGCATCTCCACCTCAAACATGGACTCCCACTCCGTCTTGGGCTCACCGCCTGGATCAAGACTGAACCTTAAGTCTTCATTGGGGTCAAACTCCAATCTGGTGTCCCCGTCCTCCAGCATGTTCCTGGCAAGCAGTGCGGGGGAGGAGGAGAGACAAGGAGACGACCCACCGTGGGACTCTGCCTCCTCCGATCTGGAGAGGAGGAGGTCGTGTCTGAAGATCCAAGGAGAGGAGAGGGTAAAGATGGGGAGGAGAGGAAGCATGAAGCAGGTGCAGTGGGACGAGGATGGGATGACATGGGACGTTCATGGAGCATCTGTGGACCCGGAGGTGCTGACCTCAGCAATACAGAAACATCTGGAGCTCCAGAGCAGCCCCCGACCAGCTAAACGTATCTCAAAGAAGAAGAAAGCACCAAAACCTCCTATCATATCGAGCGTGATAAAGGCCATGGCACCAGAACTTAATCCGCCTGAGATGATAATCACGTCGACATGTATGGTGGAGGATGAGAGTGAGGGGACACCAGAGGCAGACACAGGGAGGGAGGTGGAGGAAGAAGGAGGAGCCAAAAGGGAGGAGGAAACAGTAGAAGCTATTTGTAGAAAAAGCAGAGCAGAGGGAGATAATGCAAAAGAAGAAGAGGAGGTATACAGAGAGGAAGGCACCAGCCATCCTAAGTCACCCTCGCAGGGGAGCGGACACTGCCGCAAGAAGAGTGTGATCAGGTCGCTGAGGAGGCCTGGGTGGTGTGGTGGCTCAAGAAAGGCAGCTGACTGATTCTGAAGACTAATCTGATGGATTTGTATTCATTGTATGATTGAATGAAGCACAGAGAGACACTGGGAACAGTTCTCACTTTCATGTTGTTTTATCCTGCTGGTGTCCTGACTTCCTTTTCATTATCTGACATAAAAAGTGGAGATGCAATGTTATAAAATGTGTTCCTCCACTCATTAGGATCCACCATTTAGCAAGAGTATAAATTCTACTGGTGATGGAGGGCGACGTGATGTTTTGGGTTGATTCCTATCACCAAGAAAAATGTTGATGTTTTCAATAATTACCATACTCTGTGCAGCGAGTGCTTTGCTGACTTTACCGGTAAATTAGTAAGGCAACTAACAAGTAATACGTTTGTTAATGTAAATGTTCAATAAAACGATATTTTGTCTTTGTATATCTCTTGCTATAAAGAAATGTGTTTTGTTTTCAGAAGGCAGTTGAAAAACTATTATTATGAATACAAATTTGGAGTACTTGTACTTTCCTTGAGTATAGAGTTGGGACAATAAAACAACAACAATAATTATCACAATATAGTTTTCTTGAAAAGACAATATAACAAATGTTCAATAAGTGTTCAATAAATGTTTGACTTAATTAATTTGAATCACAAACAAATTAGCACTTAATTTTGTCTTTAAAAATATTTATTTTGTTGAGGTCAAATACTTTGATGGTCAAATTCAGTTTCTCACTATTTAGTGTAAACTCAGAGGCACTCATCCAGGGGACCAGACTAGAATGCAAGAGCTCTGATTCAATCCAACTCCTTTCAAAGGACTTCGGACCACAAGGCTTTCTGGGGAGGGGTAACTGTGTAGTCTCTCACAGTTTGTCATGGCTGACTTCTTTTCTAGTCTACAGTTCCCCGGATGTCGCTGAGTTAAAACTGAATTTGAAAAATGAATTCTGAGCTGAATTTGAAATAACGCTCACAAGCTGAAAGCAAGACAACTTAAATTCAATTTCAGTCTGTGAAATAAATTTTTTTTATATTTCAAATTCAAAACTTTAAAATTCAGATTCAATTTGTGCTGGCACTAAAATAATTCCATAGCTGCCTCTACCAGGACGGACAGACATGCAATAGATGTTGTGTGTACAGAACAGACACACAGCAGAACACACACATATATATATATATATATATATACAGTTATGATGGCAAAATGTTGAGTGTAAAACATAAGTGAAGAGGATAGCAAATAAAAAGTTTCTTGAGTCTTTGTTTGTCATAAATCTTTGAACCTATTTGAACCTGAGACGATAGATTCTTCTGGACATAAGAAAAAAGCCCAGGCAGGATCTCCGACTGTTTACAACTGACAAATGAGGGAAGTGCAATGGAAGCACATTTCAGGATTTACTACAAATACAGTATTTACACAGATAATAACACAGGAGGTGGCTCAGTTTAAATACTACGTTTAAGAGTAAACACTTACTCAAAAACATGCGGCTGAGCCACTAAACTCTCCGTCCCTCTACTCTCACACTCGCTCAACTCATTCAGTGTGGAAAACATACACAACATTGAGTTATATGTAAACTTGGTGAACCACAGTGGTGAGGTTTGACCATTCAGGCGCTGCCATTCAGATGAGCGGGCACATTCTCTCTCATTCACCACAGAAAAAAAGCTCATCTCACTAGTGGCTTCTACTGCAGTTATTGTTGTCATATTTTCACAGATGTGTGTAGAGCGAGCGGGAGGTTCTCTGTTGGCTTCTTTTCGGGTCTTAAAGGGTCAATGCATCCAAATTACATAACTATTTTTTCCACTGACCTCTTGTAATATCTAGCCAAGCACATAGTTTTAGTTTCATTTGTTCTGGCTTTAAGACCTCTGCCTCGACTGCAACACACTGGTGGCAAACTGAATTTAATTAACAAAATCAGTGTAGGCTACCTGTCAGTACACAGTTCGCAAATACGCTTTAAACAATTTTGACCTTTTCTTCTTTAGTGAGTAGTTCCACAGACAACTGTCAACTGTAAAGTTGTTGAAAAACAGATTATAAAGAATAATAAAAATTTGCATGAACCAAATATAGCCCAACTAATGCTGAATTTCTGAGGCTGATCCCAATATCAATATTTAAGAGTTTGAAAAAAATTTAAGTAACTATATCTAAATATAACATAAAAACACATTTGATAGGGATTTGTTTGTTTGTTTTTACAATTGTGACCTAGATGTGTATTTAATGAGCTTCGTAGAGATTCCGCAGCCAGGCTAGCGGCTTTGTGAAAGCTTTTATCATGATATGTCAGCATACTAACATGCTCACAGTAATAATGCAAACATGCTGATGCTAGGCAGGTATTATTTTGATCATGTTCACCATCTTAATTTAACATGGTAGCATGATAACATTAGCTAGCACTAAAAATAAAGTAGAGCTGAAGTTGATGAAAATGTCATTAGTTTTACAGGTATTTGATCATAAACCAAAGTATTGGACAAATTAAAATTTTCACCTGAGATGAAAAGTCAGAGGATATCCAGAGTCATGGGGATACATCCCGAGGGGGAAATGAATATCTGTGTCAAATTGGTCAGTCCATCCAATGGTTGTGGAGACATTTCTCTTAAAATTACAAATGTAAACTTTGTGGTGGCACTAGAGAAAAAGTCTGTGTGTCACCAAAGTCACTAGAATTCATCCTCTGAGAATCATGAATGTCTGTACAAATTTTGAGCCAATACATCAAATAGTTTTGATATTTCATTCTGGATATAAGTAGTGGACCAACCAAAAGTCCAACTTTGCCATCCATAGTATCATGCTGCTAACGTGGCTAGAAGTATGAATATCCATCTGTAGGTGTAGGTAAAGGTAAACACATGGGTAACAACATGTTTTCCACTGAGTCATGTTTACACAGGATGAACTATCGTGAGGATTTGGGATATCAGAGATAAAGGTCACTTTCAGGTCACTATGTCACTTCAATAAGTCATGTGACATGAAGTTTGTTTGTGTACAGTGCTGCATTGCCTTTGTCCAGTGTGCATGCTGGTGTACTGTGAGCATACTACAGTATATGTATGTGAAAGTGCTGATAGGACTCCCCGAAATCCCCTTTTTCTCAGAGGCAGTGGAAACTCACAGCTGCAGGAGAACAATCCAGCGCTCTGCTTTTGTTGTGACACAGCTCATTGTCCCCGGAGGTGTGCTGCTGTGTGTGTATACTGTATGTGTACCTGTATATGTACATCAGCGTGTGCTTGCTGCCTGGTATAAATAGCGTGGGATGTGTACTGGACGGTGATTCTGTGAAAGACGATGGCTGTACCAGGACCTCCTCTGCTCCTACTTCTGTCTCTGCTGCTGCCGCTGCTGTTGGGCAAAACATCTTTGCCTGCAGCTGCATACACACTCATCCCCGGACGACAGCCACAGCACAAGCTCCTCCACCTGGGTGAGGGCGAACAGAAACACGCACTTCAAAACACTTTAGCAATAAACACGGAGGCTCCTGTTAAAACATACTTTCAGGGTTTTTTAAATTTCTGTTTATTGGAAACGCTAGTTTTTGTGTGGTGTCTCTCTCCTCCTAGACTGGCCTAAGGATTGTGGTATGGCTCACTTCAAGCCGAACATGGCTGAGAGGATTGTGTCAGGGAACGAAGCCAGACCTCACTCCTGGCCCTGGCAGGTCTCTCTGCAGGTAAATCTGTCTTTGTAAGGAGGACACCAAAGGGCACCAAGGACACCAAATAATAGAATTCATGAAAATGTTACATACAGATCTCCACCTGTACAAGGGTCTGGACCAAATTCTTATTTCTTCTGGGGCTGCAGCTATCAGTTGTGTTTTCAATTAAGTGTATAAAATATAGGGGGAAATGCCCATAACAGGTTCCCAAAGCCCAAGTTGGTGTCTTCAAATTATTTTTTTTCTCTGGCAAACCAAAGATAGTCAAATAAAATTGAGGTAAAATAGACAAAATCTGCAAATTTTCACATTTTAGAAGTAGGAGCTAGTGCATGTTTGGCATTTTTTATGTTTCTGTGAGAAATATAAGGAAAATTAAAATGACTACCTCTGAGCTGGCCATTAAAATAATCCATCACTCAGGAGTCTGTCTGTCTCTTATAGGTTCGTCCCAGGGGAAGTAAACATTACATTCACGTCTGTGGAGGAACTCTCATCCACAAGAACTGGATCCTTACTGCTGCTCACTGCTTCCAAAAGTAAGAAACACATCCATCCAACACAGAAAAAGAAACACAGAGTAGCAGATTTAGTGATGTTTCAATAGATTATTATAAGTAGTGAAAAAAAGAAAACACAGCAAAGGCCTTATAGCTGTTTTTCTGGTCTCTCAGGGGTAAAGCTGAGGATGCTGGGAGCTGGAGGATTGTCTTGGGGAAGCACCAGCTGAAGCGCTCAGAGAAGGCAGAGAGGGTTTTCCCCGTGAAGAGAATCTACCGGCACGAGAACTTCCGTTACCCAGCTCACAGTGAGCTGGACTACGATATCGCCCTGGTGAAAGCGGGCACAGACATCATCCCTTCAAACTTCATCCGCTACGCCTGCCTGCCGCGCAAGCAGACCAGCCTCAACCCGGGACACTACTGCTGGGTCACAGGCTGGGGAGACACCCGGGGTGAGTGGAGAAAAGGGGATATTAAAGAGAGAGGGGAAAAGCTGTGGAAAAAGTCATTATATCCAATGGTCTGTACTTTGAGCTAAATGCTAACATTATAGAAGCTGAGAAAGGCCATCATCATTTGAATCCTATAGGCGACTGAATTCATTATTGTCAGAATTTAACCATGACTTAATATGCTGAAACATGAATACTTACTTACTAAATATACTTTCCACTAAATTTATATCAAAACTATAATTAATATTAAAATAAATTAATTACATTACATTTATTCATTTAACGCTTTTATCAAAAGCGACTAACAATTGCTAAGTATGTCAGAGGTCGCTCGCCTCTGGAGCAACTAGGGGTTAAGTGTCTTGCTCAGAGACACATTGGTAGAAGGGTCCCAGGGAGGTTTTAATTAATATAAAATGATATTAAAATATTTTACTTTGAAAACCATCTTTCTGAATGTATGCAGCTTCAGTTCACCTCTATTTAAAATACACTTCAGAAAAGTTCATTTCCTTAAGTTTCTCAAATTGTCGCTCATATTGGACTGGTGAAATTCAGACACTAAAATTCAAACTTTAACATCAATGCCCCGGAGGACACTTGAAATCACCCCTCGGTAAATGTTAAACAAAGGAATTAAAATAAATTCATATAGATAATTTGCAAAGTAAAATGTTTATATGCTATCAATATCAGTGTCGGTTAAGTTTAGCCGTTAAGTTCTCAGTTTCTTTTATTATTCAAATTATGGCATTTCTTTGCTTCCATATAACATCACCAAGCTAGCATGCTCACAATAATAATGCTAACATGCTGATTTTCAGCGGGTATAATGTTCACTATGTTAACTGGCTTAGCGTCTTAGTATGCCAACATTTGCTAATTAGTGCTTAACAAAGGTTTATATCCTTAACTACAGAGTTTTTTTTAAAGATAAACATAAATGTTTTAAACAAGCAGGAAATCCATTAGTGTATTTTATTTGAAGATGTCTTAATGTGCTGGTTTTTATAGTGTTCTGTTACTGTCACATATGTGTATATGTGAAATGGTAGATGTCTTAGTTATATTATTGACATTCTGTCTGTAATATCAAACTAGCGGTAATGCTGCCTTTCTTGGCCAGGGTGGCCTTGAAATGGAGATTTTATCTCAATGGGTTAGATAAGGGTTATTAAAACAATTAAATATCATTAGTTTGCAATCAATAAATCAAAGTATTTGACATTAGTTTTGACATGATGAAGGATCAAGGGGAAATTCAGGGGATCACCAGTCAGTAGGATGCATCCTCTGGGAACCGTGCTTGTCTGTACAAAATATGCCCATTTGTCCAATAGTGGAGATATTTCAGTCTGGACCAAAGAGAGAAGTACAAATAAAATTTAAATTGCTTAAATGTTTTTCTTAAACGCATTTCAGGTGGAAAGGAGAATGTGTCTCTGGCAGAAGCCCTGAATCAAGCTCGTCTGCCAATCATTGACTTCAAGACCTGCCGGCAGAAGAAATTCTGGGGTGATCGTGTCCGAGACTCCATGATCTGTGCTGGATTCAGGGACAAAGAGGACCCACCTGCTGCATGCCAGGTAGGACAGCGATTTACAGACCTGGTTGGAGGTAGAAATGAGAATGAATTTGAAAAAAATATCGTCATGTAAATTTCACACCCATCTTTCTGCTTCTTCTCCGAGGGCGACTCTGGTGGTCCTCTGCTGTGCCAGCTGGGGCAGGACCGCTGGGAGGTGCACGGCGTGGTGAGCTTCGGCCCTATTGGCTGCACCGTGGAAAACAAACCCAGCGTTTTCACCCGCACCGCCGCCTACATCCCCTGGATTGAGGCGACACGCATCAGGGACTTCTTCCTGCACTAAGCGGGCCACCTGACTCAGCTCTGACAGCAAATATAAGCTCTGCCCTGTTTTATGTCTGATTGTCTACAGATGACTACAAACTGTTTTTCCTAAATCGCCACAGTGCATTCATGTTCCACTGACACGTTCACCATTTGTGGGACTTTAAACCACTTCAAGATGTAAATACATGTTCTGAAAGTGCAATAATTATTTTCTAACACACCACATTTTGCAGTCTACCCTATGCAATACTCTGGTTTTGAAAAGCACAAAGTTGTGACAGAGCACTGCATAGTATATGCTACTCATGACCTTTTACATCCAGTCTACATTTGCACAATAAAATTGGTTAAAAGCAAAATCTTTGTCAACATTTCCCATTTTATTAGTATAGTTTTTTTTATACAGCGGGTTTATGGAGCCACATAAAAAGCACTTCCAGTTCAGCTTTAGTTATTTCTTTTTGCACAGTAAAACAGAAAGCACTGCAGACACGCTTCAATAAATAAAAGAGTGGAGCTGACTGTAGTTCTGTTTTTGCAGATCGTAGTTGAAAATCTCTTTGCTCTTCTACAACAGAAGAGTCTTTCAGTCCAAAGTCAGAACATGAATCCACTGCCAGTCATCTGGTGCGCCACACACACATACACACACCAGATTTCACCTTACAAATTGGCCAATTTAAACCAAATTTCATGGGTTCATTGATTTCAAAACTAGCATCAAAGAAGACAAATAAGTCTCCCATAAACAATGAAATAACAACTGACACACCTCTATATGGCATCCTCATGTCACTGACCATCAGATCAGTGACAAATAGGATAGGAGGATAAAGACAAATGAAGAGGGGGTGTGATAGGACGGTCAACATCTGGATTTCCAGTGGAATTTAGTCCGCATTTTCACATCTTCATTTTGAAACGCATCTTTTAATTCCCAGAATACTCCTGGAAAGGACAGTGGCTATGGTTAGGAACCAGTGAACTGGGACCAACTCATACTCCCATGAAAGGCACACTGCATTTGACCAGAGTCTAATTCCTCTTAGCGCTGTGGTTAAAGGCTGTGTCCTGGAGAGATATTTGGCCCTAATGTGGGAGCAGATGTGTATGGTAGAGGTCAGTACAGCCTGGAGGATGATGACGAGGTGCCGGTGATGTGGTCCCAGTTGTTGTAGAGAGCGTAAGCACCAGACAAGGCTAAACCAGCCAGACCTCCTCGGGCTACACCTTTTAGGCCACCTGACGACACATAGTAATAACAAAATGAGTGATGAAGCTGTGTAAACATAAAATAAACATGCATCACAACCATCTGTCAAACAGAAACTTGAGGAAATAATTATCAAGGGCTCAACACAGTACTTCAGACAGGGTAAACTTATTCAAGAATAAGAATGAGCTCTTTATGCTGAAGCAGTTGTTTACTAGCACTAAAATTTTTAGACAATTAATGAGTGAGTCCATTGACAAAAATTTTAGTTTTTCTGTACTTCTACTTAAGTATAACTTTGAAAATTAACTTTTACACAGTATTTTTTTGTGGTAGCCCATTGTTTCCTTTACTTAAGCACTTCTTCCACCACTGATCATATGTAAAACGTTTCACAAACATGATCAAATTATTGACTGAATAACAACCTACTGTCAGTTTTTTAAAGTTCTGCTTCACCCTGTTTGCCCTTGGGTTAAGGAAACAGATCCCAGGTCTGTGGAGGTGTCATAAAGTCATGGGACTGACTAACTTATCAGTGCGGCTTTGTTTCCTTTGATAAAGTTTTTGATCATCAATTTGTGGTTTAAGGCGTTTATTAAGCAAAAAAGGCTAATCACTGGTTTCAGATACTCAAATGCAAGGATTTGCTGCTTTTCTCCATTTTATGTTGCTGTAACTTGAAAATCTTTGGAAATTAGTAGGGCTGACCTGGCATAGTCGAAGATTCGATGCTTCGATAGGGTGAGCCTGATTCTACTGTCAGTCAAAGCTTCGCAGTGAAACGAGGATCATGCCATTTTGGCGATATGGGGGTGCTCAAAGTCTAATTTTACATAGAACTACCAATTTTCTCCCAATAAGTTAATATACAGCCCATTACAATATACATATCAACGTTTAATGCTGTAAATAAACATGTGAAAAGAAAAAAACTTTCAATAAATATTTTTAAAGTGCGTAAATAAATCCAAAATTGTAACCCTAACCCTGGGTCGTCAGTGCGCATGTGTAGGTGTAGCATGCGTAGCGTGTGTTGTAGCAGTGGAGGAACACTTGCTGAAGAGACGGAGCCCCGGCTCCACTGGTGTTGTGCAGAGTTGTCCGCACCTCGCCGGATTTTCAGATAATTTATCAACGTTGATGAACCACACAAAGAATATTATATCGTTTTTAAATAGTCGGCTAAATAGACCCGCGAGGAACTGCGACGTGCATGCAGTTGTTGGCAGCGCGGCATACACACTAAACTCTGCACAAGACCGGTGAATGACAGGCGAGAGAGTGAGAGAAAAGGGGCTTCCATAACACTCAGTTTAGCTGGAAATTTACAGTGTAAGCTGAATGAAAAGAGACTGCAGCTCTGCAGCTTCTCAAGATTGAAGCAGAGCTACCGTGTGTAACCCCCCTGGCTCACAATCGCCGCCACAAAAACACACGATTCGACTACAGGCAGGATGTGACGATTCTGATTCGACTATGTAAATCCTTAGTCGGGGACAGCCCAATAAATTGGACTGTTGGTCAAACAAAAACAGCAATCTGATGATTTAACTTGTTCTAACAGACATATGTCATAGATTAACCAATAAAAATAAAATCGGTTGTAGCCTAACGTTCATATGACGTACTAGAATAGTACCAGAATTGAAGACATCACATGCTGTGATCATTCAGTATGATTAAAGTCACCATTCATTTTATTATCAACAAGAGGATTTTAAATGGAGACAAAAGATAGTCTAAATCCAGTTATCTTCACATAATTTAAATGCATTTTCAAATAGTCTTAGTTCAGACTCAATAACACATTGGTACACTACACATTAATGGCAAATATACAAGCAGAAAAGACACCTACCGCCTGATTTAAAAAGCATCCCAGTTAGCGTGCCAGCAGCCACTGTGTTGATGTCATCTTCTGCTCCCCTGGCCTTCTCTATCGCCACGCCGAAAGCACTATATAACAGGGCTGCAACGGCAAACAGAAATGCATACGGTTTTATAAAAGGCAGCAAAAACAAATTACCTTATAAACACACATAACACAAGTCTCACTCATTCAAAATAGGGAAACTTAAATGTTAACATACACAACATCAACACACACCACACCAATAATATACATTTAAATGAGTAATGCCTACGTTCATGTTGCAATCTGATTTTCATCTGCGAGGTTAGTTAATATGCCTGGTACTATTATGAGGTTACATTATTTTTTGAGTTACAATATAATGGCCTTACCAACAGAGCCCAGAGTGTTGGCCCATGATGCACCCTGTCTCGTCACCATGTTGATAATCCTGGAAAGAACAAACATTTAGAGGACAAGTCAAGTGATCCCAAGTGTTAATATAAGGGGCAAAACTACAGGCAAAGTGAATTATCTGTCTCTACTCACTGTACATTACGAGGTTTGGACCATGCCATGTCACTAGTCTCCTTCAGGCCCATCCTGAGACCATTAAAAGCACCAAATGCTGCCCCTGTAGTCAAAACAAAGAGGCAGAAAGACCGAGTGAGGAATTTGGTCAACTCGCATTCAGAAAATAAATTACGACGGGAACTAAACACTCAGCTCAACACTCAATACAACATTCAGCTATTCAGTTCCATTTACTCCAGATACACATAACACCAAAAAGTATGTGGACACCCAAACGTGATCGTTGAACATGTCATGCTAAAACCATCAGCTTTTTGGCAGATTTGCTCTCATTCAGGCACCAGATCATTAATGAGGTTGGCTACTGATGTTGGGTAATAAGGCTTGGCTTGCAGTCCCAGTTCGCCCCAAAGGCTTTGTGCAGGCCAGTTACATTCTTCAACACTAAACTCAAAGAAAGCCCAGTCTTCATGAACCTGGCTTTGTGCATTAGAGTGTTGTTATGTTAACACACCCTCTAAAAACTGTTGCCACAAAGTTGGAAGCACACTATTGTTTAAATTCTTCCCGGATCCATTCTTCATATATGATCTATTCATAACTTTGCCATCATGATTACCCACACTGTAGTTGTATTATGTTGGTCTATTCTGTACACACGCACAAATATTGCATGTCCGCCCCTCCTGGGAAAGGGAATCATCCTCTGTTGCTCTTCCTGAGGTTTCTTCTATTTCCGAATCATGGGTTAAAGGATAGTAAAGCCACTCAATTTGTGATATTGGGTATATAATATAATTTTAAGCTGAGGCATTAAGACTTCCTCTAATTCAAACCAAAGGATCCAACTCCAAGCATGACTAGATGTCCACATACTTCTGACCATTTTGCCCTTTTGACAGTCACGATTTTTACGACAATGTTCACAGTTGTAGCAAACAATCAAACCCCTACGAGTCCTATTGAACAGAAAAAATAATGTAAAAGTTAAGGAAGTTGTGTGACACTATGATGCTTCAGCTGTTTATCTACCAGTCATGCAGGATCCTCCAATAGTAAAGAAAGCCAGTTCAAAGCGTCCTCTTGTTTTATTTGCGCCTGTGGGTAGGATGAACTCATCTGTGTCCTAAAACAACAACAGTTGTTACAGTCAGAAAAATCCACAAAACACCTTAGATTAAAATTCCCCTTTAGCCGTAGCTTACCTGAATCAGGTAACGAGGGTCGACGTTGAGGTAAGGGGACAGAGGACTCATTCCGGTCACTGAAAAGACATTACAACAGATATATCAGCTAACTTTGTTTTGACATAATTCATACTTATATATTGAGAAGTTGTATTTGCCAGAAATGTAAAGGCCATGACAGTTTTGACACTAACGTTACAGCAAGTTGCTGTTACCGGTAGCTTTGAAGCTAACTAGGAAAGCATTTAGCTAGGGTTATGGTAAAACTACACGACACTCACAGGGAACCCCGGCGAGCTCTGTGTTCGAGTATTCAGGTGCACCGCCTCCAAAGAGACCCCCGAGACCTCCTTTGGTTCCTCCCAATCCTTGTGAGTTATTGTCCATCTTTGTGAAAGATCCGAGGGGGTCACCTGGTGAAAACTGGAGCCAGGTGGGGAGCTGCTAGCCTAGCCGATCTGGCTAACGTTAGCAAGCGCTAAGCTAAATCGCAGTAGTCAAAATCCAAGACAAACTGATCGACGACGAGCTGCTGGCTTCACCGCCACCAATATACGTGGCCCCGTTAATGCGTGTGCTGAATCCGACGTGAGTTGTCCGAGTGAAAACTGACTTTTCGTTGTAGATGACTGATCTCGAGTCTCTTGCCCCTGACCTACACCAGCACGCTCTGCCGTAAAATGACCCCAGATGCTGAGATGTCGTTACGTCAACAAGACCGACAATTAAAGGTGGAAAAAGGAGACAACGCTGCCATCAATGTCAATTTTATCTCATGATTTCTAGACCATAAGTCGTTTAAATGAGATAAGTAAGGCAACAAAACCGCACCGATAATGTTAGTCAGTCCCACGACTTTACGACACCTCCACAGACCTGGGATCTGTTTCCTTAGCCCAAGGGCAGACAGGGTGACGCAGCCAGAACTTTACAAACTGACAGCAGGTCAAGAGGAGAGAGGTTGTTATTCAGTCAATAATTTGATCATGTTTGTGAAACGTTTTACATATAATCAGTGTTACATATAACAGTGCTGGAAGAAGTGCTTAAGTAAAAGAAACAATGGGCTGTCAAAAAGAAAAATACTGTATAAAAGTTCGTTTTCAAAGTTATACTCAAGTAGAAGTACAGAAGAACTACTAGCAAAGTGTACTTAAAGCATAAAAGTAGCCTATATGTTTGATGATGGCTCCTTTCAGTGTAGCCTTCATCACATTTTATGTTACATCTGTAAAGTAATTTGTAACACTAGGTGCCAAATAAACTGAGTAAAAACTACAATATTTGGCTCTGAAATGCAGTGTAATAAAATGGAAACACTCAAGTAAGGTAGCCTACCTCAAAGTTCTACTCAAGTAGGCTACATTACTTGAGTGGGCTAAATGTCATTTGGCATAATTAAAAGACCTACTGTCACTTAATAAAAAATGTTTTATTGAAAAATTAATTATGAAAAACGTACAAATTCTTGGTCTGTGCCTCAGACAAACACATTAAAAATAGAATAAAATACATGAATCTCAAAGACCTTGAATAAATAAATTAACAAAGACTATAACGTGGTCTTCAGTTTACACTATTAATGTCTTACATATATCAGCAGTTCTTCTGCAGTGTATAACCAACCTGAAATTCATTATAAAACTCCTTTTATCATTTTATGGTTTATGGTAGTTGCCCGTAATTTTTGTTATTCAGTAAAAATTCCAGTTTCCCCTTCAGTGCCACTCCATACATACTGCATACACTAAGTGATTAGAGTATAACAGATTTTACTTTATACACATTATCAATTTGCTAGCAATGTTTCTAGGTAGTACTGACAACCAGAAACAACTGGATGGATATGCATGTACATCATGTACACATTTAAAATGGATTTCTATGTCTAGTGCAGCAACAATTATTTTCATTATAAATTAATAATTTTGTCTATAAATGTGTCAAATAAAATGGGAACCCCTGAGGCTTAGGGCTTAAAACACCATCCATAAACTGAAGTGTCACAGACTGAAGACCTTTGTTTCATCGCTCTCACCCTCATTTTCTGTTATCTCTCTTCTAGTAATACATAAAATCCAAGATTATTTAAATCCCCAAATAATCACATTTACAGATAAGAAGATGGTGCACGCAAATGTTTGCCAGTCTGTCTTTTGACTAATCATTTCATCTCTACTGTCGTCACATACTGTTTTTCAGTGGTGGAAAGTTAAGTTACAAAAAAGATATTACTTCACTGTGTTTATTTGATAACTTTAGTTACTAGTTACAGATTAAGATTATTAATACAAAATATGAATAAAATAATAAATTATGATTTCATATTATAGATTTTATTACAAAGTAGTTGAAACTAACCCCTACTGCTGCAGCATCAGTGATGCTTACACGTTAATGCATTACTAATTATAATCCAGTGATTTTATTCTGTATAGGCCATTCTGTATAGTGTATACTTTTACTTTACTTTTGAACTTTGTACTGAATCCAGAACTTTGACTTGGGTTTGTTTTTTTTGAACGATGGAGTTTCTTACATGGAACACAGTGTGGCAGCAGAGAGCTGATGGAAAACACCAGACCAGCGGGGTCAGACCTGATGGGTCTGGTACTCCTCAGTCGTCTTGCTAATTAGGCCTAATTTAAATGACTGATTGAGATAAATTTGCTCCCAGTCATGACAGATACAAGTTGGATTTGCATGATGCTGTTTATGTTACAGTAGAGAGGTACGGCCAGGTTAAATAACTTCCACATGACACCTGTCAGGCCTTTAAATGCACCTCTCAATGCCACTGGGTACTTACCCACGATGCACCAGAGAGACCACACACATGCACACGTACATGCACATTTATGCAGCACAGCCACGGCCATCTGCTGCCGGTCAAAGGCACAGAGGCACTGAAGGAATTTAGTGTGTTGAATTTCACGAATAACAGAGCATCTTATTCGGATTCTGCCATTGTATGTGTGTATTCAGTAGGGGCCAAGTGGAGCGATGAAGTTTGCCATTGTCGCCCAGTGTGGGTGTTTTCAGACTCTCTGGCATGATCTGTGAGTTAGTGTTCTCTGTGTTGCTGCCCAGTGTGCCCACTGTCTTTCCCACAATGCCCCATTCAGCCCTGGGCCTCTCTCTCTCTCTCTCTCTCTCTGCTCACACTCTCTGAGACTGAGCTGACACCCGTTTTGTGCCTCTGGCTAATCATCATCATCATCATCATCATCATCATCCAGCTACAAACCAAATTTTCAGTTGTGGGATAAAATAGCTGTGATGTCATCTTTGTTATCAGATTTTTTTTTACCCACTCTTGTTTTCATGTTCTACTTCATTTCCTCTCTTCCCTTCTCTCTCTCCCTCTCTCTTTCTTTCTGTCTCTCTGAGCTCCCAAACACAAAAGACAGAGGGGCCACGACAGGACCCCAGTGTATGCTGGTTGTCAAGGAGACAAGGAGACAGTGTTGGGTCTTTAAACTGCCTCAGAGGGGTGTGTGGAGTTAGGGGGAGTTGGCCTTATTTACATGGGAAGAGGACAAGGGAGAGAGGGGTTTGAAATACAACTTTTGAGCCGTTCCCCTGCAGCTTATAGGACTCCGCTGTTATTCAGCTAAAAATCACTCCGCCGCTCATCAAATATTTACCAAGCAGCGGAAATCTGGAGCTGTTCATTATGTGGAGAATGCAGTGCATACATAGTAATGTAAATCAACCTGTCTTTTCCTCCCTCTGTCTCTCCCACTCACACCCATCCTTCCACACAAACACACTTGCACACAACCATGCTTTGATTGTAAGAGCTGGGAGCGCTGGGCCCCTGTGTTTTGGCATTGGCGAGAGCTGACTGCAGAATACATTACCAGATGCTTGAAGAGTGTTTCATACCAGGAGAGAAGAACGAGAATAACAAAACAAAAACTGAAAACAGGAAAAACAGAGACAAGAGTGCACGCCCATCCACACACACATGCGCCCCCACCCATCCACACCCACCCACACACACACACACACACACACACACACACACACACACACACACACACATAGTCTCTGTTTTATTTTCTCTCTCTTCCCATCTCCACTCAGTGCTTCTTCCTTTCCAGAGGGTTGTCTGCAGCGGTCACATCATGTCCTGTCTCTCTTTCTCTCTTTCTCTGATCCGGGGGCTGGGGTTGCGGCTGCAGAGCAGGCTCAACTCCAAGCCTGAAGTTCAATATCAACCCCCAACTTAACAATGAAAGCAGGAAGGGCAGGGAGAGGACGAATGAGCTACCCACTGCTGCATTCACCACAGAAAACCCCATGTGATTTTCTTCTTTGTGTGTGTGCGCGAAACCTTATATGTGTGATTTTAAGGGTAGTTTTACTTTTAACTTAAAGTGTCAATGCTCAAATTACTCACAGAGTTTGTTTTCAGATAACCGCCTTTATGTTTTAAATTTTAAACAGGTGGAGTAGTCTATTATACATTATCAAATGTAGCTACCATGACACATGTAGATTATGAGCAGTGGGTTTTCGGAGACTTCAGGGACAGACTGTGTTCCTGTGTAACGTTTACACTGCAGATGTTAGAGGGCGAGCTTGCACAATCAATTTCCCTTTAATTCCCCAGCCATCTAGTCATCCAAATCTGAACCCCCCACACCCCCCTTTTTCTCTCTGTTATACATGTGCATGCCTTTGAGAAACCATGGTGAGCTGGGTGTGTTTCGTTCTCTCTTATTACACACATAGATGTGTGTAATGTCCACTTGGAGAGAAGGCGTAGACAACAAGAGAAAGAACACAGAAAAGGAGAAGTGGGGAAAAAACATGTTGTGGCCTTTTCCCTATGCATTTTGTCTTAAGTGTCTGCTGGGTTTTCAACCCCTCCCCGTATCTAAAGAGTGTTTGGTGATTAGTATGCAGAAAGGAAGCTGATTTGCATAATTAAGTGCTACAGAGAAAAAGCAACAAAGTTTGTTAGTTTTACAACTAAGAGTTTAATAGTGTACAAAGAGTTATTCCTGCTCAGAATACTTTAAAAGTTAAAAGTTCGTTGTTCAAACACATATCTTTGTCCCCCCACCCCCATTTTTTAGACACACATGTAAATGTTTTTGTTTTTTTTAAGGAATCCAAAGCAGAGACAGATACCATTAAAGTGGTTAATAATCACAGAGGTGGTAACAGTTAGTAACCTACACTTGGCACTTAAGAGTAGATTAATGTTGTACTACACTGTTAATTGTCACACTCATAGTATACAAAAGGCACAGAAGGCAAGCAATGCTGATCTCAAGTTAATACAGAGAACATCAGAGACTCCAGTATATCAGGACATAGAGACATGATTACAAATGACAAATGAAGGATAGTTCATCAAATGTTTCTCCGTAATAAGGCATAAATGTTCTTATCTGAAAAGGTCATTTAATGTTATTTTCACGTACAAAATAGAATATAAAAATACATTATAAACTTGTTACAGATGTTATGACTCCATGATTTTTTTTATGTCAAGGCATCGGTTGGTTTATGTGTGTGTGTGTGTGTGTGTGTGTGTGTGTGTGTGTGTGTAAAACTGTGCCACGCCCTCAGAGAAAGCGGATACACATGCTAAAATATATATATGGACGACTTCATCTCCAACAAAACAATCAAACAAACAAACAAACAAACACAAGAAAAAGATAAAATATAACACTGTTCTCTTGAGGTATCTGAACCTCACATAAACATCTCAGACACTGTAGCTGCTGATTCAATAGTGCATTGCACTTCCAATTCAGATGAGACACTTGGTTTTTTTTTTTGGGCACTAAAATCTGAATTGATAAGCGTTATGGATGTAAAGCCATAAAAATGCAGATGATGACAACTGGCTGCGACACATTTCTTGCAGTGCTAATGAATCTGCATAAACCCACCAATTCCATGCTGGGCACAAACCCACAATGTAGTGGAAAAAGATTTAGGTGTAACATTGTTCCATCGCTCACAATAAATATAGGCACTGCTGTTCAAGCTCATACAATACTGTAGTGTAAAAAAGGCAAAGGCATCGTTGTGTAAGTCCTCTAGATTTAGACAAAAGAAGTGCAACCTTCCCTCTGTGAGTGTGTCTGTCCTGTACAGGCTTGGCATTTATGCTGTTGACTCAGTATTGGGATGCTTTAACCTAATAAGAAAAACTCAGAGATACTGTGGCATTTTGGATTCTGGTTTGTTATTTTTCCTCACTGAGCACCTGTTGCTTTACAGTGAAAAAAGCTGCTGCACCGGCATTTTACTTCCCCGAACGTTTTTTTTTTTTGTATTCCTCATTCAAACGTGTCAAGGAGAAATGGAAATCACTCTCCCAGGTCTTTTTTTTTAAAGGAAATGAAGCACAAAATAAGTTATTTAAAAAAGTGACGTTTTAAACACATCATCAGAAACCACAGGTTGGTGTTACATTTAAAGGGAAAGCGTGTTAATAAACTGAATGTTTTAACACAAATTATAATGTGTAATAATGAAATTAATGTATTATGCCCAAAAAAAGCAGAGTGTTTAGAAAAGTTTCCCACATTAAGTAAGAGGTGCCCGATGAGGAAAAAATGTTTCAAAATATCAACACATCTCTTAGTTTAGTGTTTATGGAGGGTTTCTGTGCTGGATAAGTACAGTTACCATCATTATCAGTATAGTTACTATGTTATTAATAGAGTTATTATTATTGCATCACATGGACCGAGGGCAGGGCAGCTCAGAGGGACAGTTTGGCACAGCCAGGGATTTGTTTAGGAGCCCTTCACCAGTGTGGGCCCCCTCCACAGTAAAGTCTACTGGTATAGCATGGCAACAACCATTACAGATTGGGATTTCGACTGTTGAATGGTTATAAAACATTCTCAGACCGGCTTTGGACATTTGGAAGGAAGGCACGTTTGGTAAAGTTTAGGTTAGGACTTGATGGGCGGGGTCCTGAGGTTTTTTTCCCATGATCGCTGTCGTCTGGTTGGTTGGTTAGACAGAAGCAGCCGGGGTTGTTCCCAAAGTGCTGGTCTGGTTGGCAGAGCTGAGGGAGTGGCGGGGCCGTGGGCCAATGAGCGCGCCAGCGGGCAGAGATGGGTGGGTCATCAGTGGGCGGAAAGGTCAGAAGGTCAAGGGGTCATGGGTTAGTTGCCGTGGCAGCTAGAGTTAGACAGACAGAGACGGACAGACGTGGAAAGGAAACAAAAAGGGCACATAAAAGGGGACATAAAAAGAAAAAAGATAGAAGAGAGATTAGTGTCAGCTAGTGGCGTCAGGATGACAACAAGGCAGATCTACTGCAGTCACACAGCGAGAGGGGAAGTACATAACACCTTCATGAGCCCTGCATAACCATTCAGAAGGACTTACATCAACCACCGGGTGGTGACATAAGGAATGGCTGGTTAGCGATGCTCATATGTGCTCATGAAGGTGTTTGCAGTGTTTTAGGAGGTACCCCTCCTGTCGTGTGACTGCTGCTATAGTGATACTACTCATGCTAGCTGGGCTACGTCTAGCACAGACAGACAGTGAAACCATGGACAGAGAGGGAGACGGCATGGTTTCATGTGGGTGAGAGAGTGACCTTTATGTCCAGAGAAAAGTGTCTGGGCCTCACAAATACTTTCACTCGCTGACAAGTAGAGCCATTGTTGAGCAGCAGGCGTAAGACCTTGATGATTAACAGTTGTGATTAACTGATTATTGATTATAGTTTGAGCTATTTGCTATGAAGTATTAGAAGAGGAGGCACCATAAGAGATAGTGATGAGAGGTTAAGAGATGGTGATTTTAGAGGGACTTAAGAAACAATTTAACAATAGACAGACTAACTACAAAAATTTAGAGGCTTTGGTTTTCTTTAGAGCTTTTTTCAATAGTCATCTTTATTGCCTTTTAGTGTTTTTTGTCCATCGTGTACAACAAGAGCACCAATGCTCACATACACACATATATTGTAGCTAGCTAGTCCATTTCTATTGCATAAAACAGTCACGAGGCCTGTGAATCGAGAAGGTCACCTCATCTTAAATAGACAAGAGCAAAACACTGCCTTCATTGCCACCTCTGCGGTGACTAAAACAGTAGTAGCTACACACCTTGAATAAAGTTTGAAGTTTACATGAAGACACTTCATCTATAAAAAGCATACGTAAAAACAAAAATAAAAATGTACAAACTAAAAAAAAAATACTACAAGTATTTCCAAGCAATCTTGTTCCATAAGCTTCATATAAGCACTTAAATCCTTAAAATCCCTATATACAAATTTATTTTGCAGCTAAATACATGGTAACAGCACCACTCTGGCTAGGAAATATATGAAAGATGTAAACAGCCCCAATGATCAAGTCCAGTGGGCGACTGATAAGACCACAAACAACAGTATTTCATACAAAAGAGCTTGTAACACAGACTTCAGTAGTTATCACACGCTGTGTTTTAGTAGTAAAGACCAAAGATCATATTGAATTGAATGACCTCCAGAAACAGACAATCCCTGTTACTTTAAATGTCATATAGTCATTGGGCACAACACAGGATTTAATTAATAATAATAAAAACATTTGTGGAAATCTACTGGAATGAAGTTGGGTTTAAATAAAACTTCCCACAGGTATTTGTAGGGTCAAAAGTAGTAGTGAAGAGATAAAAAAAAAAGTTTCTGAGAGAGGACTCCAAATCCAGAGTCACAAGGACCGAGTCACATGAACGGAGTGATCCATTCTAATTGAGAGGGTCCCGGCCTGAAAGCCGTCCAGTTTATCAAACAGGCGAGCAAAGATAACCGCTGCAGCTGTCACCCCTAACATGGTTCCTCCCAATCTGCTCACTTATTTCACTTTCACTGCAACAAATACTGTTTCACATTTTACACCGAAGCTGCTTCAGCATGTGACCTTTTCGCCTGATACAGTTATTTATTTTTTAGGCATGCCATATCACAGACACATGTAAACTGAAATTGGTCCATTGGTCTGCATGCATGCACGCACACTAACACACACGCACACACACGCGCACACACACGCGCACACACACGCGCACACACACACCCACACACACACGCGCTCACACACACGCGCCACACACTACGCGCACACACACACTCACACACACACATAAAGTGGCTGGTGAGCTAACTAACCTCTGTCTGGGGTCACTACCCTTTGGTAAGGATGGATTCTCTTGTCGTGGCGTCGTACCTTAGTGGTCATGGCACCTGCTAACAGCCATTGACATCGCCAAAACAGAACACAGAAGGTTACTCATCAGAAAGACATGAAACAGTCTACCCATGGCACCAACATCAATGAAACCAGGAATTTACAAAAAGTTCAAGGCTGACGGTGAAAATAAGTAAAAACATCTCGCTTCTAAGAGACAGAATTGTTGTTGTTTTGTGGTCTTCTGTTCTCTAAAGAAAATATTAATCCAAACCACTAATTTCTCACTAAGCGAACTAGTAGATTCAATTTCAGCGGTAGCAAAGTCACTCTATAGCTCTGTGATTAAAATAAGCTTTAACATATATTAAATCACAAACAGCGGTGCTAAAATATCTATGGGTTCATTAAAATGTGTTAAAAGTTACAAGCGGAAGCTGAACTATTAAAAAAAGTTAAATAGCTGTCACACCACAACACTAGTTTACTAATACGAAGAGGAAATAAACAGGAATGGACACTTGACTACAGAATGACTGTCGAGGAATCTGTCATCCTAAAGTATGAGCAAACTTTGAGTGTTTGCTCTGTTTGAAGTATGTGGGGGGGGGGGCGGGGTCTGCAAGCCAGTCCGTGTGTGTGCTAGGAAGGGTTGCTATCGCTTAGCCTTTGGTTGGGAAAGCCATACCTGCAAAAACACAGGAAGAAGGGACTGTTAGCCCAGCAATGAGCATCTGCATTCATCAATATTGGTCGTGGATGTATTACAAGAGCTGGATATGGCTGCCAATTTGTCCAAGTGACAAACCGTGGTACTGCAACAAACAAATCCTCTGTGGACAATATCAGGTTTTTAGTCACGTTTGTGCTATTAAGTCGCTTTATGTGAATGTTGTGAATTAATTATGTCTGTTTATGACTTTGTTAACTTCACCTCACTGCAATTTTGGCCAGGTAAGTAAATAAATAAAGAGGGAAAGAGACAGAGCGTAGCAAGACATTCAGTGTATTGACTCTATGGTTCAGTCAAAATAAATCTTACTGTGCTGTGATTATATACAAAAGTCAATGTTAAGACACGCTTGGTCGAAAATTAGCCTGAATGGCGCAAATTAATGCAAAGGTGTATCCATGCAAGTCGAAAATGTTTCCATTTGTGACAAAATATTTGCATTAATTCCAGGTGCTTTATCTACAGAAACGAAACGGAAAAAGGAGGGAGACTAGAGAGAAAAACCAGAAAGAAGAGTTTCTGGTGAGTTCTGAGCTGAACACATGGACGGTCTGTAGCTAGCTAGTTTACGCCTAAAGTCTGTATAGTTGGTGCATTGGCTGTTTGGGGTGAATGAATACACACTGCACAAACAGTCAAACGGTCAAATTCACAAACGACGCTTTGCTTTGTCTGAACACACCTGTATAGACGTAGGTACAAGTCAGTTCAGTCAACCCTGACCAATGCAGAACTTTCTTGAGGCGCAAAAAGCATTTTTCAAATAAACTTCCATTATAAAACATGTCTAATGTTGATGAACGACAAAACAAGGCCAAGGACTCTCTGAACTATGAATATGTAGACCATGTAAATCTTTCTTAGAGTCTAGCAGTGCTATTTTCCTATGTGTGATCACATCTCAGTGTAAAGTCTATGGGACAAGCGGGCGGGGCCAGGGACAGAGACACTAAAGGAACGTTTTTTTTAGCGTTTGCGACTGGTGAGCATCTTTCATTGGAGTCCAGTATCCAGTTCTCATAATACATCCATTGACTATGTATCAAAGTGATGAACGTTTGATTTCTAAATACCTAAAACTCCAGTTGAGTCAATCGGGTATTCCAATATGGAGGGCGTAAGTGTGTAGGGATACTCGTAGGGTGTGTAAATGATTCCAGATTCGGGCCCCTGCTGCACCAGCGTGGGGTGTGGATTGCCACCCGGCATGAGGGCTGAGCTCTGGATCTGGCGAATAAGAGGCATGAGGGTCGGCGTGTTGACAGGGGCGGGGTTGCGCAGGCTGGGAGGCAGGACGGGCGTCGGGCCTGTGATGATCCGAGGCGCCTGAGGGGTACCTAGAGGGAAAGCGGCTGTGGCTGTGCGGCACACAAACATAAAATAATGAAAATATGCGCACACCCCCGCGCGAGCACACACAAAAAGCACACACACATACAACAGACAGGGAAGAAGAGGAGAGGACAAACAGACTATTTAACAGAAGAAACAGAAGCATTGTTCATGTATACAGTGGACTCCTGTAACAAGTCCCCTCCTTTGTCACCCACCAACCCTCCTCCACATGTTAAATATGATGTCATCCTTACGCGTCTTGACATTGGCGTCTCTGTACGTCCCGTTGAGAATGGCCAGCTCCATCAACTGCATTTTCTTCAGGTTGTCCTCCCCCTCAGCCTACACCAACACATGCAGAGCAGCACAATCAACTTCTGGTCTCAGCAAATGTTACAGTATGATGAAACTAATTATGATTCACTGTAAATGTTTTCTAAAAGAGAAAAAAAAAGTCTGGATATTTTCCTTTCTTAGGATTTTAGCAATGTCTGAAATGAACAGACCTTGAACACGGCCACTGCAACACACAGCATATATTCAGTGTCAACCCCGCTAGCTTCTTTGCTCCAGTTACAGCTCGGTGAAAAGCCTGACTGATTTACAGTCAGACAGCAAAGTCACCTGGTTTAAACTAACAAGTATCATTCACTTTACCCTCCACACACACATTCACAAACACGGATTAACAGGTGTTCAGCTCCTGATTGCCTATAGACACTTCTTACATTATTTTACTTTTAGGGGCTGGCCGATACCGTGCTGTGATTGGAGCGGGAAGTGACGGCTGATTGCGGCAATAGAAATCCCCCTGCTGGTCTTTTTAGTTAGTTTCTATTGTTGCAAATAATGCAGAGGAGAAAAAAAGGAAGGAGTCTTGTGATTTCATAATATGTGCTTTTGTGATTGGGTGTCAGACAGAGGATAATTTAGTGTTATTGAGTGTGTGTCCCTGTGTCTGTATGTCAGTGTCTATACAATGTTCCAATGTGTTTCTTATTTGTCATCATACTTTTGCACATTTATGCATTTATGTGTGTGTGTAGGGGGGAGTAGGTGGGTTGGAGAATGTAAGATATGTTGAGGAGTGTAATCAGAATGTCCTCTTGTGTGGACAACAACAACAAAAAAGAGAAAAAGGAATACTGTAGCCAGTAGTTGGGAATGAAGTGAGTTGTGAACGAGTGAAAGGAGTGATGGAGTGGGGAGAACAAGTGAACAGACTCTCCATTCATTCCCTCAGCCTTTCAAACAACCCGGGGTTACCATAGAAACCCCTTTATGCGTGTTCCCTAATTACCCTAACCCCTTACACATACTCTCTCATACACACAGAGACATACACACACACACACACACACACACACACAAAAGCACAAAAAAGACACAAACACACTTTTTGGACTGACAATCCCCTTCCCCCTTCCATGCATACCAACAGAGTGAACTCTCATCCAGTCACACACGGTTATTACATCAGTCCAGTCCATAATATTTGATGGAGGGAGTTCGGACTGATACTCACAGCGGGCACAAGAAGTTTCTTGACCTCGTTGATGGCTCGCTGGAGTTTGATCTTGGCCCGGTTGTGTGTGTCCTCCACTGTGATCAGGACGTGGAGGTCTTCGCTGAGGTGCTCCCAGTTGGGCTTCCCTCGGTTCATCTCCTCCTGAAAAACATGTTCAAAGCCCTGTTTGAATGCACTTTTCTTCTCGTTTGGCTCGGTTTTTGGAACGGCCTCAAACCACACACAAACACACACAAGGCTCAAGGTCGTGTAATGCAGCTTCGGAAGCGTTATCAAACTCACATTTCCCTTCAGTGGTTACATAAGTTTGGTGTTGCATTTTATTTATGTAACATTTCCCCAAATCCCAGCATTCTTTGCCACTGCTTTTTATCTTATCTGTTCGCCTCTTTCTCTCACCTTCACTTTATCAAAGCTAGTGCTGAAATGATTAGTCAAATTAATTGATAATCAGATGTTGATTCAATGACAGTAACAGTAAGTCATTCTTGAATAAAAGTGCCAAATATTGAAACAGTTTCAGGTTCCATGTGTTTTTCTCCTTCCTTGTTGTTCATATCACAAAACAGGTGCACGTGATTATTCTGTCTTGTGTGTTTTGGGTAACTGTGTTCCAAATACACAAATACACAAACTGTATTGGCTGCTCTTGTTTTAGTTTATTGTATTATTTGGGGTGTTTTTTCAAGTTTACTGGACACATTAAGCAATTTGAAGTCTATTTTGGGTTCTGTCCATCATTCCACCACTCCGGTCCACACTGAAATATCTTAGCCAATTTTGATATTTCGTGTCCTCAGGTCATAACTCTCAAGTCATAATTTCACATTGTCCACTACTTTCATTCATAATGAAATACCAACAGAACTATCAGCCTCAGCTGTACTTTGTGTTTAGTGGTCATTAGCGGTAGTGGAGGACGTATTCAGATCCTTCACTTAAAGTAATAATCTCAAAATGTTCATTTAAATTAATGTCTGTAAAGTCACTATCACCAAGTGAGGTAATACAGTGGTGACTGAGACGATGGTTCACTGATATACGCAACATTTATATTGTAGTATTACAAACTGGGTGTCGGTGATGACATTCCTGGATGAAAAATGCTGTATTAACTTGCTGCTAATGCAAATTGAACATTTCCTACTACTGCAGGTTGACATTAAAAGCATTCAACTGGCAAACACAAATTGACTTTAACAGTCATTTTAGACATTTTTTGACAACCTGTCAGTTTGAAATACTGCAGGGAGTAATGGAACAATGGACGAAGGAGTAGCAGCCACGGTGAGCTGTCAGATGAAGATCTGCAAAACACCAACTTATCAGCATGGTAACCAACTCCTTTAACCATGACCTGCTGTTTGCAGACTCATGTTGTGTGCAGCATAAAAAAAACTAGTTTTATCTAACAAAACATCATATGGTAGAAGCTTCATATGTTTGTGTGCAAAAATATTTTTAACTTGTAAAGTAACTAAGCTGACAGATAAAAAAAAAGAATAAAAGTTGTAGTTTTATGGGGGAGTTCAGCTGCTAGAATGCTTCATGCTTCGGAAGCTCCCTCCCCCAACACCTGCTGTTTTCAAAACCGACATTCTGATTATACTCACCCACTTTTGTTGAGCGGTGTGGAGGTTAGAAAGTAAGCTAGGTTTGAACTTCTCTTTTCATTTATTACACAACTATTTCTATCATATAACAACTGAGTGCAACACTATGAAGTCTCCCGGGAGAGACTGTTCTCTTTATATTCAAACTGTAGCTGTGTCTTAATTCAGGGGCTGCATCCTTCGAGGGACGGCCAAACTGAGCGTGGTAAAAGTTTACGGACGATTTCCTATTTGCATCACCAGCTGTTCCCACCAGCCGTACCCTTGCGTCACGAAGCGGCACTCCTGTCGCCCAGCAACCTTGACAGCTGAAGCTGACACAGCCAGTAGAAACGGAGCCGGAAATTTTAATTAAATTTTCCAGGGCTGCAAAATCATCAGGGGTGAAAAACGTGACAAGGACTCCCAAGTCATTTCGCGGAGATTATGACGCTCAAAAAAATAAATCCACCGTTTCACAGCCGCTTGTTTGGCCTCTAGTAAAATTGACTTCAAACCACAGAGCACTTCCTGGGGGCTAGGAAGTTTTTGAAAAACTCATCGGATTTACATAAATCACATAAATGGCTTATTTTGGATTCAAAACAACTTTTGAAACAATGCAAATTTCCCCGAAAGGTGACAAGTTTGCACCCCTGATTTTAGTTTTACCACTGATTAGAGAAAGCCACAAAGGCTCTTGCCATTGGATCTGAATATCCAAATTCTGTAAGGCAGAATTTCTCAGCCGCATTTGAAGGAGCCTTCGAAATGGGACAGTCTTGTCGCATTTACTTCAAACACAGCTTTTGTAGGATGCTACCCCTGAACTGAGACACAGCTTGTATTGCATCTCCCTGATGGTAGGTTTTCACTTTGCCTTCAAGTTTGGTCCTTTGGAACAACTGTAATCACTAATTTATAGCTTGTCGGACAAATTACTTCTGTTTTAGTATAACCTGACCTTTATGTGTTGGAGCTATTTCTTGGCTGAGCGCAGTGACCTTCTAGCCAACTAGCTGTTTCCCCCTGCTTCCAGTCTTTATGCTAAGCTAAGCTAACCATCTCCTGGTTGTCACTCCGTATTTATATGCATTATTATTACATGCATATGCTGGTATTGATCTTCTCAATTAACTCTCAGCAAATACATATTCCCAAAAAAAGTACAGCTTCACAGAGCAGCTGCTTTCCATTTTATTTTCACATCAGTTAATAAAATATCTATAACGTACATAACTGTATATAACTGTAAATAACTGCATCAAAGTTAAAACTGAACTTCTGAAGTTTTCTGTCTCTTGTGTACTGGGACACTGGATCCTCTGTGGATGTTTTCTCAAGTGAGATGTATCGTTTTGAAAAACAGCAAAAGTCAACATCTTTCTCTGCTCTCCCACTGTTGCCACCCACTGTGTCTCTGTTTTCCTTCCTCTCTGACTCTCACTGTGTGTATGTATCTCTTTCTCTCTCTCTCTCAGAGGGGTGTGCGGGGTAGGGAATGTTCTGGAGAGAGAGGGTGGGTTGGAATGCTGGACTTGCTCCACCTGCCGTTTGGAAAGCTTGAGCCGACTCTGTCCAACAGAAAACACCAGGGGAGAGGAAGGAGAACAGATGGACTGAACACTAGGACAGGAGAGAAAAACCGAGCACCAGAAACTCATTGTAAGAGAACTGTGGCAAGATACTATAGAGATAGATAGATAGATAGATAGATAGATAGATAGATAGATAGATAGATAGATAGATAGAACAAAAATTATCATTCCCACTAATTGTGAATCATATTATAAATCGTAATATCTGTCATCTGTTTTTACCATATCGTGCAGCCCTAATGTCAAAGCTGCTGAGAGTCCTCTCAAGCACATCTGAACATCATGTCCTCATTTATTTTTGTTCCCTTTTTGTTATTGCTGAGTGGTAATGCATCAAAATGGGAGCAATTTAAAGCACATCAAGAATAACTTGACGATAATAACAATAATGAATGTACAAATGTTTAGTGTGAAGGATTGCCCAACTAGATGTTGAGCAAAGTGAAAAAGTTATTTAAAGGAACAGTGAATTTCTTCCCTTTCTTGCAGAGAGTTATCTGAGAAGATTGACACCACTCTCACGTCTGTACAGTAACTATGAACCTACAGGCAGCAGCCGGTTAGCATAGCATAAAGATGGAAATGGGGGAAACAGCTAGCTTAGCTCTGTCTGTAGGTAACAAAATCCGCCTACCAGCACCTCTAAAGCTCACTGATTACTCACTAATTAACAGTTTGTTTATACCCGCACAAAAACTGCAGTGTAATGTGCGGGACTATTTCTTGGCCAGGGGTAGTGACTTCCTGGACTCTCTGGTTACAACAATACTTTGAGGATTTTGTTCCTGCGGACAGAGCCAAGCTAGCTGTTTCCACCAGTTTCCAGTCTTTATGCTAAGCTAAGCTAACTCTCCTGGCACTAGCTTTATATTTAGCATACAGACACGAGTGTAGTATCAATCTTCTCATCCAGCTCATGGCAAAAAAGCGAATTAGCGTTTTTCACAAAATTTCAAACAATTCCTTGAAATAAATTTGATGTGAACATGCAAAAACATTCCTGTGGTATATTGCATAGCCATACAATTGAAGCCGACTTGAATGAAAGATGAGAGTGTCAATGAAAGCATGTGTCTTGCGTGGTTTTTGTGAGTGTGCATACCTTCTTCTTGTCTCTCATGGAGCCCTTTCCTCGCACCATAATCTTGCAGCCGGTCTCTGCCTCCAGTTGTTTGGCCGTCAGTCCACGTGGGCCCAGGATCCTCCCTACAAAGTTAAACTACACAAAAGAGCAAAACACACTGATAATCAAACAATGCCCGAAGGAAGACATTTTACATCACAGACACATATTTGTGCTGGCTGTGAGTGTACTTTTGAGGTCTGTGCATCTGTGATGTGTTTGTGTTACTAAGAGAGACAAAAATAGCTTATTATATGAGTGCTGGCTGGTGCCGTTCTCTTAACCTTATCTGTCACTAGGACTGAGTGATTAACTAGACAGCTGCCCCTCTGTGTGTGTGTGTGTGTGTGTGTGTGTTTGTTTCCTTGCCACTATCCCTCAGTCTCTCCCTGCCTCTCTCATAACATTTGTCCGGCCTCATCCTACTTTTTGGATTCATCCTACTTTTACTTCACTGAAGTCTCTCTGAGTTTAACCTAATGTCCACTAATAGTTGCAACACATTCGCGCCAGCCTCTGCGATGACCCTTGAACACACACACACACACACACGCACAAATCCAGATAGAGGAACTGCTCTCTAAATTTAAACTTGATCTCGACCGTTTTCCAGTGCACTCCTGTGTGTGTGTGTGTGTGTGTGTGTGTGTGTGCGTGTGTGTGTCCTGTTAGTTGTCTGTCATGTGAGTGAGGACAGCCTGTCATTGTATTTGGTGATTGGCGAGCTGATGCATGGAGAAAATCATGTGAGCCATTCAATCTGGATCAGCAAACTCATATTGAAGTGCTTAACTGTACTTGCCGTGGGCAGGGATGTTCTGGATGGTAAAGTCTCTTCACCGCAGTTTACTTGTCTTTATAATTGAGGGAAAAAATATAATCTACCTTTTTAAGCTCTCATATATACTTATTGTTAATGACTGTGTCACGGAGAGGGAATTTACATCTGAATATTGCCTTTTTGATTAAACAAAACTTGTATTAATCTGAATCTTAAAAACTGTAAATGATAAATTTTTTATCTTATTGGAAACACTGGTCATGGTTCATTATTGATCTATTTTAAGTGTAGATTACATCACTGGGTGTGTGCAGAGATGATCTCAGAATGAAATCAGCTTTTAAATCAAATGTAAAGCGTCCCCTTGATTAAAAGCCTCACTGACTTTCTGGCAGCCTTTCTGTAACCAAGAGGAGATAAAGTGACAGCGAAAAGTAAACAGAAACTCATCTAGAAGGTCAAAGGTCATGGAACTGTCCACTCACATCGGGGTACTCTTTGACCGGCACGTAGAGCTTCTCCTGCAGTTGAGCCACGGGGCCGATAGCTTCAGGAAGCTCCTCCATGTCCCGCCCGTTGAACATGCCACCGTTCACTGTGTCGTTGTACATGTCCTTGCGTACCCTGCCGATTTCTGGGAGACAGAGACAGAAGGAGGGAGCAAAGTTCAGTAAATTTAACCCAGGACGTCCAGGAAAGTGTCACGTTTCTTCTGACCGTCCGTTTCTTAGGCCAATGACTCACTGTCACCAGAGTTACAGGAGTGTCTGCATGTGACAGCAGACAGTTAGGCAATCAGACAGACAGACAGGCAGGGAGGCAGTGAGACAGGCACAAGCATTCTTCACCACAATGTAGAATCTAACCATGCTTTGCAATCAGGCCTCCTCTATTACTGACGGTTTCTCTCTTTCACTCTGTAAATAATGCAAGGAAACATGTTGGTAGAGGTCACAGTGACCTACTCTACCCACCAGTGTTCATTATGTTCTGGCGCAGTTAAAAAAATTATTCAATGACCACATTGACAAGGCATTGAAATTTTTTGAAAGCATTAGACCTGCTACAAATTTTCAGTATTGATTCATCCGCAGACTGTTTTCTCAATTAAATAATAAATCTCCTGACCTATAAAATGCCAAACAATAGAGAAATATCCCCATGACATTTTCCCATAGTCCTTGTTGACATCTTCAAATGTATATTTTTTTCCGACTAACAGTCCAAACCCAAAGATATTCAGTTTATAATTACAAAAAACAGAGAAAATCAACAAATGCTCACTCTGGAGATGCTGCAACTAGACAACTTTTGGCATTTTTTCTCAAAAATAATTTAAACTGTCCATTTATTGGCGTATGTTTGGTGCAGAACGCCATCATAAATGAGACCATGTTTGTCTGCCTGTCTGCTTGTTTAGTGTTGTCTCAATGACCGATGCTAGCCTCTGATGCCTTTGTAATGACACGCTAGCACAATAATAACTGACTACTGCACTACACAAACATACACACAGAGCCCCGGCTTGAACTCACACACACACACACACACGCGCGCACACACGGCGGAATAACTGCCTTGAGGCACAAATATCATCTGACCTAAGCAGACTGACAGGCATGTCTCCCTGCTTTGAGAGTGATAAGTCTGACCGTAATAACTACAGTACGATGCTATAATTACAGCCACAGCTACAGTGACAATGATGATCCTCTAATAACCCATTCTGACCTGTTACACACCAAAAGTGACTATTAATGCGCATATACACAAACAAATGTGCACAGACAAGCAGGGCTTTTGTTACATACTTTAGTTGAAACTGGGAGCAACTTTCTGGAGGAAAATGGGAAGTGAAAGAAGAACAAGAGAGTCGAAGGAGTGAAAGATAAAGCTGAGCTGTAGCTGTAGCAGGCCTTATCTTAACACTTCAACCTGTCATTGGTTTATATATAGACTGGACTTCACCATAGTGTTTCCAAATATGCCACAAATCTGCACCCTGACACTATGTGTGACTGGCAGGCTTTCTTATTACCCCACACAAAGTTTTTGGTACTGAGCCCCTGTCCAAATAACTCGGGCAGGAGATACAGCCAGGCTGAAAATGAGCATGGCACAATGCCTTTCCCTCTAACGCTGGGTGTCACATTATCATGTGTGAGGTATGAATGTGCTTGACGCTTAGCCTTCAACACAAACACAACTAGACATGTTAAGTCGACCTGTTTGTCAGGCTCTAGAGGTCGTCTGGTATGAGAGCACCTTGCTGCGTCATGAGACTTGTCACAGAGCACAAAGTCAGGACCTTGGTGATCCTGATGCGCAATAACAGTAGCAACAACAGGCCCTGGCAGCTTATAGCAACTGTTGCTGTCTGAAAATCACATTCAAAAGGGGGACACAAGTGACAATAAAGAAAGAAGAAAGAAATGATGCCACTTTTAAATATTGGACATTTTCTGCATTGCTGTATTTTTTTGGTATTTAAGAACTGCTTGCAAAAATGTTAGAGATCATCAAGCAGAGATCTGTTGTACAGACAGCATGTCTCAGGGCCTGTAAGCAGCCCCAAATCAAATATTTTACACTGTGACATGCTCTCGCTCCTGCTCAGGGATGGGCTGCAGCATTCACATAAGCCTGCGCATTAGGTCACTGGGAAAGACTAACAACTGTCTGTTTGTTCCCATCACCAACTGGCCTTGTGTGTGTGTGTGTGTGTGTGTGTGTGTGTGTGTGTGTGTGTGTGTGTGTGTGTGTGTGTGTGTGAGAGAGAGAGAGAGAGAGAGAGAGAGAGAGAGAGAGCTTATCTGCTGCTCCCAACAAATTAAAAATATGACTGAAGGCTAAAGGACACATCCTATTCACATGTCTAGTTTTATAGCAAGTTTTAATTAAGGTTTATTGTGATTTTTACAACCACAGCTCTATTAATGAATTCAGTGAAAAGTCACCTAAATACAGCGTGAGTGTTAATTTATCATTTGTATCTTCCAGTGCTGGATGGGATGACACTTCATAGGAGCCAGGGAGGAATTCCTGCGGTTATAGACTATTCAATAAAGTGAGTCAATAACGGGAACTTTTAGTAAAACCGAGCATCAAACTCAACGTGTTTAGACAAGAAATGGTAGAGGGGGCGTAAAACCCCTCAAAGAGAAACCGAGTTACCTTCATCCAGCAGCCGCTCCAGATGCGTAAAGATGCCGCTGAAGTTGGGCAGAGAGCTCATCACCTTCCTGTCGTTCATCAGCTGCATTAGATAGTCCGGGTTGGACTTGGGTCTCTCCTTCACCTCTGTCTCCCCGACCATGGCTTATGCTTTTGCAATTCTGAAGTGAACCTTGCAAGTTGAAAAAAAAACTTAAGGGGAAATCTGAAAAAAAGACACGCCCCGACAAGCGATTCGAGGACCCCGGGGGATTCCACCGGCCTCGACCCGCTGACCGCCTCTCTATTACCTGATCAAACTCAAATCTCAGCTCCGGTTAAATCGACTGTCCTTCGGTTAACGTTTCGTGTGTGCGCCCGCTGTTCTTCCAAACGGTCCCCTCCACTCTGTCCGATTCTCTCCAGAGTTTTAAAAGTTCCTTTTTGAGAGGAGTCTGGCTCTATTTGACACTTCAGACGACACTTTTTACGCACTTCACGCACTTCTTTAACGGCATCAACAAGTGTCCTACGCGCCGGCTCCTCCGCTTGTGTCCGCCCAGTGTGTCGGTATTCTGCAGCGGGGATCGAGTCCCTATCATATGATTACAGTACAGCAGCACGAGTGGGCTGTCGGGAGCGCGCGGCGCGTTCCCGCTGTCAGAGGGGAGGAGGCTCGTGCTCGTGCCCCTCAGCAGCCCCACATAGCCCCCGCCTGTCTCTCACGCACAAACACACACACACAAAAGGACCCACGCACACACCTTACACCCACAGTATAACAATATAACAGCTCTAAATAGCATGTACACCTGTTGCGGTCCATCGCTTGTCCTGTGAAGTAGGCCCTAGGCCTATGTGTTTAATTGATTGATCCTCTTTCCAGGATAATAATAAAATAGCCTATAAGACTGACAGGGGCCATTCTGCATAATGACAATTTTTACTGTTAATACTTTTTGTACATTTCACTGATAATACTTTTGTAATTCTACTTTACATTTAAAATGCAGGACTTTTTTATTGTGTGGTGTGGCTACTTTTATGATCTGAAAACTTCTTTAGCACAAAACGCTCCTCTCCTGTTCACACCCTCCACATTCGGGACTTTTGTCAAAGGTCCTGAAATAATAAGAAGGTGTGATGTGTGCATTGGTTCTCTGTGGGTGGCTGCTCCTGAAATGTTATTGCAGAAGGAACAGATAGGTGAGAGGGTCTAAACTTAACTTGCTGTAAATCACACACACAGACGCGCACACACACACAGGCGAGACAATATGGATGCCCATTTGTCAGGCGCTGCTGGCCTCCCACCTGGTTTCTCTCTTCTGTCCACTCCCATACTTTTGCGTTGTAAGACTAAACCTAAGATTGAGGCTGAGTGGGATGCAATGTGTGTGTGTGTGTGTGTGTGTGTGTGTATGTGTGTGTGTCAGTGCAGCAGGAATTGTAACGGGGCAGCAGTGTTGGTAATGGCTGGTCAGCTGGTATGGCGAGTATTCAGGGCGGGGGCAGTGCATTGTCCTCTCATAGTTCCAACAATGGCCCTCTGAGCAGGCCACACATCTACCAGTCACGGGCCTCTCTCTGCCTCTGCCTCTGCCTCTGCTTTTCTTTCTGTCTGCCATATTTATTCAGGCCATAGTGAAGTGTAGAGTGAGATGTGATACGTCCCTGACCTTTGGCTTGACACGTCAAGGTCAACCAGGAACCTCGGTTGATAGTAGATCATGTGTCATTCATTGTTTCACTGTAAGGACATCACACCTTGCATGCTCATTATCACTTTAAACAATTTAAAAATGCCTCAGCTGTTGCGTATATTCATCGCTGCAGCTACTGTATGCATAATTAATAGCTCACATTGATTTATGAGTCACATTCTCGATGCATAGCTTTTTTAATCAATCTCCTGTATGATCTATTTAACTTACTAACTCCATTCATGCATCTGTATCTCATGTCAGTCTGAGACAATTAGTTGTTTATTTGATTGGTTGACCAACAAAGCATTAGTTGACAACAATTTTATCAATTAAACAGTAACATTCTTAGGCTAGGGGTCTCTCACATCCAAACAATAACAAAAGACATAGTTAGATGATGTCGTGAAGTAGTGTGGGATCATGGGAGCTGTTTCCTTCACCACCGTTGCCTTCACTGCAGCCACCTTCTCCCAGTTAGGCATTCCTTCAATGTCATATAGAAAACCAGTAAAAACACTGAATAAAGCAGTTTCATGTTAAAACAAACTGTGTTCCTGTGACGCCATTTGGCGGACGCCGCGAGCCCACATTTACTCAGCTTGTTTCTCTGATAACATAAGATCCATACATCTGATGAATAAAATCTTTTTTAGTTTATCAGAAAAATGTGTCATGTGTGGCAGACAACCATAATGTTGACATATGCTCAAAGAGGTTATGGCGCCACTGACAGACGACCAAATGATACGTTACCTTGATTAAAATTACGCTTCTGTGGGTTTGAAACTTGTTTTCAAACATTTTAGATAATGTAAGTACACAGCTCAACAAAATATATAACATAGGTCTAGTTGTTTTTATACATTTTAATAAAGAAAAGTTACATATAATTACTTTAATTTATTTATTATCCATAAATAGTTAGTTGATTAGTCCATTAGTCGACTGACAGAAAGTTGATTTTGATAATTGATTATTCATTTAAGTAATTTATTAAGCAAATACCAGACATTCTTTAGTTTTAGCTTCTTAAATGTGAGGATTTGCTACTTTTCTCTGTTTTAAATCATTGTAAATAAAATCGTTTGGAGTTTTGGACTGATGGTATAGGGCACAACAAGTAAGACGTGACCTTGGGCTCTGGAAACATGTGATGGTATGTTTTGACTCTTTTCTGACATTTTATCTGCTAAATAATTAATCAGAAAAGTGATCAACACATCAATTTATGATGAAAATAATTATTTTTCCAGGTTTTATTCATTTTGTTTGGAGGGAGGATTCTGAGCAAGGTTTTGTCATCAGTAAAATGGGTCTTATCAAGGTGTTTACATATAAAGGGACTTTATGGCAATTGTTTCAGTTGTTGTTGTTTCTGTTCCAGTAGCATCAAGCTGAAGTTATACATTTCCTTTAAGATTTTCCAGCAGAGGAGAAGCCACCGCTGCACCATTAACATTGATGGAAAGACACCCTCTTGTGGACTTCTAATGTAACTGAAACTGTTCAGAGTGACAGGCTGTCAGGGACCCTAAGTGTTCATGCATGCCAGCAAATTTGTCAATGACACAAAGGAAGTTAGAAAAGACATTTTGAGTCAAAATAAAGTACATTTGAAGAGGCATAGTATTAAAGGTGGCTGCAGGAAATTATCAAAACAGCGGGAGCGTTGGTGAAATCACAGATTAGACTGCTATAGAAAAGAAAGTGAATCAGCTGGTAACCAAACTACATATATGATCACTGTTGGAGCTCTTCAGTGGATTAGATTCACACACAGTCAGTTTAATTTTTTAATTAATTAATTACCTGCAGCCACCAACAGAGAGCAGCAGAAGACATACAACACACAGGATGCTGTTGGAAGCTTGTTTGTGTTTGTTTCAGGGTAGTTGATAGATGTTGACTCTGTGTGTTGACTTTTCTGTGAGTAATAATTGTTTGGAAAGAACATCTGATGCAAGGTAGTATTTGGTAAATAATGTATTTTAAAAAGCTGTCTATTTTCTACAGATGTATCACTATCAATCAAAAGCAGCTCTGGCAGTAATTGAGAGGCTGTTTTGTCTCTCTGGACAAAACAAGTGTCTGTCACAAGGAACTATGACAATCAGAAGCCAAACTGACATTTAAACCAGTGTTGGAAAGTAACTACATTTACTAAAGTAACAGTATTTCCATTTTATACTACTTTATACTTCTCCACTACATTTCAGAGGCAAATATTGTACTTTTACCTGCACTACATTTATTTGACAGCTATAGTTACTTTTTAGATTAAGATTTTACAAACAAAACATACGATTGATGCATTGTTATAGATCAGACTGCTCAACAGTACATGAAACAGTAAAAATTTGCTCCACCTCTACTACAACATCAAAATACCACTTACAAATAAATAAATCAATAGTATAAGTACAATTATTTGTGGTGCTTTAAAGCTATTTGGATCCTAATACTCTTGTTTTACTTGAATGTACGACTTGTAATGGAGTACTTTTACAGTGTGGTATTGATACTGTAACCTGAGTAAATTATTTAAATACTTCTTCCACCACCGAGTGAAACTGCAAGTAAGTCAAAGGTACTCAGGTATACAGTGGTAGAAAATAACAAAGTACATTTACTCAAGTACTATACTTAAGTACAGTTATAAAGTACTTGTACTTTACTTGAGTACTTCTATTCTATGTTATGTTCTACTTCTACTTCACTACATTTGAGAGTGAAATACTGTACTTTTAACTCCACTACATTCATTTGATAACCATAATAACTAGTTACTTTAGAGATTAAAAATGTATACAAATACCTACAAACACTTAAAGCAATACGATGCATTGCTACAGACTATCGATATACTGTATATAAAATACTGGTATATAAAATAGTCACAATAAGCTCCGGTATTAAAATGTTGTTTACATGTTAAAGAATCCGCAATAAAAAATAATTTAATATTATGTAGTAATACAACACTGTCAACCATTCTGATACATAATGAATACTTGTACTTCAGTGGGATATTTAATGCAGGAATTGTACTTACAGTAATAGAGTACTTTTACACTGTGGTATTAGTACTAAGGAAAGAATCTGTTTACTTTGTTTGTACATATTACACAAATCTCCCTATTCCTGATTCCTTCTTTTACTCAAAACCAACCAACAGTTATTTTGTTCCATAGCATACATTGTCATCCTACCCGGACCATTACTTTCTCTTGTTTGTCTTTCTATCTCTGTCTTTCTGTGTCTCCGCCTGCGTGACGTGAATCCTGCACCTCACCTGCTCACCTGGTTGAGGGGCTCATGCTAATCCAAAGCCGATTAGGCTTCTTATCTACTCAGCGCTGGTTATGTGCTTTGGTCCAATAAAAATACCACGTAGAGTTGGCCTCTTTACCGTTCCTGCTGACTCTTCTCAGTGCCCCCCCCCCAGATAGCTCTAAGTGAGTCACTGGCGTTGATATCATCCTCATTCCTCATGTCTGGCATTTACAGGATTCAGATGCACATGCTTTGTAGTAGATTGTGTTTCAGGAGAATGGATAAACAGTACCTTACTGCTGAAGGAAACAGATTTGTTACTTGCATCCACTGAAGTTCATTTTACAGCTTTTTGAATGCACAAAAATATCAGGTTGGGATTAAATAAAAAAACAACTCCAGAGAAACTTTTACCTATAAACTTCACTTGCAAATACATGTACATGCGCTACTTTGTTTGTGAATGCATCTGGTGCACAGCCCCCTCACACACATACTCATGTCCTTGCATTGGACATGTGAAGAGTCATCCCATGTCCATGTGAAAGCAGTAATGCCATAATTGCCCTTATCCTATTGACTTAATCAGGAACCCTGTGGCGCTAACAGCATGCCTCGCCTCTTGTGTGGATCAAGGTCGAGACAACAGAACGTCCTCATTTCACTGTTAAATCACATCTCTAAAATCCTTTATTTGTATATACAATCAGCATAATCTCTTCCTCTACACACACAACAAAGCCAAAAAATATGGAAAAACATTTTTTTCATATATTTAAATAAAAGATATAGCTTAATTACATTATTTATTTAAAAAAAGTTAATTTTTTCATCATTTCTACACTATGTACAAAGACAGCAACCCAGTTTTTAGATTATACATACATATGTGTCAATATACAGATACTGAATGTACAAGGGAAACATCAAAGAGGATCTGAAATTACAGTACAGGGGTCGGGAGCCAAGATTTAGCTGCCAAATTCAGTCGTCCTCCACAGGTTTGGAGTTGGCCCTGCTTCTCTCCAGGGCTCACATCTCAGTTCCCATGCCTCACTCTGTGCTGCAACATTCATGCATAATTCATACCGATTCATTCAATTCAAAACTCCATCTCAGGAGCTTATCCAGTCTTCATTGTGGACGAGTATAAAAAGAGCTGGGGGGGTTAATTTGTTGCTTTGTCTATATACAGTATCAGCTACAAGCCAAAGCACTACAGACCAGTCAACAAAAATAAAATATCTTCCATCTGCACCTCTGGTTTCCATGAGAGGAGGGCATCTGACATTTGTCAATACATATCAAATTTACTGACTTATCATTTTGCACATTTTTGGAAACATCCAAATCCATCAAAGTGTTGGAAAACCGAACAATACATCTTTTAAACAGCATGTTTATGACTCAAAGTTGGAGTCTGAGATGGATTTATTTGGTTGGGGAAAACCAAAAAGAAAAACCATAACAAAACTCATCCTACTCATTATCTCTCTCTATGTATGAATATAAAGTTAATAATTATTTATGCAAGGAGTCCATTTGTAAGGAGTCCATTTACAAGGAGTCCGCGTAATAGGAGTTCACAGCCAAATATGTGTGTGTGCGTGTGTGTGTGTCTACATAATAAATGTTGGTAGAAAAACATGGTTATCTCACACGTCCACTTCCTCTTCTCTTCAGGTGTGAGTGGTGTCAGTTTTTGCCGGAGGTGTAAGCTCAGCTCACTGTGGCAACTGCTGCCTCACCCCCCTCCTCCACCTTGCTGCCTTTGCCCATGGCCTTCATGTTGGCCATGATGTCGGTGAACGTCTCCTTCACCGTCTTCTCCAGGATCCAGCCCTCGCTCTCACTCTCCGGGTCCTCCGGGTTAGCCAGCGTGGACAGGGAGCTGTGCACATACTGTAGGCCTATTGTCACAGCAACCTGCAATGGACAGAAACACATATAAGAGATCACAGTAGCTTCTTCTGACGAGCAGGAATGAGCATTGACAATATGCGTTAGAGTCTTGTTTGTGATCATACCACATGAACATAGAAGAGGAACACGCCAGGGCCCAACAAATTATTGTTATCACAGAACAAAATGAATCGTCTTGGCCCCAAATTGTAACAGATGGGTGGAAAAATAACTTCATACAGACAAATTAACTACAACGGCACTTAAATGAATAAAGATTTAGTCAATAGATCAATGAGTCAATCTGTAGAAAATTAATTGACAGCTATTTCGGTTTGTCTTTTAAGTAACTTTTCATGTAAAATTGTCTAACATGTTCTGGTTCCTGCGTCTCAAATGTGAGAATTAGCTGCTTTTAAAATCTCAAGTATTAGAAAATTTAAGATATAAGGATTTTAGACTATTGGTTGGACAAACAGGATATAGGATGAACTTCATCACCTTGGGGTCTAGGAAATTGTGATGGCAAATTTTTCACTATGTTATTACCAAACAAATCATCAATAAATTACGAAAATTGGCTGATTTATCTTTAATGAAAATAATTGTTAGTTGCAGTCCTATTTTGAATATCTTCATAATTCTTTTTTTATTAGTGCAATGTGACATAAAATAAAGAGACGGCATACATAAGACAAAAACAAAATGTATAGACAACAACAGGACAAACAAAGGTTTGAGTTGTCATATGTTATGGTTATATGTTGCTGTGCATGTGTGAAAGTGAGTAATGGAAGTGTGGTGTGTGAGTGTAAAAAGGGAAACGTGTGAGGAAAACAAAGACAAAAATAAAAACGTACAAAAAAAAATAATATCTGTAAAATGTTAAGAAGTAATTTAAGACTGGTGACTTCAGATCAGATTGAGAGCTCAGTCTGCAGGAAGTGAGTCTTGTCACCTCCCTTAGATTAACCCATGACTCCATCTCTGAGCCCACTATCTGTGTCAGCAAAGAGACGCTTGCATAACTACTCCTAAATCTGGGATTCCTCCGACTGTCTGTCCGATCAGCTTCCAGGGTATCGCACTAAATCCAAGCTTTTAGAGCATGGTTTTGTCTGCTGGATTTCTGGCACAGAGATGTTATCTAAATGGTGCCATGTTCTCATCATCACTGCTATTAATGACTTCAAGGATTTATCTGTACATGTTTGCCACTGTTCCCTTTAATGGCGGGCAGATTACTGGGCCTCGACAACAACAACAACATATGTTGGCAGTGGAGGCTCCGGGTAGAGTTATATGTGCAGATTTTGACACTAGAAGGCTGCTGAAGGAGGAAAGTTTCTCTTTGCTCACATTAAATCGGAGTTTAAGACTTGTTCGTACCAGATGTTTTTGTGAAACAACTGGTGTGGAAGCAACTCGTGGTCCAAGATGCAAGGATGATGAGGAAACTAGTAACCTCTGGCACATATGCGCTGATAATTGACTTTTCAGTGAAGTACTCAGCATGTGTTAGGCTAGAAACCAGACGAATCTGCCAAACTCATGTTTCATTTGCTCTGGCAGACGTCTGGCCCTCTTTCCCATCCAGACAGATTTCCATCCGTCCTGGATCTGGTCAGGCCAATCACAACTCATAAGGGGCAGGTCTGATACAATGACTCACAGGGCCAATTTGAAAAGTCATTGGTTGTTGGTTGTAGGTCTGGACCTGCTCCAGCCTGCAGGCCCATCCAGCACAATGCACCAGGCTCAAACTGTCAAATTAGGAATTGCTGATCAAATAATTGCATTGTCTACCTCAAATCTTTTCAGAAACACATGTACAGTTTAGCTGTAATTTGAGGAAGTTTGTGACCAGGCTGCCAACTTGAATGTGTTGCTTGACGGTACGTCACGTGTTTTGTGCTCAGATTGGATTTAAGTCTATCCAATTGTTTCCAGAGGCAATTTGGTCTGTGCCCATTGATAACACGAAAATGAACTGAGAGGTTCTAGACTAATATGCATTTGCATTGAATTAGTCTGAATTGCCTGGTTAAGCATGTATGTGTATGTTATTAATATTTGCATACTTATGTATTCTGGTCATTTTAAATTTGTTTAAAAAGGTAACTGACTTTTTTATGCAAAAAAAACATAAAACACATCAGAAAAAAACATTATTCAAATCAGAGTATTGTACTATATATCTTATGTCATACCCTTTAAATGTCACACATCATAGTAAAGTAATGGTTAGCCCTGTTTGGGATGGATCCCTGATGATTGGTTTGGCACATACATTTGCCAAACCAACCAATTAGTCTTCATCCTTAAAGTATTTTCTATTGTAAAAACTAAAATGACATTTTGAAAACACTTCTGATAGAGATCACTTCTGATCTTTATGTTGCTTGTTGAAGTTTCTTTTCAAGTGTGGAATGGGATCATTGCTGCTCCTTGTTTCCATTGGGGTAACAACAAAAAAACAACTAGAAAACGTACTTGGACAACTGACACAAATGGGAGAAGTATGCTTTATCAGAAGTGTTTTCAAACTGTCATTTTAATTTTTATAAGATAAAAGGCTTCCCCACCTTCATGGACTTAAGTGGGATTGTCTCCTATGCAGTGGAAGTGATGGTGCAACTAGTTAAAATTAACATGGTGGACTTGAGGTGGAAAATGAATATTTGTGTTGATGCATCGCTGGCCCTGACCTCAAGCATAGTGACCAGCACCACCATGGCTCCAATGGTGTTCATCAGGCCTCCATAGTAGGACAGCAGGGCTTCACGGCAGCCGGGCTTCCACACATTGAGCTCCTCTGTGTAGTGGTCGTAGCTGTAGTGGGCAGAGTTGTTGGTCATCTGGAACTGGATGCAGGGTCTGGGGGAGCTGGGGTTGCAGCAGCTGAATGGGACTCCATCCATTAGATACTGGCCATCCACGTTGCTCCCAATGCGGCTAAGAGGATGAGACAGTGTCATGTTAGTGTCACGTTATGATGGGCTGGAGGTGAAAGTGAGGCAAGATTAAAGGTCAGGAACCTGCCATACTATGCTTGTACTATGTGTGGGCTAAAATTAGCTGCTGGTCTTATACCAAAATAACTAGAAGGTGTGATGTTTATTGTTACTGTATTGTGTATTTTTGAGTATTTTTGAGACCATAGTTAGTGGTGTTGTACCTCACAATATTACAATCAATACAACACCACCCATTCCTGCCTCAACAATGAACAGTGTTGAATCAATAACTCTCTAACAAATGCAAAGCATAACTCAAACATTTTAGCATGCTGATGAAGTGGTTTGCATTGCTTTTGCTGTGTTCATGCTATATTATTCTTTTTATGTTGCATTTACCACCTGTAAGGCAACACTGTCACTGGTGTACAATAATCAGTTAAGAACCTCTCATCATCAACTCTTACAGTATGTTGTGTAAATTAGTTTGCAGAGTACTGTAGCAAAACGTGCGTATTAATAACATTTCTATTAATCAGGCCTACACTTCACACAAGTACAAGAAATGTGAAATCATATTTTACTTAAATACTTGACCCAAATATCTTAAAATGTAAATATGTGTTTTCAGGTTAATAACATGGTAATGTGCACGCACCCAAATGAGTATATTTGTGTCAGTGTTCAGTCTGGAGAGCAGATCTCCACTGTGATTGATAGTAGTAGGTCAGTGGAAAGACACATATGATTGGATCATTAAGACTGGAGAAGGTCAGATATGGAGCAGTGCTTTCCAGACACACCAACACCTAATCAAGTCCAAAATAATGTCCAGATTACACTTTTGTCAATACTGCAGGACATACAGGAAATACAGAAAATAGAAACCTTCTGAATACTAATCAAGGCATTATCAGTTATAAAGATGGCTGTACGGAACTGTAAGGATATTTAAGTAAGTATTTGTAAAACTTGGGTTATAAGTAAAGTCTTGAGGGCGTGTAAATCTTTGAAACTTTGAAATGAGACATTTATAGGGCCCTTTTCCATGATTGCTGTTGTAGGCCTGTTATGGCATTACTAGAGTTTTCCAATCACCTCCCTACTTTACTGTCCAGTATTAATGTGAAGCCAGCGTTTATGTTGATTTTAAAATCGCAGCTACAAATTGTTTTGTTGCGTAGTGCTGTCCCTGGAGTGTTGCCAGGTCCTCTGCTGATTGGACAGGACACTGATTCTTGAAGGACATGGACACTGTAATCCTTGAGCTTAAACACTAATTGTGTGCCAGCAAGCAAAACTGTCCTATTTAAAATTGTCCTCACAATGCTAACTGGTACTTGTTACCCCAAATCAGTGTAGATATAAACAGGTTCTCACAAAGAGACCACAAAACACTGGATTGGAACAATGTACTTTTAATCCCTCTCGTGCCATTTTGATCTTGTATCTTTTTCTGTACGTAATCACCTCCTCCCAACTTTATCCATAAAACTGCCTAGTAACCTCTTCTGCCCTCGCAGCCCCCGATACAACCTATTGCTGTCACCATTTCTGTAATAGTAATCCTTAGTGGATGAAAGTGAATAATACACCTGCTCCTGCACTTCAAATCCAATTTTAATGAAGTCTAACAGCCCCCAAAGCACCAGCCTCCACCTTGATGCACTCAGGTTCAACGACAATCTCTTTGAGCTAAAAAGTCATCGCCCTGTCACATCATACAGCAATGATCTCTAACTTTTAAAGGCTATCACGAGGGATTTAGTTGTTAATCCTTGTCACTTACTCTTTGACTTCCTTTGAGCTGAAGTCCAGGTAGCGGTTGCTAACCCACTGGATCTCAAACCAATCTCTGTAGTTGTCATTTCCGCAGCAACGAAACTCCATCTGCATCAGGTCCAGGGTCCTCTTCATGTAGCAGCGCCCCGGTGTATCTGTGTCCTTGTAGTACTTCATGCCGTTCCTCAGCCCCTCAGACAGGGTGAACTGCAGAGGGATTCTCATCAGGAAACACAGTAGGGCCGTCACAAGCAGCAGCGCGTTAAACACCATGCAGACCACCAAGAAGGTCTTCAACAAAGACTTCCACTTTACAAACTTGCTAGGGTCCAACGAATCGTAGCAGACTTTGCCCCCAAAGGCGTTGATCCCACAGGCTATTAGACCCATAAATATAAGCAGGTTGGGCAAGAAGTGGCTCTCATTGTTGTCCATAAGTTCTGAGCGCTTTCGCAGCTCGATCTTAAAGAACAGGCCCATGCTGAAAACCAGCACGCCAGCCATTACAGCAAACCAGTACATGAACCAGACCGTCTGGGCAAGCTTCACTCGCTTCTTCAGATCAAACTTGACCAACATCAAAGCCATGGTTCAACCTGTGATGTGTCCTTGCCTGTGAAGAAGAGAGTCAAATGATAATCTAGAACAGCAGGAGCTCCAAGATTTGCAGATAGCCCCTTAGTTCAGATAAATGTTCTTGAATGCGCCAACCTGCAGTTTCCCTGTCTCTTGGATCTCCTCTGGCTAGTCCAACAGGACAGGAGAGTCAGCTCAGCCTGTAATCCATTCCACAGCAGAAGAGCAAAGATGAACAACCCAGGAGGACCCGGGAGTAGCACAGGAGTGTTATTTCTCCCAAGGTATCTCCTCTCCCATTGTGACAGAAACTTTAAATTTTACAAGGCTTTATTTTTACCCAACTTTTGCCGTTTTTTCTTCCTTAACACACAGGTGAGGCTAATCGTGGTGTTCCGCTCTCCTGGAGAGGTGGAGGATTGCCGAAGATCCTCGTGATTAAACTCAAAGTTGCAGTACGTCATGCTAAGCCCCAGTAAGCAGCCTCATCCAATTTGCAGAAATCCCTCTACACAAGATGAGCCTGATTGTAAGCCGCTGCCAGGGGCCGTAATTGGTTTGAGCGTTCACGTGGTCATGGTCGCCTTGATCGAACACACCAGGAGCTCTAATGGCATCAGCTGAAGGCTCACAAAGACCATGGACATGAAAGTGGAGTTAATAATGGAGCATACCCATTCACAGGCAGGGGTCTGCAGGTTCATCACAAACAGGATGTGCTCACAATGGAGCAAATAGGCTGTGCTGCTCAAGCCCCAGTAAACCATTCACAGAAACAAAAGAGCTATCAGGCTCACAAACAAAAAATTAATTTAGAACTACACAAATAAAAAAAAACTGAGACCATTTGGATAGATAAAACATAATCACACATAAATAAATATGACAATTAGATAGATGTAGAAAACTTCATCTGGCAAGCATATAAATGCATTTAAGTGCTCTCAATTATCTTATTGCCACTTGCTATCTTGGCAGTTAGAATCAGCACTGTGTCTGGCACAGACATGAGCCAGATACTTATGCTGGCAAAGCCAGACATTTCCCTGAATGGCTTCTAATCTGACTCCCTTAAAACTTTGCAGTGTTGTTTACCACAACATTGGGGTTGAATAGGTGTTGTTCCTGCCAGATATACATGCTATGATTTAGAACCGACCCTTCCCACAGTATTTCTATACTTAACAACATAAAACAACTTGAAGCCCCTCCTCGTCTGTTTATAACCACTTTGTGTCACTGTTGCTGCATTGTCTTATGTTTTCTTAATGTTATGTAACTGTCTTGCTTTGTTCAGTCTGTTTTTGTCTTCTGTCTCCTTTTAATTGCAAAAAAGTGTACATTATTCATGGAATGGCTTGACAAAACCCTGAAATATTTAGGTATATCCCAATCATTGTTTAGGTCCCCCCTTTTAGTATTTATGAGCAGTATATAAACATTTAATAAATGTTTATATCACACTATATTGTATTTATATGAAAAATAAGGAAATACTTAGGAAATAAATAACTTCTCCTATGAAGGCATATTTAATATTACATCTGTTACTATATTGTCAGTCTCGTTTACAGCATCCTCCACTTATTGGTGCCCACAGGAGGAGTTACAGTTGTTGACGAGAATACATTAACACTTACAGGGGAAGTGAATATCATTGATCTCATTGCCATGGCACCTGTAAGTGGGTGGGATATATTAGTGAACATTGTGTCTTCATAGTTGATATGTTAGAAGAAAAAATTGTTGACAAAGTTGATGCTGATTCTGATAGAAAGGTGTCTCAACACAGTGGTATCCATGCCATTACGTGCAGCAGGTGGTCATTATGTTATGGCTGATATATCTGCTTACAACTACATGTCAGTGTGTTATTACCATTTATTAAATGCTAAATAGGGAGAGTTATAGTAAAGTGTTAGCAAGTTAACCAATCCAGATCTGCTTTATATTAATATGTGTTGTTTTGTTAAGTGGGCTGGGTATATTTGTATGCCTTTAAAACATCAATAGAAAACGCAAGAAACAAAAGCTCCATGTTGTTCAGCAGAAAGACTCTTTATCTCATTCTCATTTTAATGGCAGTTACATTTAATTTTCCATTTTTACAAAGTGCAGACCAGATTTAGTTGCATCTCATAACATCAGAACACCACTGAAGACTTTATGGCCATTCAGGGTTGGCGGCTGCCAGCAGCGTAAAGGCACATGACATTGGATCATGACTCTTTATCTTAGCCAAGCCAATTTACTTAAATGCACTATAATTAATTTTTTTTCCCACTGTAGAGTGTGTTAAAGCTGATAAATTATAATGGTATGAATGTTTATTTGCCCTTTTAATGATGCAGACTTTTTACACAATAGGTTTCCGTTTTTTTGTTACAGATATCTGGTAACAGGAAGCAGGAAATTACCATTATTACTTAGTGAAAGTACTTGTAGGTCAGTCACTAAAAGACCATTCAGGTGTGCAGTTAATTGAGTAAGTATGGCTACATATACACTACCACTTCAGGAAGGCTTACAGCAGGTGTCAGATAAATTAAAATTGTTCACTAAGAGTGAGCAGAAGAATACAGGCCAACAATACTCCAAACCAGAGTTTAATTTTGGCAAAAGAGTGAATGCACCATCTCAGCTGAGATGTGATGCTCTTCTCCAGCAGTCCTATTGTGATTTGGGTTGATGAAAGAGATGAATTTTTTTTATCTTAATATCTTAGTGCACTTTAAACCCCCTTTCCCAGCTGTACAGAGTGCAACACAATCAGTGGAGGACATCTACCAAAAATAGCAGCAAACAAAAAACAACTCATCATGGTCACAGGCTTAAAAGGAAAACCTTCATGAAATCAACTCTTTGTTAAATAACATGCACAAGATAATATTGGTTTGATCGACATGTTGCATGTTAAATAAAAGGTTTAAAACTTTTGATTCTAGGCGTCCCAATTGGTTTTCCTGTCTGCTTCTGGAATGACCGTCCAGTTAGGTGAAGGTCTTCCTGCAGCAAGCCAGTTGAAGTCATCCACCTGGCTCCAGTTGTTTCGGTCCCGGTCTAGGCCAGACACAGTGAAGTCCTCCTTCAGGGTGGGATAGGACCAGGAGAATGGGGCGAAGCTCACTCCATGACAGTCCTCTATGATGGCTCGGCTGGTGACGTGCACATACACCTGTGTGTCGGTGGTGTTGTGGGTCCGCAGCTGCTGACAAGGGAAGGCCAGAGTACTGTTTGTGCAGTGATCCACGAATACTGAACTAGACACGGGCCCACATAGGATCTCACAGCTGTCGATGTGTTTCAGGTGCAGTGTGCTGGGGGAACCGAACAGACGGACCTTGCAGTTGGTCAGATGAGTCAAGAGCACGTCTCCTTTCTGGATCTCCTCAGCTGTCTTTGTCAGGTATACATTATTCATGTTGGAGAAGCCGCACTGCTCAGAGGCTGCAGCTCCACAAATGTTGGTGCTACCAGCATCTGCAGGTGTGCCAGCATCAGGCGTGTCTGACACTGGCACAGTAACTTCATCTGCTGCTTTAGTGCGAGCTTTAAAGGCAAACCTCTTCTTGGGCAGGCCCTCTTCTCTGGTCTGAGCGAGGACGGTTTGGAGTTTCTGGAGAGCAGCTTGGGCTTGTCTCAGGTCGTACTGCGTGAGAAACAACATGCTGTCATTGAGAAACTTCTGCAGCTGAAGCGTTTTGATCGTCGCCTCCTCCAGCCTTTGGGTCAACACGGCCCGGTCAGCTCCGGAGCAGCTGGACAGCAGTTCCTCGATGGACGCCCGCTCCGCGTTGAACGTGCTGAAGAAATACTCGCCCTTTTCCTCCGCGACAGACTGGCTCGCTTTAGCTTCCTTCCTCCGCTCGACATCCTCTATCCTCGTCTTGTGCCGTTTCTGAAGTCGCTCTTGTATCTTGGCGGCACCGCTTTCGCCGGCGAACCCAGTTTCCTGGCTAACTTCAGTCGTTGCATCCATGTTGTTGTTGCAGAAGTGACGTCACACTTTCTTCTTCGTCGTTATCGCGGGACAAAGATAAAAATCGCCACCTACTGTATCGGAGTGTCATGGCAGAAAATCTGGGTAATGACTGTAAATAAATAATAAATTAATAATAAAAATCAAACAAAACATAAAATCTATTTAGGTTTTAGTAAGCTACCCTTTAATCCACCAAAGTACGCTATTAAATAAAACAAAAAGTTGCTGTTTATTTATTTTATTTTTCTTCTTTCCTAATTTTGGACTATTATGTGTAACTTTAAGACAGTAACAAAATTAACCAAATCAGATGAAAATAATCCTCTAACCCTGTCTTCATAACTTATGAAAAAGATTAATTAACAAGATTAATTAACTTTTACATTTACTCACTACGAAAATTTATTCTATACTTTTTATTCTTACTATTTTTAAATATATTTATGTCAACTGTATGTTTATGTCTATGTCAACCCCCTAATCACCGTAGCAAATTCCTCGTACGTGTAAAATATTTCTAAATATTACAGTATTACATAATGCCACATTTAATATATATATATATATATATATTTATTTATAATATTTGTATTTATATACAGTCTGAAGTGGCATAGAAAGAGGCAAAGAGAGCTTTGCCACAATGTAAAAATGTAATATGTAATGAGTAGGACTTAAGCCAAATGTGCCAAACACAACAACAAATTGAGTCCTGTATTAATTTTAAGTTTTGATTATGATATCGTATAAAATGTGTGGATTAATAGGTAACTAGGGAAAACTATGATCATACCTGAGCAACGTCAAGGTGTGGCACACACATCAAGAGGCCCGCCCTCTACCGTTGGTAATGATTAAGTCTAATAACATTTATCTGCCAGTAGAGAGGGCAGTGAAACGTGCAATTATAATTCATAATAATATAAAAACGTGTGTTCATTAATAACTTGTCGTTGTTTGTTTATTTCCCATTCAAATTTTCAACAGTCGTATGCGACCGTTGTGGACTGATGATTTGGGCTGCCTTGTTCTGTGCACTACCCCAACAACCCGTGCGGTGATGGCGAGGAAACCCCGTTGACAAGGCACTGCTTTTTCATGACGGTGAGTTTCCCTTTGAGTGTATTATAATTTTGTGATAAAAATTTCAAGGAAAAAACACACACAACCTCCTTCCTCCCTTCCTTCAGGGAGGGAAGAGAGTTTGAGCGGAGAGAAAAATCTATCCGAGACAGAACAGGGACAGTGAGAAAAATATATGAGTGGGAGAGGGAGAAGGAGGAGGAGGAGAAGGAGGGGGGAGCAAATTAAAAGTTGCCAAATGGAGATATTGGGTTTCAAGAGGAGTGAGACACGAGTAAAAGGGTTTGCCTCTTCGAGTCGTCTTTATGTTTTGCTAATCGGGATTAATATGTACGGCTCGACACGGGTCCTGTGGCATTTTCGACGGATTCCAGCCCGTTTCCAAAAGAGGCGTCGTCGCCACCGCGGCTAGCTAACCAGAACAGGCCGATGTTTATCGTTAAAATGTTACGGGGCGTCTAGTACGGATATCTACCCGACCAGAACACGGGTTGGTACAGAACCCCCTGATTGAAACGCGTCGGTTCGACATATCGAGACAAATGTGACGTTTTCCATGCTGGCAGATGAGCCACATAGAGGACAAATGAAAGCCTCCCAAAGAGAAAGAAAGATCACGTCAGCGACGACCAGCCACGGGCTGGACGACGGGCGTTTTTTGTGCTGCTTGAATGCGATTATCATTCTGTCGATTCAGTCTATTTTTGGAAATAAAACTTGCAAGCTGCACCCTTTTTAGCTGGCTTACTACACCAACGGCGATACCCTACAGCACCAGTAGAAGCAGGACTACAGCAGGGACTTAACGTTAGCTTGGTTCGCGTCGAAGCAAGCATGCTAGGGCGGATTTCGGAGACCATGAATCTGGGCACTAAATTGCACAAATTGTTAAAACTTTTCGAAAAGGGTAGCTTTCTTTTGACAACCGCTATCAAAATTGGCGATAAGTCTTAAAATTCAGTGCGTTTGAGCTTCTACAAAGGCTCGTTTTTGTTACTAAAGGCATTAAGCTGTGTTTGTTTAACGTTAAATGTAACGTTTAAATTAATGTTAGTTGAGTATGTGGTTTAGTCCTGCAAAAACGTTTACTATACGGAAATAACTTGCGTTCAAGGCGGTTTTATGATTCTGTTGGCTTATTGAGAGAAGGGTGTTTTTTTTTGCATAAACAGTCCACATTTGGAGCTTTTTGTGAAATAAAATGTCATTGTGTTAATCGTTTGGCTTCGGTTTTTGTTTTGTTTGGAAAGGTCGACATTGTTTCCTTTCTTTTTTTTTGTAACACTGTCAACATTTGAAGGACAAAGGACCCTCACTGACACTAGCTTTGGCAGCTTATCCCCTCTGAGGAGACATTTTAGTCTTGTTTGGTATGGGTATTTAAAAAAAAAACCCGCTATATTTTGTAACATAACTTGCTTTAGCAGGTTTATTGGTATCTATAAGTCACACTGCACTCATTTCAAACCACCTAATTTGGTCAGCAGCCCTGTCTTTCTTTGTTCCCCTTGAACCAAAGATGGAGGCTGAACGTGGCTCAGTCGTAAAGACAGCCTATGTCATGGTAACAGCCATTTTGTAGCATTGCAGTTGTAACGTTTTGCACACACTCAGGAACACAGCCTGCATTTCTCCCTGACTATAACCATAGACTGTATAACAGTAAAAGAAAACAACCTATAATTAAAAGACCATGTTGCCAAGTGCAACAGATGATTAATGACTCAAATGAATTTTGATTTATATTCTCACCATGTGCTCCACATCGTTTAAACACATCAATTACAATAGACAAAGCAACTTGATATATATCCAAACACACCATAACCTATTACTCCGCTGTATCAAATGAGTGCTCACGGGTTTGCTCTAGTTACCCTGTTATTATGAAGGACCAAGATTGATACTCGTGCTGGCTGACACAACATAAAGCCAAGACCTCTTTCAATGTAGAAACTCAAATAACCATTCAAGGTATAAATGGAGCAGGGTGGAGTTATTTACAGTCAAATGCCCATTGACACTCTGTGCTGACTCAAAAGACAACCAATGTGGGAAAGCAGGGTGTCAAAGGGGTGGGAGTGTGTGTCAGACAAACATCTGCCCTTTACTTATATACAGATCTCCCACTGCACTGACTAACATAACATATCTGCCCCCTCCCCATTTCACTCACCCATCTCTTTATTTCTATCTTATCTACCTCACTCTCCCAACACCACCACACCCTGTAGCTCACACACGTACAATTTTGTAATCTTACTAAATGCAGTTTCTCACCCTGCAGCCCCGGAAACAAAGGGTGTTCAATGACTGAATCCATGCTTCCTGCTGGAAATCTGTGAGTGCGAAGTCCTTACTAACTAACATAATAATACACATGTTAAACCTTTACAGCTCATATACTTTTACCTCAGAATATAAAGAGATCAGTTGAGGTTTAATATCATGATTAATGGAAGATATTAGCCATTGGTCCATGCTAAACCTTAATTATCTATTCATACCAGACCATCTTTTCACCTGCTTCATTCTATCCCTACATCCCTCCATACTCTTTCAGGTGTCATGGATGATGAGGATGATCGCCATCTTCTGGATATTTTAGGGTAAAAACCTCTTTATAATATGGAATTTACATTGTAGACATACCCATTTCTTAATGAATGGATGCTCTGACATTTGTCTTCACTAGGCAGTTCAGTGTGGCCACACATTTCAACAGTTTTGCTTAAATAGTAAGGTACCATTACGAGACTTCCTCTTTGAAATCGAAGCCACAAGTATCTTCTAACTTTGTTTTTCCTGTTTTGCTGAATTTGGTAATCTAATGGCCCATTCAGAAGGGATTTATTGTAAAACCATACATAAGTGAAAAGAAATGTATCTAACATATCAGTCTCTTCTGTATCATTTTCAGAGATGTGGATGCATTAAATGACTATCTTCATGGCAACAACAGCAAGTCTGTGAGTGACTCTTTCAGACTGTATTCACCGTCATTCCTTACAAAGTTTGTCTATAATAGTTACTTCACTGTAATGCAAACAGAAATTGAGTCCACCCATTTCCTTTTAAACCATTTTGTTTCTACAGATTGAGGAGGATGATGTAGCAAATGCAGCTTATGGGTCGGATGGATCCTTCTTTGCCAGCAACACGGTGAATGTACCTGTGATTACCATGAAAAACAAAGCAGATTTTTGTCTATGATTAGATATTTAGTTACTGATGATCTTTTGGGTTTTACCATAGTTTGTTTTCTCAGGCTTTTAGTGAGATTTGAGTAGTTCGTATGGAGATGATCTATTCAACACCAAGTTAGTTTACAAATATGTGAATATATGAACCCAGTTGGTCCTAATGTTGGAAAATACACTATTATTTTGCGAGGAGACAAAAATGGGGAACTGCATGATAAAAATTATATATATATCTTAAAAAGTTCATGGCATAGTTGCCTTCTTATGCAAGTGCTGAAAAGCATCACAGATGGAAGAGACAGACCAACAGGGAAAGCTGCCTTGTATTCATTTTAAATGCGAACAGTTTTCCGCTCTCTGCTCATTTTCTCTAAATGCTTGATTTAGACTGGCTCCAACACTGGTCTCAAAGATGGTGATTTCGGCGATGATTCAGCAGGGGCAGGCCTCCAACTCTCCAGCAGCCTTTCTTTTATCGAGGATGAATTGGGGCCGGAGACCTCCCCTGGAGGGGTGGATCTTGGGGGAGAGGACCAGCCCTTCGACATTCTACAGAAGTCTCTCATGGAGGCCGACATCACAGAGCAGACATTGGCCCAGGAGGCCTTACTAGACTCCCAGCCGGCTCCCACACTAGTGCAGGCTCCTGTTCCCTTCCCCTCCCAGCTGGTCTCTGGGGGTTATGGAGGGGGAATGGGTGTGGTGACCACGACGACAGCTGCGTTCCCAGCAGGCCAGTTCCTGCAAGGGGTGTCCCAGCTACCTAATGGCTCTGCCCAGCACATCCAGGTGTTGGGCACGTTCGGGGCCAGTGGTGGTGTGATGACTCTGAGCAGCCTGGAGAGATCTCCTCAGATTGTGCTGAGGCAGGGGGCGCCTGTAGCAGCAGGGACCACAGCAGGGGGGCAGGTGTTTGCCCCTACTCAAGGGCAGGTAGGCCAAGTCGGCTTACCTTTCAAAAACATCCCCCTTCAAAACATCATCATCCAGAGAGGCCCAGGAGGGAACCAGACTCTTGTCAGACCAATCCAGCCTAAACCCCTTCAAGCTGGGGCTCAGACTGTCTACAGCCTTGGTCTTCAGCCCACTCCCACCACAATGGCTAATGTAGTTAACGCTAACACTGCTACTCCTGGGGGACACTACACAGCCAATGGCTCCATTGTAATGCAGTCACCCCTGGAGCAGCAACAAGCACAGGCCCAAACAAATATATCACCCGGACCGTTCTTGCTGCCCAGCTCTTTGTCTCTCACTCAGGCCAGCACTATCCACAATGGCCCAACTGACCCCAACGCAAATGCCCTAATTACCAGTCAGAATGCGGTGCAGATTGTTGCGGGGCAGAATTTCACTGCATCAACAGGAGGCCAGCTAATTTTGAATCAGGGAGTAATGGGTGGGAATCAGGTTGGAGGGGGTGTAACACAAACATGGACAGGAGTTTCCTGTGCGAGCTCCGCCCCTGCGCAGACATCGTGCGCTCCTGGGCGGCTGACTCTGGTCGGCCCAGCGACGGCGGGGATCGGCGGTCAAGGCCAAGTGGGGGCTGGACCTGTTCAGCGCCTTCTAGTGACTCAGTCTCAGAATTGCACTTCTCTGTCCCCTTTACCTGGTACTGTGACACAGGAACAACAAGACTACAGACAGGTGTGGTCTGGTGCTGTTTCATTCATTTCCACCCTGTTTTGCTCTCACATGCTTGTCTCTTTCCCAAGAACCATTATCTGACTGACAATGATTTCATTTTGATTTTTCAGAATTCGTCATTAGATGCCCTCAAACAGGACAGACAGTCTCACCTCAGCAGCATCCATGGTAACAAAGTCTGATCATTTTTTTGTCAGTGATGTATTTAAATGAAGCCTGCCCCATTTTGAACTACTAAAGATGCTGTATTGTTTGTACAATCTCTCTTAGCCATGACAACCATGACTCAAGATTCAACGCTCAACTCTCAGGTATTTCGCTTAATCTGCACCTCATTTGCTTTGCACTCATATTGGTGTATGTAGATTTAGGGTAGATTATGCTGATAGAAAAGATATCGGAAGTATTATGACCACTTTGGTATGTACACTTTCTCTTTATAGGTCAGTGCTCAGAAGAGACCTGCCCTTCCGCCACTTACAAGAGGAGGAATGTGAGTTTTTTGACCTACTGGGTGTTATTTAGATACTGTTTTCATTTGTCAAGCGTCATCTTGTGTGTCGGTCAGCCATTGAAGGAGCTTGTCTCTCTTTTCCCGCCATCTCTATAGGATTTTACAACAGTTGAGGAAGGATCATGCTGGAGTTCAGACCCCTGATCGGCATCGATTCGCTTCAATCGACGATGCACTGCAGAGACTCCTCCCCTACCATGTGTTCCAGGGAGCTCCACCCAGCTGGGATGAGTTCTCACAGGGTACAGCCTTGAATGAAGAAACATATTTATTTCCGTATTTGCAAGAGTAAAATCGTGTCTTTAACTACCTTTTATCTTAATTGAGTTGTCTTTTTGCTTACAGTGGATGAAGAATTTGAGGTAGTTGCAACTCAGGTGCTGAAGAGGACCCACGCCATGGTAAACAAATACAGACGGCTGCTAATGGTGGAAGCAGAGGTAGGCATACACATGAGCAAATGGTTGCGTACATAACATGTGTTTGATGTTATGACACGTACGGAGCTGACAGGTTGCCTCTCCCTTCCCTGCAGCGTTCCAGTCCGTCATCAGAAATGGTGATGATTGACAGGACCTTCAACCAAGAGGAGCGCAGCAATCTGACACAAGACAAACGCATGGTACTAGTTGATCCAGGTAAAAAAAAAAAAAGAAGAGTAAAGCTATTTTCTTAGAGACTCACAAGTTTAATTTACACTTCCTCTCTTCTCTGTCTGTTTGATAGACCGCTTCTTGGAAGACTTCTGTTGTGGGACGAAATCCAAACTTTTCCAAGATCCCCTCCCCTCTCAGCCATTGTCCAGCTGTAGTTGGAATCAGTCGGACACAGGCTCTACGGAGCCACCGTACAGGACAGACTCCCAGCCCGGGTATGGAGACCCGGGAGGGGGTGGGGCTGTAGGACCAGGTGCAGCAGAGAGACTCCACCCTCCACAGTTAGAAAACAAGAGTGTCCTGGAACTGAAGAGATCCCAGCAACACTACAGTCCCAGCAGCGCCAGCAACAACAGCCTCACCGCAGCCAACAGTTATCCCCAAGGTAACCCCTCACCTTTTGCAGCAACATCAGGAGGAGGACAGACGCACTACCAGGTGTCTCACCACCTGTCCTCTCGCCAGCCCCAGCCCCAGCCCCAGCCCAAGCCCCAGCCCCAGCCCCAGTACCCCCCTCCACTCACCTCACCCCCTCACCCCGACACAGACTCTGCTCTTGAGGCGGCAGTCAACAGCATCTTGGAATGTTAAGATTGGTACTCCATCATCCCTAATAACATATGATTTCAATTTCTTTTGTGTGTGTGTGTGTGTGTGTGCGTGTGTGTATGTTTTGTTAAACTCTCCTTTTGTAATATTTGTTGTATTCCCCCACAGCCCTGTGTGGAGAGGGGTTAACTCTTCTTTCAGGTCTATTATCTTTGCGATACCATTTCCGGCCATGTAGCATGTATTTACTTGTTTTTGGTTTATTATTTAGGTTTTTGAGGCATGATGTAGGAGTCAGATACTCCATGGCAGGTAAAACGCATGCACTTCAAGTTACCTATAAAGATCCGGGATTGTGTGCAATGCAATGGATTAATGGATGGAAAATGTTCTTGTTTTGTTTATTTTAACATTATTTTAAAAAGGTAGGGTCTTCAACTTAAGTAGCTTGAATAGGAGTGTCCCTCTCTTCACACATGCACACACACATACGTCATTAATATTTTGTGCCAGTAGATTACCCCCACTATGGTGATAAACAGGAAGGAGGAGGGACAAAATGACGACTCTGTGCCTAATTGTAGGATTTTTATTTTGAAGTGTTTACATGAAGAAACTCTAGTCAAAAATATTCATTGACTTCCTTCCTTCCTGCATTATAAACATGCACAGCGCACGCAGACATGTTTTAGTACAGTCAAGTAGATTCATGGTTCAGAGGTGTAGATTTCCTTTAAGGTAAGCTCAGTAGAGACACATTCACAGAGGCAAATTGCACTAAACATACTGTTGCTTATTTCAGTAACTATATAAATATGAGGCTCTGGTTGATAGACAGTGTATGCTAGGCTAAACAGAATGTGAACATTTGGACCTAAACCAAAATCTATTAGCTTGCTTTCTGCTGCCTGCAACAAGGATAAACTCTTAATCGCACTAAAAACCAGTCAAGCTAGTCACACAGACATACATAGAGTAGTGTTACTGTACACAGCAATTCTTTTTCCCCTTTATGCTTAAGTCACACTTTCTTTGGCATTTTTCTTTTGTACCTTAAATGTATGCAAGCCCTGACACAGACACAAGACAAATCTCGATCTCAACCACTTTAATCATTTCACATTGTGTTTGTGTCAGGGGAGCTCAGTCCTCAGATTGAGGAAGATCTGTTACATTATGTTTATCTATTTTATTTTGATTTTTATTTCCTATTATTATAATTTTTTTTAGAAATGACATTCAAAAAGTTGACTGTTTTTGTTTGTTGTGACGTGTTCCCCAGCTTTGTGAACATGACAATATCGTCATTAGTTTAAATGACCCTGGAGGGTCATTGATTGTACGTATATTTGTCTGCCTTCTGCATACAGTATAATGATATATTGATCATATCTATCTATCTATGCTTGACATGTCTTTTCAGTGTGTTTGTTAGTCTGCATACATACAACACTGGTCTATGACTTATGTTTTCATGTAGTTCGCTTGTTTGATTGCCATAATCTTTGTGTTCGCTCAGTCCACCAAGATGTTTTTCTCACTTTCCAGTGCGTCAAGCATTTCTCACATTTCCTCTCTTCTCCCTCTCAGCAGCGCAACCAAAATTCAAAATAGGAGAGAGTATGGTCTCATCCAGAATCACCGTCAGATCTTTTTGTCAGCTCTGTGACTATAGTGTAAAGCTGTAGTGTTTCCTCTGAAACTGTGCCCTTAAAATGACTTGGGCTTCCACTGTGCTCTGGTTCTGTTTCATTTAGTTTTTAGAACCAAAACTTAATCTACTGTTATATTTCATCACGATGAAGAATTAATCCTAAATTCATCCTTCCATTTATGTTTTTGGAATGACATTTTGTGAAAATAAATTTGCACTGCGGTATAAGCAAGAGAGGGCTATTTCTGCCAAATCCATCACAGGACCAAAGCTTAGGTTAAATGTGTTAAATGCTCCTGGTGTTGATTCTGGATAGTGTTACCTTTCTCCTATAAATGTGTCTGTGAAAAATGCTTGCCAATAGGCTACAGGAGCAGACAGAAGGCCTTTTATATGGGGTGATAGATTTTGTGTTTGAGTGCCAGTGGCCATTGCAGCCTGCCTGCCTGTATCTCTGCCTATAGACCTCTTATATCTACCAGTGCACACTGAGAATACTGGGCTCTCTGCTTTGAAAGCAAATCTCTTATGACATGTAAGGGTCAAGTGAAATTTGTTATTTGCTCCTTCAAATGGTTGCTGCAAGACTTTGTGCCTCTATAGCACTTATATCCACAAGAAAGTTAGTTTTAGACTTGCACAAAGTAGGGACGTGTCCAATTTTGGTTAAACATTGTGTTATCTTGATGCATATCAGTGTCTAAGAGCCTGGTAGGAACATACTGTGCTTTTTCTCCCATTTTCAGTGCAGAGATGTGTTTTTCTGCCTCCATTTTCACTGTTGTTTTGTCTGACTTGATTTGTATAGTTTGTTGTTTTGTATAAAAATGAAAAGTGAAACACAAAATATTTATAATTTTTGTATGGAGAGAACAAAAGAAGAATGTAAAAAAACAAAACAAACAAACATGAGAAAATGGAAATTATTTTTTATTGTATTGGCTAAGAAGCAGCGTCAGGAAAAATCATTACAAAAATACTGTCATTTCTTCATTTATAGCTAATCAGTGTTCACTACAGCATCAAAAGAGAGTCAACAATAAATTCATTTTGAATACAATAACAAAACTGGTCCAGTCCAGCTGAGAACCTCTTCACCGTCCCCCTATTACTATTCTGTGAGTGTTCACATACTGGCACTGACACACTAAGCATGCATAATAACATCACGTGGCAGTGGAAGCTTTTGCAAAAGAAAAACAGATTTGTCACCCTTTGCTGCACAGATATGATCTTTCCACGCATACTGATGTCAGGACATTTTGAATTTCATGTTTCTCTCTTGTTTCTGGGCTGCCAGAATAAGATCATTTTATCAAGATAAAAATCTGTTGGTTCCCTTTAATCCTCTCATGGACCCCAGCACCATTGCCTCTGCACAAAGGAGCTAAGAAAACTCTGCATAGCAAACATTTGACTGGCCATCCACTCTGCTTTTGGTAACACAACTCAACAATGACACCTAGCGGAGCCCCTGGGACACAGCAAGACTATAGCACATGGTCTCTTAAGATCAAAACAAAAAAAATATTTTAGTAGTAGATACCACGCAAACCAAATAATATAAACAGATTAAATAGAGCAAATAAATAATTAGAAACGAAACAGACAATTCCTACAAACCATAGTGACATGCCCACAGACGATGTCCTGTGCAGGTGCAAATCAGTCGAGAATGAAAATACTGGTGTCAGAATCACAAGTCTTCCAGTTGTTAAAGCAGTGTAGTTTGACATTTTGGAAATTTGGCTTTTTTATTTTATGGTGAAGAGTTAAATGAGATGATCGAAACCATACTCTACACAACAGTTACATGTGCCCATTAAATAGTAGGCTACAGACAGCAGCCATTTAACTTAGCTTGGTCACAGTAAAAGGAAAATTGTAATTTTTTTCACCTCAGTCTTTGTGCAGATTATACAAACAAGATAAAAGATGGTAATTAGGGAGCTTTAAAGGTGCTCGTGTATTTTGTCACCATTTGACAGAGCCAGGCTAGCCATTTCCCCATTTCTAGTATTTATGCTGTACTAAGCTAACCAGCTGACTTTAGTGACAAGAAACCACTACAAATTTCATTAATCAAACATAAATCCTGTGGAAATGTTTGGATTTGGATTAATTATATGTCACTGACAGAATGGACTCCTAAAGTCCTGAACCTGCTCTCCCAAAGCTGCTGTTTCTTCACTCAACATTCTTCCTTGGCCTTAGTGGTACTTCCTCCAGCGATCACGCTCTGGGGAAAAAAACAGCCATGCCCAGTTACCTCTACATTTATGTAGCGCATTACATAAAGCAATACTGAGACTAATTCACACACTTACTTATATGAGGGTAACTCCAGATGTAGCTGAGCACACAGTATCCGGCCAACAACATGCCCAGTCCACCTACACCACCTTTCTTCACATCAATATACTTCTTGTAATACCACTGCCAGCCTGAGAGAAAAAACGTACATGTGAAACATCATGCTCAACATGCTGAGAGTTAGAGGAGAATATTGATACCATTCTCATGTCTATTAAGTTACAGCCAGCAGCCAGTTAGCTTAACACAAAGACTGGTAGCCTAGCTCTGTCCATACTCTATATACATCTTATATTCCAGCTACCAGAACCTCTAAAGCTCACTCATTAACACTTTATATGTCGTTTGTTAAATCCGTACAAAAACCTATGTGTAAAAAAGAAATGCTGCGGTATTACAGGGAGTTACATGCCAGATTATTTCTTGCCTGGAAGCAGTGACATCCTTGAGGGTTTGCTGGAGCTTTCACTTTCACCAAGATCACAAATTGTAATTTTTATATTTTGTTTTTGTATCGATTAAACAAACAAGATATAATATGTGTATGTGTGAGCTTTAGAGGTGCTGGCAGGTGGATTTTGTTAACTTAGCCAGGCTAGCTCTTTGCCCCATTTCCAGTCTTTATGCTAAGATAAGCTAATCAGCTGCTGGTTGTGGCTTCATATTTAACAGACAGACACAAGAGTTGTATCGACCTGCTCGTCTCAACTCTCCTTTCCCAAAATATTGGACGATTGCTTTAAAAGCATAATAATCAAACAGAAAAAAGCAGTGGCCTTATTGGTTGTTTTTTGAGAGGAATACATATATTTGTGGGATATATGTGTGTGATATTCACCACTTTGCACCATTTCCACGACTTCTCTTGGATGGCTGGGACTTTTGCAGGCCAACCACCCAGGCAACTCCTTCAGTCTCACCTGTCCAAGACTCTGCTGTGTCAGAGCACCTACAATTCATGCCACCCATAAAGAATGAATGCACTGATACAAAGACAAACTGAAAACACATCCACTTCCATTTCACTAGGGCTTGGTATGGTATTTTTTCGATACTAGTGCCGATCTGATGTGAGTTTCACTACTGATCCCAAAACAAAGCTTTTTCAGTACCACACTGTTGACAAATACAGATGTTTTTCTACAAAACCCTTTTTTATATCTAACTAAAGAAGTAATTTTCTTGTTGTCTAGACACAATCAGGTGAAGAAGAACTTATAAAGGTCTATAGTTAGCAAAATTGCCAGTTGAATTAGAAACCGAAAGCAAAGAATAAGTAAGAGCACTAGTCTGACCAGCTTTTGGTACTTTTCAGACAAACTTTTTGAGGACTGATAGCCCAGCCCTGTCAAATACTGACCTTTGGTTCCATTATCAGCAGTGTTTTGTTTCCGGACCTCGAGCTGCGACATCTGCATCGTCAACCCATCGGCAACTCTTTGTGTCTCTACCCTCGCCGGCAGAGTTTGTGGTGCTAGACGGAAACAATGCGGTCTAGAAAACTGGGTGAGTGATGGTGATATTGTGCAGAGTCCTGTCATGTGATGGCCCACCTTCAGCCCCTCATTCACGCTGACTGTATGCGGAAGGTATGTGGCTTGGCTCACCTGAGACAACAAATGGCCATTAAGGAGGGGAGTCGCAGGGGACGCTAATTCATGCTGAGGGGAACCATCATGTTGACCCGGAATTGAAGTTGCTTGTTTAGACTTTGAGCTTTTTCTTTTAACTGACTGCAGCCTTGTATGTTGTAAACTGGTGCTGGGCAGCTGGTCTGAGAGTGTTTTAGTATTTACCACGCAGCTATCAACATGTTCTTGATTCGCCGGTGGGAGTGGAGGTTTGATTTTGCTGCTTAGATCAGTAGTTTCAATCTGGCTCAGGATGCTTTTCCTCCAGGACTGACGCGTGGCGTTGGCTCGGCCTAATGTGGCTTTAACATCCTGGAGGGTAATCCTGGCCTGGTGACCACTTCCTGATTTCAAGTGCATCTTATTCACAGATAAATCCTCAATTTCCCCCTCGGTGTCCACCCAGAAGTTGTCTCTTACAATGGGTCTTGCACTAGTTTCATTTACTTTAGATTCCAGAGAGCTAGAGGTATATTTGCTTGTGGAATGGGATTGTGCTGCCTTCTTCGTCTTTGATGCCTTCATTTGAGATGCTCCTTTGGGTTTGGTGTCTAAGTCTTTGTCGGGAGTGGTTTTGGTCTCTGTCTGAGCTGTGGCTCTGGAGCTTAGAGGATCTGCCACAAATGGAGTTGAACCTGAAGGCAGGTCCTCTTGGGCAGATCTGGTTCCCTCCAGCAATCCCTTAGAAACCTCTTTGGACTTCGCAGCTTCTATCAAAGCACGGAGACTCTTCTTTTTGGGCTCAGAGATGGTGGGAGACGGTGATGGGGAGAGAGAAACTGTGTTAGAAGAGGGCATAGTGACTGTTTTTATTTGTTCAGACAGCTTCTGTTTCTTCTTCTTAGTTGATGGTGGAAGTGATGCAGAACTCGGGGACAATGACTCCGACAAAGATGTTGCTGGTGATATCACAGACACCTTCTTACTCTTCCTTACTTGTGGACTTGCATTCACTGACAGCATCTGTGTGGACTTTTCCCCCTTTGCTGGTGGCGTCGACGAGGCTGCGGCCAGCTGAGAAGATGATGATGTGTGGTTCACCGTGGCATTGTGTTTAGTTGGAGGTGTTTTGGAGGTTGCTGCTGCCTTGCAATGTGGCAGGTGACTCTTCAACCTTTTGTAGGTTTTCCCACAGAACGGGCACACCTCTGTGGGGAAAAAACAGTGACAGAGCATCGCTCCTGTGTGGTTAAAACACATACAGCTTGGCACTAACAATTCTATGTTTAGAAGTGGGTAATATGTATAAGAATGATAGTTGCTGATTAATTTCAGTTGATTTGACTACTGTTTTCAGCTCTAAATATGTATAAACTTATAATACTACTAAATATCAACCGATATCTGACTAAAAGGAAGTATGCAGTATATTACTTATTGCATGATGCACAATTTATTTGCTTTACAGGCTGTTATTGTCACTGAAGGAAAAGTGCTTCTAGAAGAACGTGCTGTTGCCTTTTCTCCTGCAGATGCTACTTTTTATAATCAATAAGAAGTTCAAAGTCCCAATACAAATAACACAAACAAACCTAATATTGGCTGTGATCGGGTCACGTGATGTGTTGTGCATTACAAAATTTTGTGATACTTACCAGAGCTCATTTTGCACGCGTCTGTTTAACAGCCAATCAGGGTGAAGCATGTTCCCAAAGTTTGAACAGGGAAGTTATAATGTAAAGTGACACAAGGTATCACGTTAATAATACACAGTGGTGTCACTTTTAAAATACTTTGAGTTTGACACGTTTTCACATTCAGGGTCGTACTGTTGCTGTGCGAGGAAAGACCCTTAGGGTAGCGCGTTAGGAGCCTGAGTGTAAATCACTAATAAATATCGCACAATTCGCTTTAAATTATTCTGAATAATTTAGAGGCAGGTTTTAAAACTGGCTTCCTAAGAGATGTGTTATAACGGGGCAGTCTGACACAGTTACGTGTATGATCATGTAATGATCTGTTCAATGGGTGTGGCGAGTCGACTTCCTGTTCTACGTCGTAAATTGAGATGATTCACCCCTGCCTACTTCCGCCTTCGCGTAAAATCCCCGAACATACCGCCACATTTTTTGGAGTTAAGAGTCAAAATTCCCACGAAAGCCTTTGATGTGCCTGTCAGAGGGTGTTTGTATTTCCCCACAGTAGTATTTTCGATATTATTTATCAGAACAAAACATAATTAATCAGAGAAACAGTTTCGTTTCTTGGCAAGTGCCGGGAG
>NC_060163.1:20056825-20176479 GCF_021292245.1 Micropterus dolomieu
AGCAATCCCTTAGAAACCTCTTTGGACTTCGCAGCTTCTATCAAAGCACGGAGACTCTTCTTTTTGGGCTCAGAGATGGTGGGAGACGGTGATGGGGAGAGAGAAACTGTGTTAGAAGAGGGCATAGTGACTGTTTTTATTTGTTCAGACAGCTTCTGTTTCTTCTTCTTAGTTGATGGTGGAAGTGATGCAGAACTCGGGGACAATGACTCCGACAAAGATGTTGCTGGTGATATCACAGACACCTTCTTACTCTTCCTTACTTGTGGACTTGCATTCACTGACAGCATCTGTGTGGACTTTTCCCCCTTTGCTGGTGGCGTCGACGAGGCTGCGGCCAGCTGAGAAGATGATGATGTGTGGTTCACCGTGGCATTGTGTTTAGTTGGAGGTGTTTTGGAGGTTGCTGCTGCCTTGCAATGTGGCAGGTGACTCTTCAACCTTTTGTAGGTTTTCCCACAGAACGGGCACACCTCTGTGGGGAAAAAACAGTGACAGAGCATCGCTCCTGTGTGGTTAAAACACATACAGCTTGGCACTAACAATTCTATGTTTAGAAGTGGGTAATATGTATAAGAATGATAGTTGCTGATTAATTTCAGTTGATTTGACTACTGTTTTCAGCTCTAAATATGTATAAACTTATAATACTACTAAATATCAACCGATATCTGACTAAAAGGAAGTATGCAGTATATTACTTATTGCATGATGCACAATTTATTTGCTTTACAGGCTGTTATTGTCACTGAAGGAAAAGTGCTTCTAGAAGAACGTGCTGTTGCCTTTTCTCCTGCAGATGCTACTTTTTATAATCAATAAGAAGTTCAAAGTCCCAATACAAATAACACAAACAAACCTAATATTGGCTGTGATCGGGTCACGTGATGTGTTGTGCATTACAAAATTTTGTGATACTTACCAGAGCTCATTTTGCACGCGTCTGTTTAACAGCCAATCAGGGTGAAGCATGTTCCCAAAGTTTGAACAGGGAAGTTATAATGTAAAGTGACACAAGGTATCACGTTAATAATACACAGTGGTGTCACTTTTAAAATACTTTGAGTTTGACACGTTTTCACATTCAGGGTCGTACTGTTGCTGTGCGAGGAAAGACCCTTAGGGTAGCGCGTTAGGAGCCTGAGTGTAAATCACTAATAAATATCGCACAATTCGCTTTAAATTATTCTGAATAATTTAGAGGCAGGTTTTAAAACTGGCTTCCTAAGAGATGTGTTATAACGGGGCAGTCTGACACAGTTACGTGTATGATCATGTAATGATCTGTTCAATGGGTGTGGCGAGTCGACTTCCTGTTCTACGTCGTAAATTGAGATGATTCACCCCTGCCTACTTCCGCCTTCGCGTAAAATCCCCGAACATACCGCCACATTTTTTGGAGTTAAGAGTCAAAATTCCCACGAAAGCCTTTGATGTGCCTGTCAGAGGGTGTTTGTATTTCCCCACAGTAGTATTTTCGATATTATTTATCAGAACAAAACATAATTAATCAGAGAAACAGTTTCGTTTCTTGGCAAGTGCCGGGAGGATACTAGCCCATTCGTTTGACATAAAAAAAATCTCAGCACAAAGATCCTCTTACTTGATAAACCTTTGAGCCACATCTCATTGCCTTTCTCAGCAGATGGAGTGGCTTAGTTGTCATGTTTTACTAGCATTTCTGCCGAGTATGCCAGGAACATGTTTGACTTTTAATATTTTAGGAATTCTCTCCAAGATGACACTCAAATGTACATCAGCATAGAATGAAATACATCTGTGTTTTATCAGAGGAAACAGACACAGATTTCAGAGAGGATGTGGTTCAAAACATACCTCATAACCACAAAAAAAAAGATTTTTTGGACCCTGTATTTAACTGTCAACTTATATTTGATATCTGAAAATGTATTCCAAAAATGTTTTGTGAATGTTTAACTACATTTAATGTAGGAATATACATTTAATTTTGTAACATATCTCTTAGCAAGCAAAATATATATTTAGTATGGTGTATTATAAAGAGACTGGCCTACTTTCATTAGAAAAGTGTATTTTATTGATAGGGTTAGAGTGGCATGAGACTTGGCACAGGAATTAATTTCAAAAAGGTGATGGAAGAAATTACACAAAAATACATCTACATCAAAAGGTCATCTTCATTGGAAAAAAGCAGTGATTAGAAACACATTCAGGATGGGGGAAAAAAACATTTACATATACGGAGATAAACCTGAATATTATTTACATGGCAACAGATTACAGTATGTACACAAAGCCACAACTGGAAGCAAACTGAAGCTCACGGGAGCTTTATTTTTAGGGGAAATACTACTAGACGTTCGATGTGAACAGTCCCAGGAAAGAATGGGGTGATTTGGCAGAGAAATAAATTTGAACAGTGCCTGGAAGTTGTCCTCGAACAAAAGATTACCCCCCTACAGAATACAGTCTCTGACAAAAGTATTCAAGTAGCCTTTTTGTTAAATTTTTTCCTACAATTTCAAAATATATTTTTAAAAGGGAAGTCCTAAACAGCACAAGATTGAGTTTTCAGAGACTGCTAACACAGATATTCCCACATGACAGGTTACATCCGTATCTTACCATAACAATGTTGGTTACAGTATATTCAGACGATCCAGAGCAAACATCTGTACATCTATTAACAGACATTCATTATTCAGGCAAACAGAGGAGGTCTGTCCCTTTACAAGACATCCAATAACAGATGAAAACAAAGAGAGAGAGAGAGGGGGATTTTGGGTCAATGTTCAGGGGTCAAAGCCAGGAGGATACAGTACCAAATCCCACCCAGCTAACTGTACTGAGGCCTGTCTGAGTCTCACTGCTCTGTCACCAAGATAAAAATGAGATTATTCCGTAAATTCACCAACAATGACATCAGCATTAATGCTGGTTTTGATTCAACCCTGAGAAAACAGTGGACTGCATGTTCACTTGCGGGCACACCTGCCTAATGTGCCAATGAAGGTAATTTTCTTTAAACAACCAAAAATATAGGACAACTTGCACGGAAACTTACTTATTTGTTTAAGACAGCTAAGACTTTAATTCTACAGATAAACAGGCACAAACGCAGGATTTAAACAGTGATTAGGTCTCCTTAAGACAAATGAAAAGGCATTACAGGTTCAGTCTCGCATTTTTCTAACATTTTTCCATAGGAGAGGTGCCAGTGCTGGAGCCACTTTCTACATCAAATATTTAACCGTTCCGAGTGTTTTGCATCATCAAAGAACTGGACCTGTCGCGGCAAAAAATGGCTCTACGTCGGCACTGTCAACCTGCTGCTCTCGAACCATGAAAAAGTGATGACTAGGACGGGAAGAGGGTGGAACGGTGCTGCAATATGAGAAGGAAATAAAAAAAGAACAATTGTGCAGTCTCCAGATCATCAGCAAGTTGACAAAACCTTCTATAAACTACAGGGGCTTCGAAACAATGTTCACAAAGCAGCACTGGAGAGTGAAACACAAATAATGGAGTGATTTTGGACTAAATGAATTCAGTGCTTGGACACAAGACAAATCAACTCTTGCACAGCTTATCTTGGTGCATTTTCACCATCTAACTGTCATCTGCTTACATGTTAAAAAGTACTTATTTCACCATTTCTGTATGTGTTGAGTGGTAAGTTGGATATCTGGTTCAGAGACCATATGCCCGATTTGTAAAATGTTTTGCTGGTTTCCACGGCCAGGCACTGACATCGGCGCCAGCACCGGCACCTTGTGAGTTGAAAAGGCCCAGACAGTCTTGTGCTGTAAGGCAGCGCTCAGGTCAGAGGAGAGTCTCAAGACGAAGCTGCAAAGATCAGATGCTGTCAACAGCTGTTATTTTTTTTTAAATCACCACAGTCTCTCCTACTGACTCGTTCCCCTACCAAACCCTGTACTAACAAGAAGGCCAACTCTTCAAAGAGGAGAGTAAAAACTAATATAAAAACGGCTGAAGAAGAATGCTGACGTCTATCGGATTCTTCTGGGGCTGGTCTCTCCCATCGTCAGGAGCGAGGGGGTGGTTTGTCCCCATTCAGGTCCTCTATTTTCACAGGTTTACAGGGGTCATTGGAGCATGAGCTGTTTGAGGTTGTCATGGAGGATGGTGTCCTTGACGTCCCGGAACACCAGCCTGATGTTCTCCGTGTTGATGGCCGTGGTGAAGTGGTGGTACAGGGGCTTCTGGGTGGCGTCGCGTCTCTTGGCTCGGAAGCACTCCACCATGAACCCCTGGATGTCCGGCAGACTGTGCTCCGGCCCGGTGTATTCAGGAAAGTAGTCCTTGAGCGGAACGCTCTTCACCTTCTCCTCCAGCAGGTCCGTCTTGTTGAGGAAGAGGATGATGGAAACGTTGACGAAGACGCGGTTGTTCACAATGGTCTCGAAGATGTTGAGTGATTCACGCAGCCGGTTGGTCTGCCTGTCCTCCATTAGCACCTGTTAAAGACAACACATTGATTTAATACAATTTCTACTGATAGTTTTAGTACTAGATGTAATTAAAGTAGTAATTAAAATTTAAGTAGCTGCAGGCAGACTGTCCGTTGCACGGCTCAGCGTGTCCAATCCAATAGCCCTTCTATAAAATAGCTGTGTTACGCTATGAATACTAGTTACAAACTGTGTGGTACAAGATATTCAGTCAGGTTTGCAATTTTTAGTCCCTAGTGGGTCAACTGTTGTTTGTTAGCTGAACCATGCTAGTCAGGTTACCCTGTTGATGTATAGCCCATGTAGTGAGTTAGTACAGTGAACACAAATCATAAAATGACACATATACAATACAGTGAATCAGACTTATGGCCAATGATCTATTTCCATTTAAATGTGTAAGATTCCTGTAATGGTACCATCTTTTAATAATAAAAAAAAAACACTTAAATAACATTTATTCATTTATGTAATTTGTACCATAGAGCACAACTTGCACATGTACACAAAACAGTTTTATTTGTGTATAAATTTACAGCTCCTCCAAAGAATCAGAGTGCTTATATAGACACAGCAAAGACGACTTATCAGAATGTCACCAAACATTATCTGCTAGAAAAAATTGATTAATGCTCCACTTATTAGGCTGTTACAAGTGTATGTGCTTGCTTGTGTATGAGACGGAAGTTAGCCGGCGTGTTTTCACCTGGTCGTATTCAGAGGAAGAGACGAGGAAGAGGATGGAGGTGACCGAGTCGAAGCATTCAAACCAGCGCCTCCGCTCCGACCGCTGCCCTCCCACGTCCACCATCTTGAAGGGAACGTTCTTGATCTCAAAGTCATACTCGTGGATGCCCTTGGTGGGTTTACGGGCCAGCAGGATGTCCTGTTGAGAGGGAAGATAATCCTGGAGGAGGGACGGAAAGACACGGTGAATGTACATGTAGAGAAGATGAGTGTTCGATAAAATAGAATTTGTCAACAATCACAAGATGAAGATGGAAATTTAGCTTGTAGACAAACAGAATAGAAACAACACAAACATATGAAAGCTAAAAGTAGCATTTGCATGAAATTAGTAGGCGTATAATCAGGTGATCTGTCTTTACCAAAACATTACTTCAGGTCCTCAGGTAATCTTTTGTGCAAACTTTATTTAAACTATAAATAGGTAGATATTGGTTAAATAAATACATGAATATGGACAACCAATTACGGTCTTAATCCAAGTCTAAGGCTTTCAAGCGTGATCAAGACAAAGAGCTTAAAAAAAGTTTGTGATTGTTGAGAAAAATCACAGTATAACATTACAAGGAAACACTTTTTAATATTTGCACTTTGATCTTTTGAAAATTATCATTATCATTATGAAGTGCACTCGTAAAATGTACAATATCATTCGTTTATAACTGGCTTATCTCAAATCTGGTTCCACTGAAACCTCAGAGTCTTAACTGGAAGCTTAGAAGTCGAATGTAAATGTTAGGAAATGTCTGCTGGAGATTGGAGGGAAGCTTGACTAAAGGCTCAGACATAAACATTATTATGTTCCACTGCTTCAGTACTACTGGATGAACTCTTGTTAAATTTAAATAAATATAATGACAATATTTCCTCAAGGTACTCTCAGTCACTGTTTGTGGGTTAAAATAAAGAGTTACTCCAAAAATATGTTATATACAATATATATAATATTCACAGGGAACCGGTTTCACTCAAAATCCTCTGGATCTTAACGTAAGAGTGCAAAAGAGTGCACATTTATAGACATGTGTATACATATAACAGGCAAAGCTACTTAAAGTGAAAGTAAAGGAAAAAGTCATGAGCCAAATAATCTAAGGGACTGGAAAATGTAACATGTATAATCTCGAAACCATTACATCTGAAGGTACGGTGATGCTGGGAATGTAATGAATGTAATGGTATAAAAAGGATCAAAGATAGGCTCTTATTTATTTGGTGGTTGGTGGTCTAAGTTTTTTTTTGTTGTACATGTCAATGTTGTTAAAAATCACTTAAATAATTTGGATGACTGTAAGGGGTGGCATGTATGTTTGTTGGAAAAACTGATAAAATTATTCTTCAAAAAGTAGGTGGATATTTGGCAGCAATTTGAGGAAAAATAAAATCTGCCCTTTCTGCTAATTCTGCTAATATGTAAGCAGGTTTCTGCAGGGTTCACCAAGTTAAATGTAAGACTTTACAGTTTGAAGAAAATCGGAGGGGATGGTGTGGCCACGAATTATGTTTTTACTGTACATGTTTTACTGCAGCTAGCAGTAGCAACCAGTGTAGGTCTGACAATACTGACTGAAACCGCACTAAAAAAAATGATTGAATGGCCTCCTGCATCACAATTCACAACTGAAACAATCCCACGTTTTACAGGCGTATAACATCTTCTCACAGCCTGCAATCAAATACAAAACCCTTTTAAAACTAACATTATTGCCTTTGAAAATATAAAGAAAGAAAATATTTAAGACTTTTATAAAAAAAAAAAAAGAAGGACTTTTTAAGACCTTGTAAGGCCTTTTATTGAGGAAACTAAATCAAATTTGTAAGACCTGCAGATACCCTGTTATAATATCCACTGACTTACTATGTACTTCTACTAACAATACTGAGGTGATGCCAGTTTTCTCACGGCAAAGCGGCCAGCTAATTGGAGCTTTCCTTGCCCAAATGTCAGCATTATCTTTGGTGAACAACCATTTTAGCTTCTTGGCAGCTAACCTTAAATTGTCTAGACATGTTGCAATATTAACTATAACATGTACACATCTGATTATAACAATCAGTGCAGGCAGAAACAACTTACCGGCTCGCCAAGCTTATCCAGATTATCCAAGAAATACTTCACTGACTCACCCTGCGACAGGACAGAGGGAGGAATTTCTGTTAATTCTACACAATTTATGATATTCAGTCATTTTAATCAGAAACAGCACCGTTTTACGTGCATTACTCATTTAAGAACTGCTGTTATTGCATTCAATAGTATACATTTGTTGCTGAGGCATGGAGCCACCACAGGACAAAATCTGCCTTTAGCCACCACACACACCCACACAAACAGGTAATTTGTTTGTGTGGGTGTGTGTAATCTGTTTGTTTTCTCCTCCAAAACTGTGTCTGCCCGAGAGCTGAGTCTGCTCTGAGCAGCTGAAGCAGGATGCAAAGTGTCTGGTATTGCAGTAGACACGTGTTTGTAAGTGTGCCTTTGATGTATACAGAAGTGTGGCTAGATCTGTGTCTGTAGGTATTCTTTTCGAGACTGTTCTGACGCTGTTCATGCGCAATTAGTGCAAGCCCGAACATGAGGCTGCCAAGACCGTGATGCATTCCTTTATCTCTGCGTGTGTGTGTGTCTCCTGTACTCAACATAAACCCAAAAACTGACTGCAAAAAGCAAAAGAGATTATAGCTGGGACCCGCAGTGTCTCTACTGTCACCCACCACGCCATTATCAGGTGATGGTTTTGCATGTATTTTGCATCAATGACACAGTAAACTAACCACCCTTGCGTCAGTCGTAGTTATTGTCAGGGCTGTATTTGTGAGTGCCATTTCCCCCCACTATAAATTTCTGTTTGTAACCTTTGATCTTTCAAAAAAACTAGCTTGACCTGAAAAACCTGTGTGTGTGTGTGTGCGCACACACACGTGGGAAGTGCGCGCAAGGCTAAGATTACACAAGGGAGGGGTAAAATGGCGTGGCGCTAAGCTAAACCCATAGAAAGAAGAGCTGCCTTTCTGTGAGGGTGATTTCAATTCTGGCTACCCTCAAGTAAATGAGCTCAAATCTGAGAGGACTGGTGGTTTTGAAATCGTCAAAAAAAAAAAAATTTAAAAAAAAATCTGTCAGACAACAAAAGGAGAAGAGAAACAGGAAGATTTCTCTGAGCTTTTTATATTCATTACAAAGCATGACAACCCCTGCTGCTTAAAGGAGTGGCTGTAAAAGCAAAACTGAAACATAACATTACATAATGTCAGTATTTCAATTGTAGCCACATGACACTTAAGATATAGGATGAAAACTGATTTTTCAGCGTGTGTTGCGACATTAATAAAAACCAATCTCATGTGAGAAGAGATGAAAATGTTTATGGCTGATTTAAAAGAGCCAGTTTGTGAACTTTTTACTACGCAAAGTGCTTCAGTCTGTACGTGTGCTTTTTTAATGACAATTGCAAGCAAGCCTGATGTCGCGTGTGATTTGTGATGCAAATACATAAAGGGCGTGGTCAGATAACAATGGATTGTATCTGCCAAAAGCAGAAAAACTAATTAGCCCTCGCTAACAGGAGCTGGGAAAATTTAAACAGCTCCCTAAACAACAACTCTTCAGCTGCTGCGTCTGGTTTTTCTGTGTTTATGTTTCAAAGGGATAGCGCAGAGAGCTGCAGGTCTAAGATTAAATATCAAGGTTTTATATACTACAAAGGGCTGCAATAAAGGATTCTTTTCATTATCAATGAATCCGATTATTATTTTTTTGGTTCAACCGCCTGGTCTTTAAAAAGACAGAAGACAGTTTGAAATGTCCAACTATTCAGCGTACTATAACTCAAGACAAGGAAAAGCAGAAAATTCTCACATTTGAGAAGCTGCGACCATGAAATGTTTGGAAATTTTTACCAAAATAGCTGCTGATTCATTTCCTGTTGATTGACTAACTAATTAATCTACAAATTAGTTCAGCTGTAGAGTAATCTGTGTAGTCCGGTGTCGTGTCACGCATACACGGACTGTAAATAAGGAAGTAGATTAAAATCACTAAATACGAAAAACTTGTAAGGTGAACCAACAAACCAACAGTAAAATATTATATAACTAAATATAAATATTTAAAAATTCTATTAATATAAAAACAGAGAAAAGCAGCAAATTCACATTTGACAGACTGGAATCACCAAATGTTTAGTATCTGTGCTTGATAATTACTACATTACTGCTTAATTATCCTCATTTCTATATATTTTTGTACAAACCAATTGCTTAAGTGACAAATTGTTTCTGCACTAACATTAATGATCAGCAATAGGACAGATTTAGAGGGCACAGTACGGATATATTGACCAAAACATGCAACAAACCAGCAACGATTTTGATTATCAGTTAATCGTTTGTCATTTTTCAGCCAAAAAATTTCACTTTGATGATAGTCATTTGAATATTTTTGTTGGTCTGACAAAACACGCCATTTCAAGATGTCAGCTTGTATGAGACATTCTTCACACCAAAATATAAGAAAATAATGTTGTAGCAGACCTACATGCACACCGAATGTACGTTTGTCCTTGTGCTCGAGGTGTGAGTGTTTGTGCACCAACAACGTTGAGTGGGAGAGCTGGGGCTCTGTTTGTAAGCATAAAGCTGTTTAACTACAGATCAACATTCCAGCTCTGATCACCCTTATTCCCAGTTCTGTCTGCACAGCCAGCTCACACCGACATGCTGAGTGTGAGGCTAACAAAACGCCATTGAGAACAGTTCAGCCTTATGCAACTCACAGGAACATTTAAATTTTCTGCTTTTGTCTCATTACTGAAAGCAACTTGGAGAAGTGTGTCCCCTACGCTCTCCTCAGTGAGGGTTCCTCAACTGCAGGACAATGTGTAAAGTTCACCACATGACCTGACAGCTTGCAGAGAATTAAACAAACGCAAGGCAGCACAATTAGTATTTTTTTGTTGTTTTTTTTGTTTGTTTATCGCAGCAGGTTGTGAAAGTAATACCAAGAAGCACAGAAAAGTCCCAGTAAGGACTCCTGAATTTGCTGCCAACCACAGCTCTTGTTCTGGTGTAAACGGCAGTGTGATAAGAACATGCATGCTGACAGCCAAGACATAAGGAGCAAGGAGAGGTGTAAACAGGAAGCTAACTCAATCACATGTCTGACCGCTCAACAGAAAGAGAGAGAGAGCGCGAGCGAGCCAGAGCAATAGATACAGGGAGAGAGGAAAGGAGGATGAATTAAATAGAAAAATGGTTTCACTTTCCATTTTCACTGCCGTTTCCCCGCCTTTCAACTCACTAACCCATTTCGAAAAATTTGGTGATTGAGAGCTGGGTACCAGAGCCACATGAAGAAAAAATTCTTATCAGTTGTGTGGGCTTGTACAAAAACTGGGGCACCATCATCTTTCAGGAAAGTGTGTGTGTGTACATCCACTTACCAGCTGAAACTCCCTGCGGCGGTCGTATGCATTCTGTATACCTGAGTCCTCCCACAGAGCTTTGATGGCAGGCATGTACTGCAGGAAGACGGACTGCTCCAGCTGCCCGCTGGTCACCTTAGCCGACCGGGTGTCGAACGCCATCATGGTGTCCCCATGCCGGCTGTTATCCGGGTCACCCCATGGGATGTGCAGCTTCTCCCGGGCGTCCACCAACACACGTACACCTGGAGAGGAAGTGAAAGGATCAAGAGTGAGAGAGGCCCAATTGTGGTTACTTAAAAATCTAGCAGGCCAGATAGGAATGAACCAAAGGGGAAGAGGCACAAAACGAGCAGCCTACCAAAAATAACACAACACCGGTGTCTGACAAACCTGAGTGATGTAGCAGGATGTAAAAAAATAAGCTTATTTAAAACAAACAAATATTTGTACAAGAGGACTGATTAAAAAATGTGACCACGTTACTGTGATTAAAACTTCTGGGACACACACACACACCATATTACCCTGACCTTGCAAATAAATACATTTTTTGAAGCTTTTAATATTTTATATTAAATTTTTGTGTGTCTGTGAGAGAGATATTAACTTGACTGTGGCTTTTTATGTCATTTTTAAGTCCCTGTTTACCTAGTATACTCCCTGTACATACAAAGAGTGGACAAACAGGAACACTTCACATCATAACGCACACTGGTTGGTGGGTTTACCCTCCATTAGCTACATCACTAGGTTAGCTGTTCAGCCACAAAACTTGCCTCTAGCTATTTGATACTGCTGGCTTGCATGTATGACTGTGACACAAATTTAAAACGTTAAACATATAAGGGCTATAAAGTGTTTAAAAATGAGATCTGAGAAGAAAAACGGTTCGTATGGGTGTGCCGACAGGACTAACGTTAACGTTAAACTGTTTATGTGTGTCCTCTCACACGGCGCTGTGCTGAACAGATGTGGAAACTTTCCCATCCATTTTAAACGCCTTTCAGTCGCCCCTCTACTCTCATAATGTACCTGCACTCAGCAGCGAGGTTACCTTTGATTACGTTGCTGTAAATTGTGCCTTTGAAGTCCTCACGGGCTTGCTGGTCGAAGTCCTGGCCGTGGATGATCCGCATTTGTTTGAGGAAAGTCGACTTGCCGCTCTCGCCAGCGCCGAGCAGCAGGATCTTCACCAGCCGTTTCACGTACGTTTTCTCCCGGGAGAGACATCTGTCGATCTCTTTGGACTTTCGGACCTGTTCTACCTCGCCGGTATTGAGCAGGCAGACAGGTAGACAAACTTTTAACACGGACCTGGTCGGCAGGAAATCCGCCATGTTCGCACAAACTTCATCGATGCTAATTTGATGCGCGTTCACGGGGGCGCAGGCACGGGACCAAGCCCCTTCCCTAAACTCAGGAAGTAGCGCTGCAGAGTGTTTACCATCAATCTCAAGTGGCTTTAAGTTTAGATGTTTGTACCATGTTGACTCACACAAACATAACGTCTAATCCTTAGCTATGTATTATCATGACACATCAATACAACTATATGACTTTCAAGCAGAAATATGTCAGTTGAAGTATGCATATAGGTAATTATCAGTCTTAACGGTCTTAACGACGCAATTATACAACGACAACTACAACTAAAACGCTCAGATTTATGGACACGTCTAACTCTCTACACTGTTTTTAAATGACAAGACAATCTAAAATGTCTGAGTTTGCTAAATTTATAAAACAAATCGGACTTGACTGGTGGCCACACTGGTGATACCATGTCGCGCCCTGCTGGTTCAGTTTGGTGTTTTGCCTGATAGAAAAAGTAGCTCTCTGATTGGTTGATTCCCCTTTCCCATTACGTGTGCTGCTTTCAAAGGCTGTTGGAAGTGTGAAAATTTGTACCTGAACGCACTTCAAAAGCTCAATTAAAAGAAAATTGCAGTCAGGAAATCCTCTTTTTTTTCCACAAGTAGACCTCTTTATGAGTCTTTGGGTATTTATGAAGGGAATATCACAGAATCTTTGTTACTATTTTAAGAATAAAGCGTTTAATTTTTTATTATTTCGGGCTTTTCTTTATAATGTTATGCCATTGATTGATTTTGTGCATTCGTATGGTTGTATTTTAAATAATAGAAAAGGCATGATCAAATTTAATTGTAACGTCCACATGTTTGCGAAAAATGAAAATGTAACAGCATAATCATGATTTTCAACCTTCCATGTAGGAGCTTATGGGGAACACTTGAATGCAGCATCAATATCTATCATTGCAATTCCCTCCTAGCATCCCCACACGACACAGGTCTCACAGGCGACAGTAGCAATTTATATTTGTGTATATGTGTGTGAGACAGTGAAAAGCATCAGATACCATGACTATTAGAAACACTCTCCGGGATCATGGACAGAGGTATCGACCACGGATGGCTTGCCTCAAGAAGGTAGGCTATATCCTTTTACATCACCAGTGATGATCACAGCCCTGCTCAGGCTTGTAGACTATACATGCAGACGCACCTATAGATAGGTATCTGATGTGAGTTATCTAAGGCAATGCTTTGGCTGTAGGGGTCTGCTGTAACCTCATAAAACCTGGTTGTATTGGCATTTGCTCTTATAAACTGCATTTGCCTCTAAAACTGTCTGTATGCTCTACAGGTCCTCAGAGGAATCCTTGTTTCCTGATGTTTTTAAATGTATTTCGGTTAGACATTTTTTGTAAAACAAAAAACCTCACAGGTACCATTCGGCCTACAGAATTCTTTGAATAAAACAGATCACAAACATGCCGTGTTTCAATTAAGCATGCAGACTATACATTTTAGTTACCAGACTGATTCAAATTAGTGAGAAAATTTTATAAGAACCAAGCATTCATGTTGTAACAGAATTTCAAGACATCAAAATAACAAACAAATGTCATCTTGGTTTCAGTGCATGCTCTATCTGTCTGTCATACTAAATGTTGAGTTGTAAGACTGTGTTTTTTTTCGACCATTTCACAGTGATAAGGTCATTCACTTTAATAAGCATTAAGCCTGGATCAGTATCAGCGCCTCCATCTACACCTAGCAGCCGCTGGTAAGAAGTTAATCCAGGGACTGTAGTATTGGAAAACAACAGCCCGGTTCTTTGGCCAGAGAGAGGCTCCATTCATCATCTCACATTTCAAATTCATACACTTCAGGAGCTGGACATTTATCAAAGTGGAATAATTTTGTGCATTGGAAAGAAATGTGCAGGAAGTAATTAAGACAAAAGCTTTTCCATTAAAAAAATATTTTATTTGGCCCAGATGCAGCACTCACAATGTCTCTCCAGGGGAATACTTTCATTTCCAGGAAAACTTCGTGTTTTGGTCCATGAAAGCCCACTTTGGTCCAGCTTAGCCTGGGGCTTACAGCCTCTCCAAGATGACTTCAAAGCACAAAGCCACTTCAAACAGGCCCAGGAGTCATATCTCTCTCTCTCTCTCTCTCTCTCTCTCTCTCTCTCTCTCTCTCTCTCTCTCTCTCTCTCTCTCTCTCTCTCTCTCTCTCTCTCTCTCTCTCTCCACACACACACTTTCACACAAACAAACTGAATGAATGTACTACATGATTTGTTGCTTTCCTGTACACACCTGAGCTGTGGTTTCAGATGATACGATAACTAAGAAACTGTTTAGAGGGCAGTGACTCACCACAAAACCTCCCACACAAGCCAAACAAAAGCCATGAGATCAGGGCATGAAACAAACTCTCTCATCTCACCTCTCGCCACGTTTCAGTGCAGCGGTAGGGTTCAGACTGACTTAATAAAACTACTAATGTAGTTTTTGGACTAAGAATCTGAATTGTATTGTTGAGAGAGCTGGTTAATAGCACTAAATCACAGAGGATTTGTCTGATAGGAAGTATTAATTATAAGCTTTGAGCCTTAATATCACAGGGGTGCAATTTACCTCAGAGTTCTCAAATGTTCGAGAGGCAATTTGATTTTTACAAATATTTAATCAAGCAGAAAACAGTTAACAGTGATGTTGTGCATGAGGAAGATAATACCATCGTGTCCTAGATAGTGAATTATTTTGGAGCAGATTTCATTCACAAATCCATCTAACCTGCTTTTTTTCCTCCACCCCCCACAGACACACACTCACAATTAGTTGTCGTGGTAACCTCTTCTCACCCCTTATATAATATATTCCTTTGCAGGCGGAGAAGGTGATGCTGGAGATGCAGGACCCCAAAACAGGAGTGAAGTCGCAGCCTCAGAGACTTGTTATCACAACAATACCGCATGCTATTACTGGTAAAGAGGATACATATATACATGAACAGGAGTACACACCTGATGTTATTCAGCAGCTGGCTGAGTGATTGCCTGCATAGTCTTACTGGAGGAGACCAGAGCTCTGGGCTCAAACTCGAGAGCTACAGATTTAATCTCCATGACAACCCCTGCGGTCTCGGAGTCAGGGAGAGGGAAAAAAAAGTAGGAGGTGAAGGAGGAGGATGATGATTGAGCGGGTGAGAGGAAAAGTGCAAATAACAGGGAGAGAAATAGGAGAAAAACAAGACAGAGAGACAGCAAGGACGAGGAGGAGGCGGAGGAGGAGGAGAAGAGAGAAAACCTTAACTTATACGTCATTTGTGAGCTTTGACTACAGGCAGGTTCGCTGCTGAAATAGTGAAACAAGCAAACATGCAAACTGCTTCTCTTTTCTGTTCCTTTGCTTTCTTCTTGTCTCCTTACCTTTTCTTTCCTTCTCTTCTCTCCTTTCCTCTTTACTTTCCTTACCTTCCCCTTTTTGACTTTGCTTTCCCCATCTTGCCTCTGTTTTCCTTTCCTTTCCTTTTCTCTCCTCTTTTGTTTCCTTTGTTTCCTACCCTTTCCTCTACTCTTATTTATTTTGCTTTCTCTCCTGTCCTCTGTGTCTCTTTTCTTTCCTTTCTCTCCTGTCCTTTCCTCTCCTCTTGTATCCTTTCCCTTTCTTTCCTTTCTCTCATCTGCTTTCCTCCTTCCTTTCCTTTCCTCTCCCTCTGTTCACTTTCCTTTTCTCATCTTGCCTCTGTTTTCCTTGTCTCTCCTCCTTTGTTTCTTTCTCTCCTGTCCTTTCCTCTCCTCTTGTATCCTTTCCTTTCTCTCCTCGCCTCCTTGTTTCTCGCTGTGCTTCCTTCACAGACCCCCGCTCTTCCTCCTCTTCCTCCTCCCATCTGTCTCCCCATATTAGCTGTCGAGGCTTTCGAGATTCGGCCGTGGTGTATCAGAGAGGGGTCTGGCATTTAGAGTCACACACCAGCCTACCTATGGACACACAGAGAAAACACGTATTTCTTGATGTTTGCTGTGAGAGCTGCTTTTGTAACCGGTGGTGCATATGTTGTTACTTCTGACTTCCACCTTTTCTCCTCAGGTGAAGACATAATTGCGTGGTTAGCAGACAGATTCCAGATAGACACACAAGGTGAGAGATGAGGCAGATGACGCCTTTCACATATGTACATGATTTATAGAGTATGGTAATTAAAAGTGTCTTTTTTTATTAAAAATCTTGTTTTTATGATCGTGTAAGGTGTTACTGAATGTGATTTCAAGTTAATATCAGCAGAAATGCCACAGCTGCTGTTAAAGTCCCACTTTCTCTGTATCTGTTGTCTTCAGAGGCGAAGAACTTTGGCTCTATGCTCGTGGCGTTAGGATACATCTACCCTCTACAAGACCACAAACGTTTAGTGATCAAACAAGATGCATCCCTCTACCGCTTCCAGGTAAATGCTCCACATTTCTTCAGAGTTTTTATTTGCTATTAGCGCTATTGAGCAATGTTTCTACAAGTGGCTCTCCAGTTTGTTTTTGTAAGAGGACGCACAACAGTTGAACAACTAAGTTGGTGGTGGTGACGTGTAAAAAAACATAGAAATGGGCCAAAAAAGGCAGTGCAAGAGAACTTTTGTTTGTTAACCCTTACCCTAAAACTCACTGACTGTTAAAATATGGGCTGTTATAATAGGGTATTGATGCACCGATTTTCTTTTAGCACATTTAAATCTTAATCATGCCCAGTTTATTAATGAGGTGCAAGGACTGAAGTTTTGATACAATGTGCGTATTCAATCAAAGCTGGATGTTGATGAGTAAGTCAACATTTGTTGGCTTTGAATGACTTGACCATTAGCAGTTAGGGACCATGGTACTCTCTCTTTGTAGCTTCTAATAAGATCATTAAGGCTGTAACTAATGATAATTTTCATTATTGATTAATCTGTTTATTATTGCTTATGTCTTTAAAATGTCAAGCAATTGTGCAAAATTGCCCAACCAACAACCCAAAGAAATTCATTTTATGATGATACAAAACAGATCAAAGCAGCAAATCCCCACATTAGAGAAGCAAGTACCAGTAAATGTTTGGCAATTTATCTTGATAAATTACTTAAAAAGTGAATCACATGTCACAGATTTTTTGTTGTTTGCAAATATCTGCATAACTGATCTGCCGGTAAAATAGTTTATTGCCATTAAAGGATGGAAAAAAAGGCAGAAGCAAGGAGAAGAGTGTTTGCTATTGTTCACTACTCATTTTGTGACGTAAAACCCCAGACTGGTCTGGTTTTGGTTTCCTGAGCAATGACATATTAACCTAATTTAGCTTCTGATCTGTAACAAACAAATCCAACTTTTGTCTTTTGTTCTTTCCAGACACCGTATTTCTGGCCCACACAGCAGTGGCCCGTAGATGATACAGATTATGGTGAGCGTGACTGGTGATGTACACATTTTATTTCACATCCTGTTACCAACAGTTAACACTCTGTATTTCTGTTTCCTTACTGAAGCAATTTACTTGGCGAAAAGAAACATACGTAAGAAAGGCATCCTGGAGCTGCATGAGCAGGTGAGAATGAGACTGAGAGACCCACAAGTGTTTTTGTTTGCTGGCATTTACTGAGGTGTTATGTTATGTCCTCAGGAGCAGTATAACCGCCTTCACAAGTGGATGAATCATAAATGGGATTTCATAGTGATGCAAGCTAAAGAACAGTACAGGTGGGCGTGAAAGAAACTCAGATACACCATTTGGTTTTAAGATCAAGGAGGTGTTACGATTCTGTGTGTTTGTGTGTGGTTTTAGAGCTGCAAAGGAGAGAAAGAAACCGGACCGTGTGGTGTTTGAGTGCCAGGAGAGGGCCTACTGGGTGGTTCACAGACCTCCGGTGAGAATACAGACACACACACACACACAGATCGTTATCAGACTTGTACTGCACACAGAGGATACAGCTTCCGCATATCTGAGTCTGAGAATAAATTGCGCTCACCTCTTTACTTCCCAGGGTATCTAATTATCTCTACCCATGATGCCTCATTAACATTAAATGTCCAGTCAGAGGAAAAGGGCATGACTGATTAATATTTCACACTGCGTCAGAGAATGTGGTGCAGCGGTTAGCACCTTGTCCTTGCGACGGTGAGTTCAGCCTGTTTCGTGAGGCTGGATTACTGACCAGGCAAGTGGGCAGCTGCTTCCTAGATCTCAGAAGACCCCAGGTTGACCACCATTTGGAAGAATGTGTTTGGGATGACATTCCACTAAAGCAAAGATCAACTGACACAGTAAGGACCTTAATGCAGGTCCTGAATTTCTTGAAGCCCAGATGTTTATTATTTCGGGTTATATTGTGTTAATGTATTGCATATTCCTAAATAAATTTGTCTAAACTATTTGACACACAGGGAACATTTGTTGGTTTCAGGCAAAATATAATGCAGCTGCCATGAGTCGTCTGCTGTTTGCACTGTACTTAATGGGCACTTTTAATAGGTACTTAAAGCGAGCTTGTGCAAAACTGAATTGCGACCAGCAAAAGACAATAAGTGACAATTACAGGATCATGGTACATTCTGAAAACATAGTTTTACAGAAGCAAAAGTAGAGAATAGTCATGAAGCCAGTTTACTTACCAAGACATATCAGTTACAGCTACCTATCTAATGTTTGCTAACATTGGCTAACTGGTCATACCAGACTTAAGGCTGTAGCAGCAAAACTGAGTTTATTGAACTGAACAAAAGGCTTATGAAACAAGATACAACATGTTAAACTTGGCGCTTAGTGCCTGGTGCCGGTAGGTGTATTTTTGAACTTTGCAGACAATGAGGCTAGCTGTTTCGTCTTGCTTTAAGTTCAGCTAATTGTCTTGTGGCTCTGTTTCTGTACTAAACATGCAGAAACAGAAACTTGCTTTTAAGCACTTAATTTTTCTTTCCGAGAAAGAAAAGGGCACTTCTTATAACATTTGTTTGTTACAAAACAAAAAACCTTGCACAAATGGTGTTTGCATTCAAACTATATAGAAATGTGGATGTATGTTACACTTGACAGAGACATACTGTATACGGATTCATCCTTTAGTTCTCAAAACGTCAAAGTCAGCTTTCTATCTAAGATGACATCATAATCCAGGGACAGACTTATCCTGCATATTGTCATAGTGGTTTCAAGTCACAAAATCTTTAAAGCCTCTGCTGGAAACAAACAAATTACTCAAAGCTGTGTTTGTAATGTCATACAGTGAATCACTTTTTACACGTGACTGGCCTCTTGATGTGTGAAGTGGTCAGGAAAAGTGCTACACATTATCAGCCTATGATTAGCATAATAAAACGGCCATCTGCTTTAATTAATTAGTGATTTGGTAAACACACATTGTGAAATCTTTTTGTTGTTGTTGATGTGTGTGTGTGTGTGTGTGTGTGTGTGTGTGTGTGTGTGTGTGTGTAGCCAGGGACAGTGAGTGCCATGGACTATGGACTGGACCGACGAATAGATCCAAACGCAGATGAGGTAACAGGTGAGTCTCTGCATGACCTGGATGAACATAATTCCTGCCAATCGGCTTATATTCAATAAGAGGCTTTAATGCTTGGATCCAGGTGCAGTAAAGTCAACTCATCTTCCCTTTCCTTTTCTTGTCTGCTGTTTCAAATCATTTAAAAACTTAACAAAAATCTCTTATCTTCTCTTCTGCAGGCATTTCCCATGGCTCTCTTTTTGTATTCAGAATTTGAAAGGGGTTACACCTACACACACACACAAACACACACACACACACACACACACACACACACATTTATATTTGACATAATGCAATTTTACAACATTTTACAACTCTTTTATTGAGGTTTTCAGAGTTGAAAATAGGACACATTTGGAGGTGCAAGATTTTGACAAGGAAGAAGAATGCTTGGAATAAAAAAGTTGATATCTCTGGTTCTGCTGCGAAGACGAACTGTCCATTGTGAATCTGACATTGTTGTAGTGCAATGCTAAGAGTACTCTTTTAACCATAAAACCAACTCTTAACCCCTTAAACAGCCCTTTGAGGAAGTAAGAATTACCCAAAAATTTTCTCACTTTCAATGTCTAAAACTCACAATGGTCCTCAGAAAGATAGTACAAGATCACATACACAAACACACAGACACCCACTGCATGTCCCTCTTTGTACATGTAGATTTTGTATTTATTAGATTTTTTTGTGAAATGACATATAATCTGTAACATTTTATGAAATGTATAATATATTTTTGCAGGAAAAAACACCCGACGTTTACGAGAGAATCGTGAGTGAGATTTTATTCTCTATCCTTTCTCTGACTTTTCCAATATTTTCTTTCTCTCATCCTGTTTGTTTCTAAACCAACATTTGTGTTGTTAGTGATCCATAGAGATAGATCTGTTTTTCTGACATTTGAATTTTTTATTTTGTTTCCTGTCATCTCTCTTCTGCCTCCTGTAGATGATCTTTACTCAGCAGTCCATCATGAGGCCCAGAGTGAAGTCATCTGTATCCATTGGCGCGTAAGCTACTCCATCATATTCCCACTCTGTTTATATCTGTGTCAGTCACTTCGATCGGTTGCGTCATATAGCGTATATCTGAAAATAGCATGCACACGCTTCACTTTATCTCCACTGACCTGCAAATGTTCGACAGGTGAAAGTCATGCACAGGTGAGATTTGATGAGCAAATGTGACACAGATACAGCAACTGTAGGTTCTGTGACTTGTTATCAGCCGGCTAGCATCTGGCAAGCAATAAAGGCTGTAAAACCCAGTGACAATATAACAAAAGATATGATAAGATAAGCCTTTATTGATCCCCAGAGGGGAATTCCAGTTGTTACAGCAGCCAAGGACAGAAAAAAGTACAGATAAATAGAGAAAGTAAAAAAAATAAAAGTATATAAAACAAAAATAAAACTTGAAAGATAAATTGAAGTATTGTCTATACAAGAGCAATTAAACTCAAAATTACAAGGCAAGAGTGACATAGTGGTGTTATTAGGTAATGATACTTAGTGTTTGTGTGTATTAATATAGAAATGTAATATAGTACATAATGGCATAAAACAGTATAACATATTAACATAATATAGTAAAATATAGTATGGATTATTTAAAATATAATATAAGGTGAAATGTAGTCATATAAATAAAAAAATATAGTATAGTATAATGTATAATATATAATAAATAATTAATATACAACAAAATATATAGTGCCAGACACTGTGGAAATTGTGTGTGTGGTTTGGGGAGGGAGTGAGGGAGGAACAGGGTGATTGGCATAGTCCGTGGTCTCCACCGCTGTGGTACAGTCTGTCATCCAGGATGGCTTTGATCTTGTCCCTCTCCATCCTCCTCATCACCACTGCCTTCACACTCTCCAGTTCCAGCCCAACCACAGAGCTGGCCTTCCTCACTAGCTTGTTAGGTATACCATGTGTACATGTTTTTAATTCGGTGAAAGCAAAAAAAATCCTGGATTGACACCTCAAAAAAGATCCCTTATCCATTGACCCGTGTCTTAACTTTCTGCTAAATTTCAATAAAATTATGTTGGTATCCTGCTAGGTAACAAAGAGACAACAAATCATTACATCAAACCCCAAACTGGTCTGGTCACTAATTTACCACTGCTTGATCAATTGGTAATCCAATGATGCCTGCAAGGTTACTCTTGTGCACAACATGCTGCTAACATTTGTTAGTGTGTACTTAGTTGGTTAAACTCCTGGTTTAACTCCTGAGTATACAGACATAACTAGACATTATTTAAAAAATTATATGGATAGTTGTCTTTTTGGCTGCATCATTGCCTGTAATCTAAATTATTTTCCTCTGTTCTTGCAGATTAGTGAAGTACTGTGCCACCTATATCAGCCACGACCCTTTCCTCTCCAAGTGTCTTCCCAGCAACCCCTGGCTCACTGATGACGTCACATACTGGACTTTGAACATGCCCAAGTGAGTCCACCGAGGAAGATACATAATTTATATTGTATTCATTGTGATTCAACTGACTGTTAATTGTATAATTTAAAAGTACTCGTTCATTTTGTTCAGTTTGATGAATGTCTTCCTCTGTGTGTGTAAAAGTGTGGAAATACCAACTAAAATGCGTGTGGAGAGGTGGACGTTCAGCTTTGGAGAGCTGCTGTCAGACCCTCGAGGACGAGATGATTTCAGACTCTTCCTTAAGAAAGAATTCAGCGGTACGATGTTATAACTAGATCACGTAAAAAAAAAATATAAGTGGAACAGCACTGATTGCACAAGTGTTATTGCTGCAAACTTGCTGTAATGTAGATTTATTTTTGGTCACACAATGTACATTTCTCAGCCATTTGAAGGGGCTAAGAATAGTGTGGCAACTCTGTTTTCTTTTCTATTGTTGTCTATTGTATTCTTAGGTGAGAACTTGGCATTCTGGGAGGGGTGCGAAGATCTGAAGTGGGGTACTGCTGCGACGATGAGAGAGAAAGCAGAGCAGATCTACAAGTAATGTCTTAATTTATTCTCTGTGTAGAATATATTACTCTTCTCTGATGAATGTTGATAACAGTTCAATCAGGAGAGCCTTAATTTGAGTGAATGATAATAATTTATTGACATGTGTACAATGAATATGAGAAATGTGAAAAGCCTTTGGCAATTAGTGCTATTAAAGGGGAAGGTGAACTCCAATCATCTGATGAAGGACTGTGAATGAAGCATGAATATAGTCTTCCTCGTTTATCTCACACTGAGCTTCCATAGAGGGTGGAGCAGAAAAAATGAGCAACTATTGTGATAAGTTATTAATCATGTCTGTGACTTTTTTAAGCAGAAGCAGTGGAATACATTTTACATCATTATAAACTGAATATCTTTGTGTTTTGGGCTCTTGTTCAGGACATTTGAGAAGCTTTAACATTTAATCGACTAATCAATTAATCAAAAGATGAACTTATAATGATTGTATAGTTTTAGCCCTATTTGGAAATAATTTGGCCTCATATTAATCGCAATTTTAATAAAAAAAAACAGTGTCCATAGTGAACTGCAGCTCTCAAATTGGTGTTTTTGATTGCCGATTAAATGATAAAATATAAATAATATAAATTATAATATTATAATATAGACGTCATTTTACATTTTTTTATCAGTTGTGGGAATGATTTTGCCCTTAATTGCATACAAGACAAGCATGCTACAGAAGCTGCTTTGAGCCAGTTTATGTATGCAATATCAGTAGTGAAGGAAGTATTCAGATCCTTTACTAAAGTAAAAGTTTTAATCTCACAATGTAAAAATACTCTTTTGAAAATGTTACATACGTACAAGAATACAAGTGTAATCAGGAAAATGTCCCCCGTGAGTGTTATAATATTATATAATTTGATTATTACTCATTAAGTAAGCATTTTATTGTTGCAGCTGGTTGAGGTGGAGCTCTTCAACAAGATTAAATAGAGCTGTAACTATTGGTTATTTCAATTATTTAATAATCTGCATCATTTTCTTGATTTATTAATTGAGTGATTGGTCAGTTTGGTAAACTTCAGACAAAGGACGATGAATCAGCCAATCTCTTCAACTATAATTTATAATTAGTACACTTTAGATTCATCTATAATAAAACATATTTTATAAGCTCTTCATATGTTCATTATTTGTAAACCAACTAGTAACTAAAGATATTTTTAGTAGAGAGAAGAAAAGCACAATATTACTCTCTGAAATATAGTGGGACATAAGTATAAAGTGGCATGAATGGCACCTCAAATTTATCCAAATAATAATTACGTGAACGTTCTTCCAGCATGGATGCTAGTGTTAACAGTGTTTCCTCCACTTTCCTGATCTCAGGACATTCTTGGCACGTGGTGCACCCCGATGGATCAACATCGATGGAAAGACCATGGAAATCACTGTGAAAGGCCTGAAACACCCACACAGATATGTCCTGGACGCAGCCCAAACTCACATCTACATGCTCATGAAGAAGGTCAGTAAACACACCAGTAGGTGGGTTTAAACATAGTGGCGGTGTTATAATTCCTGCAAGCTTGTACTCATGCTACTGATTCATGAGTTTGTGTGTTTTTTCCAGGACTCATACGGCCGGTACATGAAATCTCCAGTGTTCAAGGATACAATGAAAAAGGCCATCTGTCCTGAGGAGCACAAGTTCTCGTAAGTGACAGTTTTTAATTCGCACATTTTTGCTTTTAATTGATGGGACAGACGATGCAAAGCTTTTATGTTCTGCTTTTATTTGGAAAAATAAAGTACAGCACTTTCAAAAGTCAGTCTGAATTTGTTTATTTCAACCAGCCTGATAAGAACAAGCGCACAATCAGAAATGACACATCATAGAGGAAAAGAAAGCACTGACTATTCACTGCAAAGGATGACCTAGGAGTGACATTGGTCTGAAGAATCTAAGTTTATGTCATCATTCTGGCTGATATTAGTGTCCCTGTAGCTTCCTAAAACTTAATTTTCACCTTGTCTTTCCATTCTCTTCTCTTTGCTGCTCCATCTCACTATCCTTCGCTTCCCTCTTTGTCATCTGTCTTCTTTTTCCACACACTCTCTCTTTTCTCCATCCTTCCTCTCTTTTTGTGGTCTCTCAGTGATTCCCAGTTGGAGCAGAATGCAAAGAACAGACGGCCCAGTCTCAGCCCCATCATCCTACGGCAGCAGGAGCAGGAGCAGAGGGCCAAGATGGCCGCCAATGTTGACATCACACAGGTCATGAGCAAACTCAGCAAGCAGGGCAAGGAGGCGCCTCCTCCTCCTGGTCCTAATAAGAAATGAACACAAACATTATGTTCAGTTATCTTTCAGATAAATCGGGATTAGGATTTTTATTTTATTTTGTTTTATTAAATTATTTAGTGGATTAATTTAAATAGACACCAGAGTTTATTTGTTAATGATAATGTTTACATTTTAATGCCATTTTAGTTTAGGTTTAAAGCTGCTAAAATCAATATTTTTAAAATAACATTAGATCAAATGAGTGGTTTATGCTGAAAGGGGTTGCTGACAAGCCCATTATTATAGGATTATATCCTTAGGGAGGTTAAGGAGCTTAATAGCATCTTTCAGCTCATTCTTTTGGTTTTAAAGCCTGCAACTTTACTGTTTGCTCATTCTCTCTGCTTTTATAATATTGTTTTTGGCTGCACCAGGCAGCTGTTTTCTGTGGAAAAGTCCTAAAAACCCATTATACACTACATTCTCACACAGCAGACACGGTGTGCAACTAGCTGGTGAATACAGTGCAGCATTTAGCAGCTAAAGCCACATATTTTTCTCAGATGTTGGTAGAGGCCTAACACAGAGCTAAAAGGAGAGTGTATATTGGAGCTACATTCAGCAGACATTCAGAAACATGACTCCAAATAATAGCTAGTGTTGTCTCATGTCTGCTGGATGTGTAAATAAGAAACTGTTCATTATCTGAAAGGGTGATAACATGTTAGCTTGTTATTGGCCATAAGTGGCCAAAAGTGGAACTGTTGCAGGTTTAATGATATTCAAACATCCACAGACACACATATCCATACTAATGTCAAAGACTCATACAGATCTATTTCCAATGTGATGTTCAGTGGAAGAAAATTCTTTGTTGGCTGTTGTTTCTGCCTCAAATTGCCACAAAAAAGATCTACCAAACCTGACCCTATAAACCGCTGTCATGTTGATGTTTGTATTGCTTCAGAAAGCACAAAAAAATAAAATAAACTTGAGTCATTGGGAATGGGAACGTGCAAAACTGAATATGCAGTCGTAATTTATTTACATAAAATGCTAAGTGCTAAATGCTAAATATGCACATTATGCAGTAGAAGCTTAAAGAGTAAACTAATATGAGAGTATTTTAAATGGTCACACAACTTAAAAAAAACAATGCACAAACATTTTCCCACTTACCTGTCATAGCCATGCTGCACACACTGTCATTTTGGTTTCCATGCACTCGCCCAGGTTTTGAAAAATTTGCCACGAATAAAATGTTTTTACCTGGCAAATGTCTCCAAACTCTGGACTAATAAAATCACTATGAGAAGTAGTGGTTTTGTCATTTAGATGAAGTGAGCCTTTAAACACATACTCAGTTACACAGGTGTCCAAGTCATGTTCAGAACTGCCTACAGGCATTAAACAAATGGCCATGTTTGGGACATCTGTTACCAACTGTTACATTTCTGTCCATACAAGTTGTAGCTGGTGTCTGTCATGTTATTTATCTAAATACACGTGTTGTCCATCTTCACTCATAGACTGTATGTTTATATGTGTATTAGTATACTACTGTATCTTTTCTTTGTCATCAGTCATAAGCTAATAAAACATCCACAAACCACCTCATGTTTATGTGTTTGTTTTAAGTTGTCATTTATTCACGGTTTGCATGCCGTTTGGTTGTCATGCCGCCCGTTCATCTGGACTTTCCTCAGGCTGTTGGCCTCATCTGTTTGAAATGATTGATGATGAGTCTGTCCTGATTATTGGCAATGATACTGGACAAATCTTTAGAGACAGTTTGTTCCTTCCTTCCTTCTTTTTCCTGCACTTCTTTCTGTCATATCTTTTAATGTTTTCTTTTGCTTTTCCCCCTGGATTTTTTTCTTTTGTCCTATGTTTCTTCCTTTTTACCATATTTTTCTTTTTTTACATGTCTTTCATACCCTATTCCCACGCCCCCGCTACATTAAAAAAAATTCTCCATATTTATTTATTTCATAACATGTCTGTGTCACAGCCATACAAAATGCTAGCTGGTTATCAGTACAAGTTTTCTATGGCAAACAGTGAGCTTTCATCAAGGCTTTATTATGAACCGCGCTCATTACCCTTAATTGTGGTTATAAGAAGCCCCATGATGTTCATGAACACAATAAGAGCAGTTTTGAGCAACTGTGATACTTAACCTTGAAAATGTAATTTTGCGAGACTTATGTCTTATGACTATTATAATGAGCGGTAATACTGTTATAAGGTTTACGGCAACAATTATGATACATAACCTTTGTTCTTGCCTCGCTTCATCGGCTTCCAGTAAAACACAGTTGATTTCACATTGTTCCTAATTACATAGAGGTCCTTGCACGGTCTGAACCCCGCATATATAGCTGAATTGGTGAGCCCCAATTCCAGCTCTCAACCACTCCAATCATCTGATGAAGGCCTTTTATTGGTTGATATTTTAAATCCAGAGGTGACGATGCTTATTTGGTTGTAGCTCTTAAACTCTGGAACAGTCTTCCGCACTCTATCAGTTCTGCTGAATCTGTGCTTTGTTTTAAGTGGCTGCTGAAAACTCATTTTCTATAAGTTAGCCTTTTTACAACCATTCTCTGCGTTTTGTTTATTTTGGTCATATGCTTTAATCTTTGTCTGTGTATCATGTATTTGTATATGTAAGTTTTATCCTATATGTGAAGCACTTTGTAACTGTGTCTTTTAAAAAGTGCTATATAAATAAAAGTATTATTATTATGCATGTGATGTAGGTTTTTAAGTTATATTAGATTACAAAATAGTTATCTATAGAGGGAACCATCTGCTGACAATTTTCCACAACGCATTTTTTTGGAGTGAAACCCTCTCCTGATGCCCTCTGACTTGTGTGTGACCCTTTAACCTCACAGCTGTGCCGCTTCACCACACCTGTCCCCCACCTCGTCGTTTACTCTGGCATCTCTGACTTCCCCTCTGCCAACGCCTCACCCTCTCTCCCTTTCCTGGCACAAGCCCCGGCTTGTCCGTCCCCCATCAGCATGGCCTTGGACAGCACCTCAGCCTCTGAGCGGCGAGCGGAGGCCAGTGAAGGAGAAAGCGAGGGGAACCCTGAGGCTAGAGCTCCAGCTGGTGGAAATGTGTCTAAGTCTCGTATGGCCCTGTCTCTGCGTCGCCTCCTGAAGCGTGGCTGCACCCCCTCCACCATGTTTGCCAGCTTCTCGCCTAAATGCCACTCTTCTGCCGGGACAAGTAGCCGCATACAGCCAATCAGCCCGGATCAACCTAGTCAGGCTCCACCCAGACGGATTGCCAAGTGAGTATGGGACAAACAAAAACAGTCCTGAATGAAAAATCTACAACATTCTCTCTCTTACTGCCTGTCAGAAAGTTGTGTTTTTACAGTTGTCATTGTTTCAGGCCTAATCCAGCATTTTAAACTGAACAAAACATGCTGACTTTCAGCTTTAAGATTGTTAAGGGTTTTCACATCCATGTGGGGCTTGAGTGTAGGAATTGTAGTGTTTTTTTTACATACTCCCAGCATTTTATCATAATGTAGCAGGACAGTGATTCTGAACACAGAAAAAAGGCAACCAAAAGTTGTTTTTTTGTCAAGTTAGTCCAGTAACCTCAATGCAACATTAGTCAAGGAGAAAGGAAAAAGTGAAGATGGCTGAACTGTGAAAATAACATATTCATTAAAAAAACGTTTCTCCATGTGCTGGATGTATAAATAGACAACTGCCTACTAAATAGTTAGCCAATCAACTTTATTAGGTGTCCATGTTGTGTTTTCAGCTTGGTTCACTGCCCCCAGTGTCCAGTAAATAAACAAAAATAAATGAATACTTTTTAAATGTGATGACTTTATTTAAGTTCATATGTGAAATGGTCCAGTTACGTTCTGTCCATTTAAAATCGGGGAGTATAAAACACACCGTTTATCTAATGTGGATGTAAACACCCTCAAATTAGTTGAGCACTTTCACCTAAAAGCCCGTTGTTGTTGCTGGATTAGAGCTAACAACAGAAAAGTGTCACCATCCTATTGCTTTCTGACAGTATTTTAACTGACTATGGATATCAGACATGCGTCTCACTAAGTCCTTTCTGCAACCATGCGCAGTTTTTTCCAGATTAAAGTGGATATTCCTCCTGAGTGCCGCATCTATCCCATAGAGTCTGAGGATGAGGAGGACGAGAACAGGGCTGCCTCTCGGGGAGAAGTGGGAGCCAAAGAGATCATCTGCCCCTGGGAGAGCCTCACTCCACAGAACGGGACTGGCTAATAGGCGGCACTTACACAGGTATACAAAGGTGGGGTTTTGAAATCTGTGTCTGAGCAGGCAGATTCTTCCTGTGTTCTGACAGAGATAGAAGATCTCATACAGAGCATAACAGGGTCAAATATCAGTGATTATCCTGTGGCCATATTCTCACCACCAGGCCACAAAAAAAAACAAAACAATATAAAAGGACTGACACAAAACATTGACACTCTAGAGATGGATCTAGGTCTACACCAACTTACCGGGAACTCCTTAAAGGGAACCTATGTTTTTAGTGTCAAACACTGACTGCCTGTAGGCCTGAAAGGACCCAGTTTCATGTCTGCTGCAGCATAATCCTCTTCTCCACTGTCTACACTCGTTTTTTCAAAACAATCTAAACAATACAAAATATATGGCTGAATACACAGGGTTTGTACTTTCACAGATTAATATTTTTATAAACAAATTCTTTGATTTTACTCATAATCATGACAATTACATAAAGTTACTTAAAATTACAAAGATTGCTGAGATCCCCTGATTACCTTCTTGATGACAGACTTGATGCTTATTCAGCTTCTAAAAACTATTCCCTGCTGCTGTCATGCTGTGTCCTCCTGCTCTGCTCTTCTCTCCAACAACAAAAATAAACACATGGATCGTCAAGAAGTCAAGGTTAATGTTACATTAAGTAGAATAAAATCAGAACAGGATTAGAATTTAATATTTTAAATATATCTAAATGTTGTTTCTAGAGGAGCAGCATAATGTTTACAACAGCAAAGTCAGTACATACTATAGGCCTACTCAGTGAACTGCCAACAGGCCTCCCTGGCTTTGTTGGATTTGGCCCTTTATGTTTCTTTACACTCCACATACTCTGACATTATTACTGTGCATTCTTCTGGATAAAATCCTCTGCACGTGCCATTATGAAAAAACTCTGCCTGTGTTGCCTAACACGCCCCTTTTATGTTAATGTGCACAAACTCCAATTAAGTTGACATAGAATCAACTAACAAACATCTTATTCACTGTCGTAAAACCGTTTAACACCAATGTAGGCAGTCAGAGTTTGTCAGCGTTGACTTTCCTTGATAACCCCGAGTTTAATCGAAGTAGGTTAAATCCTTTTTGTAGTACAGGGATCAGGAGTAGCCTATTTAAGCAGGAGGCTTGATGAGCAGTTTGCCAGCAGATGTGGAGGAGGAACAGGTGCCTGGACATGTAAACCACACCCACACAAGGAAGGGGGGAAACAATGGAAAAACACAGGAGAACACAGAACATGTCCTGCCTGCAGAGCCAAAAAACGGATGAACGGTGACATTTATCAGAGCCAACAAACTCTTCCTCTGGTAGTCAAAACCCTAAAACAAACACTGAGGACATGATCTTGGTGGCACTGCAGTTGTATTCAACCATAGTTTGACATATTTAGTATTTGGAACAAACCTACATATTACAAGCCTAAAGGCAGTTAAGTGTTTGATACCCAAACTAGTTTTAGTGGAGTGTTCCTTTAATTACAGCCTTATTGACACTAACCCTCACTGATGTGAGCACCAGCTGAGCCAGCTGTTTGGACTGGATGTTTGGTTTTGTCAGGGTGTACGAACATCTAAGAGCATTTGAAACTTGAGCTCTAATAGCTTTCAGTTTCAAACCTCAATCTGTTTTTACTAATGAACAGTGACCCAACAGCAGCCCTCACACACCTGAAATTTTTTGTTTTATTTGGCCTTAGACGTTTCTACAAAGCAGGCATATAGACATTTTTCCACATTCCACAAGATAACAAAAATTATAAATGAAAAGAAATATACAAACTAAAGTATTTTTGTGATTGCCAATGAGTGTTAATAAAAGTAATGATCATAAATTTATTGTACAAAATTAATGTTTACATTAGTTTACAAGTGATACGCCAAAGCAGACAGACATATTTGGACTGTGCACATGTCTGCTACAAATATAGATAATGTATTTACATCAGTTTTCCGAAGTAGAGAAGTGTTTCTTGTGCTGCTAAAATAGACTTAGATGCCTCAACCCCAATTTACTTACCTCTTACACACATTATGTGAAATGACTGAATGGATGTGGTTCAGGTCAAATGAGAGCAGCTTGTCTACATGTTGCTTACATGTGAACTCCTCGTGAACAAAGAGCTACTGTAATGAGGATCAGCTAAAAGTTTTGTATTTGGCTCCACTTACACTGTTATGTACACTCAGTGTAGAGGTTGTATACTGCCCTGAGCGAGGTGTTGATATTTTTCTCACGTGTCTCTCCATTGAGGTGTGTACAACATGAATTAATTGTCAGAATGTATTATCTTTACTATGTTTACAGATGCAAGAATGTGAAAAATACCTTAAATTTGTTGTATTTGATTTGTACATTTCATGGCTTGTGTCAAGTGCCTCAATAAATGACTGTCTTAACAAAACAGCTCACTCTTCTTAATGAGATGTTGTTACATGTTAAAGGGCCAGTTCACCCAAAGTACATACTCACTTATCTGGACATAAAGATAGTTTTGGTTGTATTTGTTGGTCTTTGGGATTCCTGCCTCCAGTTTGTGGCATTCAAAGTATAAAATAAAATCAGTTTAACAAATTCAACAGCAGAAAAATCTCTTTCCAGAAACACACACGCTGTAAATTAATCAGCGCAGCACACTTATTGTGGAAAGACACGTTGAATTAAAATGTCAACCAAAACTATCCAAATGGCTACATAGAGGTAAGTGAGAAATTAAGTTGTTGTTTTCATTTTGGTGAACAACCCCTTTAATGTCAATTTATTCTCTATGTAGTCTAAGTGTATCAGTTCTATACCACATAATTGCACACATGATGTACTATACTTATTGTGTTATTGAGTTTACTCTTTTGCTGTTAGCATACAAAGAAATCTACATAGTGATTTGATTAACATGCTTAGTATGTAGTATGTTCACAATAAAAATGTTACAATATACATTTAGTGTATATAAACTCAAAAGAGACAATATGCAGACTAATGCAGTCAATTATTGAGCATGCTGTTGATGCACAAAAGAAATGGAAGAGCTGCTCAGTGGAAAAAGCAAAAACAATGTTAGGAAAAACATTTTTATGTTTATTTGTGAAGTTTTATTGGCAGTAACATTCAAAAGTCACAATGAGTCACACATATTGTATAATTTCCTGAACATTTTTTGGCTTCTGATAGGTGGCATGGCAGAAAAAGTCTGAGAACCATTGCTGTATAGAATTATTATTGTACTTGGGACATTGTGTGACTTTGGATTTCCACTGACAATTAAACTCCATAAAGAGAAAACAAATTGTTTGTCTGAAGATTTCATAGTTACACATACATAACCAACTCATGGGTGGTTAGGCGCTTTAATTATTTCTTCTTCAACTGAAATAAATTTCTTGATTTGCATAAACATTCCTCTCTAGCCTCAGTATGTGGTGATGACAGTGATTAACCAGTAGGTGGCGCTATAGCAATGGCAATGGGATCAATTGTAACACAAGCTGGCTGAATCAAAGATCCAGGTGGTTAGTTCACAGAAACTTGAAAATTTAAAAGAAACAAACTGGATTTACTATTTATCAGAACATTTTTATACATTCTATCCTATTATTATTTAGATTATGTGGAATATTAATAAACAGAGGCCATTATGCTGATGGAACAGAAACATGTTTGAGTGAATTTGACTAGCTCCCCTGATATCCAATTTCAACATAAACCTAACTATGGTCAAAATTTTGCCAAAGGTGTGAACAGGACCGTATTACAATCTGACGTTTTTGTATATATAAAAAAGCATGTCTGACTGTAGTCAACATTTCTACCATTACACATCTCAAAAACTGAGAAACACCCTCAATGAGGTTACTGTACTGAGGCAGGAGCAGAGCTTTGATCTGTGTGAGTGTGTCTTTGGTGTCTCTGAACAGAACCATCCGATCGCCATCTCACAATACCCACACAGGGAGGTCCAAACACAGTCCATTCATACATTAGCTACCAAGGAGGAGGGAATTTATGCAACACACTTAACATTCACCTGAGGTGTGCATATATTAAAATACATTTGTGTGGAAGTATCTTTAATTAAGCCCTTGGTGTTTCATGTTACACCTGAATGAGCTTCTTATGTACACCCTTATCATGGCTTTTTTTTTTTAAATCAGTATTTTTCTGTCACGCAGCCTCAGTTTGAGAACATTTGTACATTTTGTCTATTACCTGTTTTCTGCCTATGACTCTTTGATTTCCCAGTTATCTTTGGCTGGAATTATTGGACACCTCAGGAGCCTGTGTGTGCTCCATTGGATTCAAATCAGCATTTTAGAAGGATATTGCAGCCAAACTTAAAAATATCAGATTCTATGATCAAAATTGCTGCTTAGATACTAAAGTGTCAAAAAGGTAGCTGTTTACCTGTGCTAGACGTGAGAATAAATATTAGTGTAGCTATAACACCAGTAAGATGTCTTTGATACATACCTGTAGGGTGGGTGTCCTCTAAGGATTGTTGGGTTACACATTACTTCTTAATTCATTCTGTAAGTTTACAAATAAGGTTGTTTTATTCTGCTGTCAAACAGAACTCAGAAGATCACCACCTGATGAATTTTATGTCCAGTATTTACTTCTCTATCTCTATATCTGACTCCTCATATTGTACATGTAGAACCTAAATTCCCCCCCACCTGCCCGTCTTTGATTTGTGTCGAACAAGCGTAGTACCACTTCCTCTTTGCCTGACTTGAAACAGGAAAACAAAGCCATGTAGCCTTTCATGCCAACACAAACACACGCACGCGCGCGCACACACACACACACACACACACACACACGCACACACACAAACAATAACACACACACACTTACAGGCACACACATAGTCTCCGCAGACATAAACATGTGTCAGCCGCCGTGTGTGACCTCGCTGTGACATGATGAATGACCAAATCAGACGCTTAATGAAACACAGTACCATCACCTGCTGCTGCTGTTTTCTATGTATGCATTTGTGTGTGTGTGATCATGTGTGCCCAGGACCTCAATCAGAATCACAGGTGACCTGGTATCTCACTGAGCCTCCTAGGTTTGACAAGAGCAGATAATTACCAGTGACCCCCCACCTTGTAAAATGAACCAGGGAGAGAAAGCGAGTGGTGATGAAGAGGAAGACAAGAAATGACCTTGAAGTTTCAACTATATTTATGTCACCTCTTATGGCCTTCTCTTCTAACCTCCTTACGTTTCTCCCTCTGTGTTAACCTTTATCCTCCTCACACCTTCTTTACCTCCTCTAATTCTTCTTCCCTTACTCCGTACCTGGGGGACTTTAATCACACTCTGCTGATTCAACGCAGTCATAAACCTGCCAGCAAGCCTGTGAGGGTTTCACATGCTTGTGAGACTCACACAACATGTGTGAGACTTAGATGAGTTAATTCCTCATATACAGCATTATTTTTTTTGAATTAGGTAACACCCAGTGAGACTGAGATCTCATTTTCAAGGGAATCCTGAGTACATAAAAATATACATTTTATGTACATATGGACCAATGCCACATCTCACAACATTTATAGCAACACCTGAACTTTGATGGACCCTTAAACAAACACACAAGACTGTCCTTACTGGAGAAATGACAGCATTGGCTGTTTGGTCAAACACTTAAAATCACTTGTGTTTAAAAGCCATGAGCAAATAGTAAGACTTAATATTTTCATTCTTTTTTTGCTATTTTAGGGAGAGGTATCTTTAAGCGGGAATATATTGCACCGTAAACTTTTGTAATGGATTACCGTGTAATTCTGTCACTGAGTAAATGTCTAGTTGACACAAATAACCACTTTTTCAGATTCAGAACAAAGATTTATGCTTGATAATATGGCTTGTAAATATTATGTTAATATTTTTAGGCTTTTTTATGCAATATATATTTTATGTTTTCTCTAAAATAGCATATTGTACATTCTCAAATACTGCAAAAATAGGATGATCTTGTAGAATATGATGAATTGCTGTAGATTAAACTACTCAACAGTATGTAATGTAGTTAAAAATCTTTCCCATGTTTAAATATCTACATCAGTAAAATGTAACATACACATTAATGCAGCAGTAATGTTAATCCGAAAACATTAAATGCAATAGTAAAAGGCTGACAGGGACCATTTTACTGTATAATCACTACTTTAAGTAAATGCTGCAATAATACTTGCATACTTTTACCTTAGTAAGGTTTAGGATCTAAGTTATTGTAATAAACTTATGGTTTTGGAAGGGAAAAATAAGAGAGTAACTGTCCAACAACAAAAAGGCTTTCTTTTATACCATATCAAAAACGAAGGAAGAAGGAGTATGATGTTGTTATAGCGCCAAAAAATCTCTAACAGTGGTCACAGGTCAAGGTCATAGGACGTCCTTTAAGAAAAACCTACCCAAAACCTTACATGTGAAAAAGAGACACTCTGTCTGATTGTCTGACTTTTACACATCCTGCATCCTGTCTCCATCCAACAGCAAACATTGCTTTTGTTTAACATTGACCTCGATCTTAACTTCAACCAAGTAGTTTTTGTGGATTAACCTTACCAATCATAACCTGGTTAAATAAAGGTTAAATAAAAAAACATAGTTAACAGATGAGAAAAAGCTCATTTGGGTTGCATGACAAATGAATATTGTTGTTTCTGAAATGCACACAGCCATAAACACACACAACAAACTGTAATCCAATAATAATACCATTAAAGCCTAATGAAAGGCATCTGAATGATCACCAGTGACTAAATGTCACATTCATTATCCATTTTGAGTTCACTGGGTGAGGAGTTCCACATATTGATTCCTTGAACAGACATAGACAGCTATCCAAAGGCAATTTTACAAAAGGACACCATATTGTTCATAGATACACCCAAAGTTACTGAGCAAGAAACCTGGAGAGGTTTCACCATGTCACTGAGAGCCTCAGAAGCCTGGTTATGTAAGCTTTTATGCATAAGTTTAAGATATCCTTTAACCTGCACGTGCATTTACATTTATTCATTTAGCTGACGCTTTTATCCAAAGCGACTTAAAATTGCTTTATATGTCAGAGGTCGCACTCCCTTTAATTCTTCTTCTGTTTCCTCAAACCTGGGGGACTTTGAGTCCCAAAGAGAGAAAGATGTCTGTCCAAAAGAGATTTATGCTTAAGGGCACCTTACAATTCCTTGTAGATGCAGCCTGTGTTACTGAGCCAGTAACTGCCGCTGACCTGGTTATGTTTTTAAGATAGAAGTCAAATGTTAAACTTTTGTTTGACAAATGCAAACCATTTCAAGATACAGTCACCACCGTGGGTACAATCAGTGCCTCAGACTAAGCAGTACAATCAAAATTGACGCGACTCACCTATGATGCATCATAGTAATACACCGATCGATTATATTGAAACAAAAATGGTCTTGTTACGTTGTCAAAGGTTCGGCCGATCCATCCATCGTCAACTGCTTACAGGGTTGCGGGGAGCCAATACAAGCTGACATTGGGCGCCAATCCATCTAAGGGCCACACATAGACAAACCAGTCACTCTCAAACTCACACCTAAGGACAATTTAGGATAACCAAACCGCCCCCAGACGATCTAATCCAGTAAAAATATTTAGTTCAAAACACATTATTCCATCAATAAATCCCCAAGGACTGCTGCGGTATCGTTTCATATTTGCCGGCAGACATGGCTCGTATGTCATTATAACCGTAAGAACTCCGATTTGAATGTAAACAACTAAGATATCTTGTATTCAAATTAGCCGCTGAACTCTGACCTTTCGAGTGACACCAAGTTCGACCCAATAGGAGCTCAGATGTCCGTTTCACAGCCTACAACAGCCAACAAGAGCCCCTGCTGTAAGGAAGGGGCAGCCCCTATTATTTCCTGGGTAGGCTGAGCCAGTTGCAACCAATTGTGCCGATGACTGGCACTTCGTGTAGCCAATAAAATTCTGAAAATAACGATATCCAGCTTTAAGTAGGAAGTTCATTATCTACCAGCAATAAAACACATCTGCGTCGAGCTACCGGCTAATATGGAGCTATGCAGCAGCAGCCGCCTGACGCCAAGGGGCGGTGCTGTTTTAGAAAAAATACGCTAAGACATACACTTAGAAAAACCTGTGTAAAATATTCATTTTTCATGGTATTGGTTTGAAATTTAACTTGGACTAGGTAAGGCGTTATGCTGTGGCCCTACAATGTTTTCCAGCTAATAGTTGTCTGCACTCATGTGTTAGCAAACATTTTCAAGCGGAAATGAAAAATATATTAGTTTAAGTGTGTTTAAACTTATATTAATCAATTCCAGTAGTACTTACAGTCATTCTGACTTTTGGGTTAGACACTCTGCTATCTTTCAGAGAATCCCAAAACCATGCATATACTCAAAATGGTTCAAGAACTACATTCAGTTTACTTTGATATGACTTGAATAGGCGTTTTGCATGAATTTTACAGGAATGTTAGTTTTCTTAAATAAATAAAAGAGTGTATGTAGCTTAATAGAATGCATAATGAAGGATAGGCAATAAAACTATGATTTACAAATGTATACATAAATTACCTTAAATATCTGCTGTATCTAATTTAATACACACATCAACTCTATTTTACTATAAAATAAGTTTAAATATTAAGTAACTATGCAGTACTTCAATCCAGTAAATATTCATATTGAAGTATCCAAAACAATTGTGGATTGAATATTTTTCTCACCTTAATGCCTTCAAAACTGGCTAAAGTTTCCTTGCAAAGCCACCTGTAGGACAATCTCCATTTTTGCTGTCTCAATTGAAGAACCTATGTTAGATGAATTTCGGCCCCCTTGGTGGATTATCCGTGCATTCCATGTATCAGGTTTTTTGGGGGGAAAAATATCACACTAATGATGTAGAGGTCTCTACACTCTAAAACAGGGTTAAAAACAAGAACCCAGTAAACTATGTATGGTAGATTAAAAATGCTTACATAAAAACAAACCAAACAAAGACATAAGGTGAAATACAAAGCACATTGTATATGTATTTTCTTTGTATGTATGCATTTACTGTCATAATTAAATGGAAAACAACACAATTTAAGCTTTCATCAGTTGTAGTAATGTTAAGGCACTGCAAACTTCATTCCTCCAGTAGTCTCACATTTAGTCCCTCAAGTAAATCTAACTATCTACCTTGCGGACATCTTTAAGCATTAGCTTTCCCCCTTCTATTAAACCAGTCCCCATAAACAAATGCTAGCTATGTATCACAAATTAGCTTAGCAGTCAAAACTTACTGTACAGCTTCCCACAGTCAGTCATCAAAGCAACTAAATGTACAGTCATGTCATGGCTGCCATCAGCTTGTGCCAGCAATGATAAGCTCCACCCATGGTTCAAACAAGCCCAAGCTCTAATTGGACAGTTGATTGGTTTTCATTTAGGCATCGACCATGAGTGTCCAAATCAAAAAAGCTCCATTGCACCTCCTCATGAAAACCAATATCAATATATAATATATAATACCAATACCAATATCCGTCACAACCTGAGCGAAATGACTCGTTTCACTATCAGTATGTGATCGACTCAGTCGATAACATTTGAAACGGCTTTACCAGCCGCACGTATACAATTTTACCTCCATTGACGTTAGTGGAGGGCTAAACGCTGCAGCGCTAGTGCTGACTAGCGTTTGGGGGTGTAATTGCAGATTGACGGACACACAGACGCACAAGTATAAATGCCTGGCTACGGCGTAGCTACGCATGTAGACCCTACGCAGGAGTATAAATCAAGCTTGACTGGTAGGGAAACTCAGCTACTTAACCTCTGTGGGATTGTTTGCCAGGATCATCAATGCCGCTGGTTTGTTAGTGCTCCTAGCTGTGGTAACGACAGTCATCATGGTCGTTAGAGCCACCCGTGGCCAAGTCTGAACGACAGTCGTTGGCATCTTCACCTGAGGCCAATGCTTGTTCAGTTTCCTGGGAAGTGATGAAAGGACAGCATTGTTAGTGGGGGATAAGTGGTGATGTAGACCTGCTCCTCTGTTCAATGACGGCTTCTCAACCCGGGTGTAGATGGCTTCCCTGACACCTCTTTTAAACCCTCCATCTTCTCTGTCTAAAATGTGCTCCTGGTGATCCTCAAACGAGTGTCCTCTGGCCTTCGGATGTAAGTAAACTGCTGAGTCTTGACCTGAGGATTTAGCCCTTCTGTGTTGAGCCATGCGTTTGTGTAGTGGTTGTTTAGTCTCCCCAATGTACAGTTCTATGCATTCCTCACTGCATTGGACCGCATACACTAGATTGCTTTTTTTGTGTTTGGGTGTGTGGTCTTTGGGGTGTACCAGCATCTGTCTTAGTGTGTTCTTGGGTTTAAAAAACACAGGGATGTTGTGTTTGTTGAAAATCCTCCTGAGTTTCTCTGATATGCAGACTCTCAAATTTGCAGACTCCTCTTCAATGTGGACAGCACAGTCCAGGAAAGCCAAACTGCTGTTATGGACATCTTCAAGTGTGAACTTGATGTTACTGTCCACAGAGTTGATGTGTTCCGTGAAGACTTGCACTTCTTACCACAGCCAGGAGCACTAACGAACCAACGCTATCGACTATTCTAGCTAACGATCCCAGAGGTTAAATAGCTGAGTTTCCCTACCAGTCAGTCGGAACTGAAGAAGTCTCTTGGAGGAGGGACGAAACGTCTAGTATCTTCAACCAAGTCCAGTTACCCTTGACCTCAACCTTCGTTGGATAACTATGACCTGGATGACTGAGAACCTTCACAGACACAATGTATTTCACTTTATTTATTTGGTTGATTTGAGTGTGTGTGTGTTTAAAGGTTCAGTGTATACCTTTTAGTGGCATCTAGTGGTGAGGGTTGTGAATTGCAACCAGCAGTTCATGGTGCAGTAACATGCTCCTCAGACTGTCCCATTTCCCGAGTTGTGAAGTCGTTCTTCCAACTTCAGTGTGTGTTCATGTGCCCTTAAGTCGGAATGTGGAAATCATCATAAACGCTACTAAAAAGATGCGCTGGATTAGCATTATCAGAGCATATAAACAACACGCAGATATCTAGTTCACTCCACATGGACAGCAAAGTAACCATTATAACCGTATTACAAATTACTTGTTTGTTTAATCAAAGTTAAATGTACTTCTTTCCATGCCAATAAAGCTTAATTGAATTGGAAATTTTAGAGAGAGAGAGAGAGAGAGAGAGAGAGAGAGAGAGAGAGAGAGAGGCAAGGCAATTTGGTCATGATCATGACTGGATGTCAGGTGAATTTCAGGCAGATTAAAACTGTAAAATCTCAGCAAAGCCTAAGGGTAAAGTTTCTCAACAATAACAAACCAACCAACCACTGTCTCTCTCCTCTCCACACACACACACACACACACACACACACACACACACACACACACACACACACACACACACACACACACACACATCATAATATGCACAGACATGAACATGCATTGTACACATATGCACACACACAGGCACATTTATTCACGTCCACGCATACAATCTTTGCCTCATGAGAAATAATATTAATACCTTGCAAGCTTTAAAATGTCAGCTAGTCTCAAACAAGGTGCACAAGACCCAATTTATTTATGGATCTGACACTTCTCATGTCTTTCTGCTCTCGAGCTATTTTTGCTTTCAAAGTGTGTTTTTATAAGGAGCAGGTGGAGGAGGGATGGGGATGAACATGTGGACAGACAGACTGACCGAGTGCTGGGAAAGAAGTGTGGGCCAGCGGCCAAAGAAATCAGCCAGTGAAGCCCTGAGGAGTTGGTATTTTAACCCACACTTGGGGTAAAATGTCCCTTAGGATTATTCTTCCGTTTCTGACACATGGCTGTGATCAAAGAGTTGCACTGGATGATAAAAATACCACAAATGTGGGCTAATCACAAATCTGCATTCAGCCCTGATGGCTGCTTTCTAATATGAGCTGATGGAGTTTATTCACTCGCTCTTCTGTCTACTCCCTTTGTATTTTCTTTCTCACCCTCTGTCCTCCTCTCTTAGTATTCAGCTCCACAGTCACACACACATTAGTTCAATCTCCAGAGCTGTTTACTCATTGAATGATGATTGCCTGTTTAAATATCTGTCCACACCAGTGTACACAGCTACACACACATACACACACAAACACACACACACACACACACACAGTTCCATGTCTGATTGTATCCCAGACAGCCAGTAACATCAGTGTCCACCTGGCTTTAACATCTAGATAAATGAGAAAGAACTGATGATGCACTAATTCTCACACATTTACAATTAACCTTAGAATAGTGTACTGGAATACTGGAATTACATCCATCCATCCATCATCAACTGCTTATCTTGCGTACAGGGTCGCGGGGGGCTGGAACCAATTTACAGCTCGTGGTACACACTAGACAGGTCGCCAAATAATGAAATTTCATATTTGTCGGATTAATAGTAGGTTTAAAATGTTTGTGTTAAACACGTGTCTTGATGTATTCTGAATCAAATGTGATTTTATTATAGTGCCTTCATGCTGCCTTAAATGGAACTTGTTATATTGTAATTCTGACTGGATATTCAATTTCATTATGTGAATTACTATATATTATGCAAGTGAAGTGCCCCTAACAACAACCACCACATTACCTTAAGTGTCATTTTAGGAATGACAAATAATTTCAACAAAAAACAAATGATTTAAAGCTGCTCTAATCTGTACTCAACCTACATGGCACCAAACAGCAGACAAAGTCTGTGATTAGCTGTTGAACATAGTGAAGCATCCAGCTGCTAAAGAGCCAGATATGTTTCTCAGAAAACACTTCTGTTAACTCTGAGCCATGGGAAAATTTCCATGTATTTTTTTTTTTTGCAATTACTAACAAAATCCTAAAAAAGATGGTTATGGAGACAAGTAGTGAAATAGTATTGACTGAAATTACAGAAATTATACCAACAACAGCTCATTCCCATTCCTTGGAGCCTGAAAGAGAAGGAGGAGGAAAAGTGTTATGGAGAGGAAGAGGATTCTGCATGCGTGGTGGTGTAAGACAACAACAGAGATGACCGAGAGCTGTAGTCTCTGATGACATGAGGGCTACTGTGATTGACCAGGTAATCAAGCATGAGCTGTCATTGAAAGAGACTGGTCTCAGAGAGCAGCCATGTGGCCCGCTCAACGGTCAATTGTCAGAATCTTCCAGTGAACCAACAGGTAAAATATGTATTCCGAAAAGGCATAACTGCATATTACCAAAATAAAAATCTATTGCTTGTGTGTAATTCTTGTATTTCGACTATTTCTTTTAGAAAGTCATGGAGCTGATGTTACTGTGTGTGCAGTGATATCCTCTGATGGAGTGCTGCTACACAGATGCAAGAGACCAACCAACTATCTTTGTTTTGTTTTTTTGGGCAAGCATTTACAGAGCTGACTTTTGTTTTCCTTGCAATTGTCATTTAGACTACTGTAGTTTATTTTTGAGTTACTTAATGGCAAAGATAAAGCACAATGAAGCTTTTCATGTTTTCCTGTTGCATTTCGATAACTTCCTGTTGTATACTGTTGTAGATTCTATAAAGACTGTATTTCATAATAGGAACTTTATTTACTATAAAATCAGACAATGTACACATTCCTTATACTATCAACAATTATATATATATATATATATATATATATATATATATATATATATATATACACATACACATTTATTTACCTTTACCTTTTATCTAGCTTGTTAAAACAAGTAAAAGTCCAGAGCCACAATCATATCATCATAAAAGGCACCTTCTGAGCAACAGGTTAACATATATAAATCTGTTTTTTTGTTTTTTTCTGAACAGGTATCAGTAGGTTTCTTTTATCAGGGAGCAGCATAAACAGTCTATGTTCAGTAGCAAGTGTCCTGTTCGAGTGAGGTGAAGTGCTCACCTCACGCACACGCCCGCCTGCTGTCGAAGTTGAACTGTCTTGAACTTTTCGTATACGATGCGAAGCACAAATCAATGGAAGAGAAACTGATCCTCGCTGTTTGTGAATTTCCAGAATCTCTTACTGTTAACTAAATAGTTATCAGGACACCAACAGGAGGTAATTCACGTGGCAGACTCAGCATCCCTGCAAAACTAGAGGTACTATAGCCTATAATTTTAACTTAAGTTAAATAGGCTATTCATAGTTTTCACGTGACGTCACATTCCAAGGAAAACGCTCCCATGGAGGGCAAAAAAAATGTTATTTACGCTGCCTGCCAACCAATAAGCAAGTGATACACTGTTACTTTGAGTTGCTGGAAATGCTGGATAGTTGTTGTGCTTTCCGATGCACTAATTGAGGAGGAGACAAGCCTGAGCTGTGCTAGGTGAGGGATTCCCCACAAGGTAGCCTAAACATAAACATTACCGCTGCCTGAGCGGCGGCAGGGACCTGGCGGTTTTTAAGGCTATCCTAGGATATGCCCAACACTCGCAGTTTGTGTTCATATCTTTCTTTTTCATAAGTTGAAAGGGGATACAAATAAAATTTGACTGCTTTTCCGGCGTCTCTGTGGGGATGCCGCTATGTTATGTTGGTCTGTTGTTTTGCCCTCCACGTCACGCATGTCACGTGACTAAAAACTATGAATAGCTGTGCAGCACACACAAGCCTTTGCCATGCTTACTCTCCGTAGAGCGCCTGCCATTAATTCGCGGAGCGCTTGTCTCCCTTTCTGATCACTGGAGCAAAGATCAACCCCGCGGGGCCAAGCGACTACGCTGGGATTTTAAGAACGTTCTTCCCCAATACTAATCAGCATGCAGTGTGTAGCTTTCCACTTCACTATGGCATTTGATCGCTTATCCTGCTTTTGTTTATCTACTTCTCCCACACGCTGCATCCAACTTAGTCTGCCAACGCCTCCCTCCTCTGCTTGTTGGGGTCGGTGATTTGCAGGCTGATCAACACCCCACCCCTCCCGTGACCCATGGTTCGACTGTAGGCCTATGTGTATTCAGAGCCAGTCAGCAACGGACTTTCAAAATAATAATAATAATAATAATAAATACTGCATTAGCTAAAATAATTGCCTAATTAATCCCTTGTCATGATAATAACGTGATAATGTAAGTCAATGTCACATCATCAGCATTTCTTATAAACATGGTAAATTACGATCCCACTTGAAAGCACCATTATGATCATTTCTCAGAGGCCCCAAAATCTTAATGTTTACTGACGACTAGGCATTTGAAAATTAAATCGCTAAATTCAGTCTGCTGCGCAACAGCCACAGTGGGACGGCTGTGAATGTATTTGTAAATGGGTAAGTGGCACATTATAAAGTGCTTGATAAAAATACTTTGTAGGCTGTATGCAGTCCATATACTATTTCATTTAGCTTTGAGGTTAAGACTCCTGGTAATCTGAAAGAAGTCCTAGTTCTACCAGTCCTGCTGAAAATCAACATCCCAATCTGCAGCTCTTTAATGTGAAATGGCAGAGAGCCAAAATAAACTAGTGCCTAGAAAATCTAACATGTAGCAACCCAAAGAGACCCAGATATTTTTCTCAGGAGCTTGCAACCAAACCAGAGCCAACACCAGAGTAAACATTGGATTTCAATGCTGATATAGAATGACAGTCAGGGGAAGGGTCGAAGTTGCTTTCTCTAAGTGCTATCCCGACCATAAAACTGGCACCTTTTTGATTCCGAAGCTGATAACGCGGGGCCTGACTGTTAAACTGACAAAGGGACACGAACCAGCCATTAGCATTTCCCTAAACAGCCTATCAAAACTGGCCCCCCCACACACGTTTCCGTGGCAACTGACCTTATTCTTTGTTTTATTACCACATCAAAAAGGAAAACCCCTGTCTCACCCAAGTGTGACATGGTCCAGACACTGAACTTTCAATGTAAAAAGACTGCAGTCTCCAAAGACTCAAAGCATTTAATTAAGTTTAATTAAATCTTTAGTTACCTGATTACGTTTGCCTCTATTTGAGTAGTTATGTTAACTGTTGTTGCTATCTGTTGTTGATATTAGTGCTGAAGAGAAAGTTACTTGTGCAGTGTTTTTATTTTCAGCAAGACACTCCTTCATCTAATGTAATCAATGCTTGTTCATAATACTTTCCTACAAAATTCCTTTAGAAATGATGACAAAGAAATGTTTTACTATACTCTTAATCGCCAGCTTGAATTTAAGGATGAATCAACAATATTCCCAGTTCCTAAGGAGAGACGATCTTTGATTTAATCCAAGCTTTCCTCATGTAACCTGAGCTCCCCCAAGTGGACGAAATAAGTATTACATGCCCTCGTCAGAAATGCCGTTAAATGTATAAATATCCTGACCAATAATGTCATAACCAAATGCTTAGAACAGTACAACCGTTCGACCATTGAGGTTCGATTGTGGAAAATATTTGATTATAATACGTGCAAATAGATTTCTTTTTAGACATTAAGTTTAGAAAGGCAGTCCCTTGGGAAAACTGAGTCGCCCCCTGGGGAACCACGCCCCAGGCAACAAAAGAGCGACACGCGACCTCTCGCGCCCTTCTCTTCGCTGTTGGCTCTCTTCCACTCTGCTCTGCTCGCTGGACGCTTCGGCACGCGCGTGGCGTGCCTCGCCAGGCAAAGCCCAGACTCGGCCAGCGAGACAGGCCTTTTGTTCGCCTGAAGCTACACACCTGAAGTGCCGCGACATCGATCTGCCCCTCAGTTTGTTTTATTTTCGTTATTTCTTTTGTTTGTTAAAGTTATCAGTCCGTTAAGTTACACTGGACTAATTCAGGAACGACCAAGTTCCATTTTAAGCCTTTTTCGTCGAGCCAACTTCACCGAGGTCAGACCAAGCCACGTGGTCTCGCCAGCTACAATGAAGGAAACCTGAAAACAGCCGAATTGCCAGACGGAGGAGGCGTTTCAATCAGACACGGAGAACCCAGGAGAATCCCTAGCAACTCCTAAATTATAGCATTAGTTTACTTTCAGTAGCTCTTCTATGCTGTATGAGTCAAATGCTTCCCACAATCGAACCTCCAGGCTCATTGTTCAGCAAATGTTTATGTTCCCTGTATCCCACCATCTTTTTATCACCTTAGTTAGAGAATAAATTCACTGTAATATAATCAAGAGCTGTGTGTGTTGCCTATTTCTAGTTCCTGCCAAGAGAATTGACCCTTTAGATATGAGACTGACTGACTGATTTAAGATAATTGAGCGATTATTAACTAACTGATCACTAGTAATAATTGTATAATTATTCAAAACTACCTACAGGTCCGGAGACTCTAGGATTATAACAACTCCGGTGGTGCCCTGAAACGAGGAATAAAATTTAGATTTTATGAATATTAATTCATGATTGGGTATCAATTCTCATAAATTTATTAAATTGCATGACTAAAATGTAGGTCTGCTACACTGTACAATGCAGAATAACAGCATGGCTAGCTGTAAACTGGTTGTTGATACTGCTGCCCACTGAGACTGACTCTTCAGCCGTGGCACTCTCAGATTTTGTAACTGACCTCAAAAGTCAATCCCAGTATCTTTTTTAAAATAACTTAATTGATAAATTCCACTCAGACAGCTCCCTGCACTTCTGAAACAGCTCTCATTAAGGTTTCAAATTATCTTCTGTAATGCAGGTGAACATTTGATTTTAAATGCTACTAGACCATAGCTATGCTTTCAACACAGCTGACATTACAATCCTAATCAACTGGAAAAAAAATATCTAGTGGATATGTTCCTGTAATAAAAAGTCTGAGTCTGGCTCTCTTCGCTTGATTTTTGGATGCATTGTTTTTGCATTCTTCATTTGGGGAACATAATATTTAAGGATCATCGCTTTTAAGTATAAAACTGTTTCTAATTGCTATGCAGATGACAAAGCTTTGTGCCTAACTGAAACAAAGCGATGCGGGCAACCTCACTCACTCTGTGGCTTGTTGTTTCTCAGAGAATAATTACACATACACTGTTGACGCGTGCTTATGAGCTTGCCCAAGGCTTGTGTTCAGAAAAGACAAAAATACAGAGAAAGTTCTACAGTTTCAAGACAATTATTCATTATTTAGTTAGAGTAAATGTAATAGCTACACAGTGTACTCCAAATATTTTACAGATACCAACCTGTTCAAGAGCTCTTTCCAATTAACCTTTTCTTTTCTTTCTTTTTTTTTTTTTTTTTTAAAGCAATGGGAGATCGTGGAGCTCTATACATGGCTCTGGATTACCCCTGTCAAACCAATCATTGCTGGTTGACATAAAATACCTGATTACCAGTGTTGCCACAGACATCAGATTTCAAATCTCTATGTATTGTAAATACAGGGAGATTTACCTGGTCGTGATAGGTTTAACATCATGTGAACTTGTTTGGTAAGGGTTTGAATGTAATTGATGTTAATTTAGTTTCACACTCTAACTTTAACCTAAAAGACAATTTATTCTTCATCTTTTAGTTGTCTTGTTTTGTTCTGTGAATTCACTTTTAATATTTACTCATCTTTAATACTTGTTACTTCTTTTATTTTTGTTTTAGTCCTTAATTTCAGTGATGTTGCTTTGCACCACTTCACTGGATTTATAGGTACAATTTTTTATTGTGAAAAATGATGGTCCATTAGCTCCCATGCTTGAGGTTGAACTCAATTCTTAAGGTTATTTTTGTCTGTTTATAGACTGAGTCAGAAATGATTGTTGATATGAGACTACAGCACAGCAGTATAGTTAATGTTGGGGTGTCTTGGCTCTGACCTCATTACTCCCTGCAGCATGGATGTGAGCCTATACAGAGAGAGATTGGGGAGTGATGATTGCAGACAAATTCCCCCAGAAGGCTAGAGTCAGAGTGTACAGGTGGATGCTGGGTGGAGGTGGGGCTGATTAAAAGCTAAGCGGCAGAGATACTTGCAGAGAGCAATGAAGCAGAGGCAGCACTGGCAGAGGAGAATGAGAACAGAGCATTTTGGAAGTAAAACCAACAGCATTACTTGTTTGCTGTTTTTTATTTTATATTTGCCTGACAAGGACCTCTAGTGGACAATTGTGACTCTTGACTGTCTGGAGCAAAGGAAGTAGCGAGGTGTTGTTTAGGAAATGTACAAGGTCGGGACCCAACAGGGTGTATGATTTTCACACAAAAGACAACTGCTTACATTCTTGTTTATGTAGTGTTTAGCTTAACCATGACCACAATCTTTCTGTAACCATTTTGAAAAACTAAATCACAATCTTTGCCTCACCTCAAGTAGTTTGTGTCTAAACTTAACCTTATCTTAGATAAGCACGAAGACTGGGAACGGGGGGAAACAGCTAGCCTGACTCTGTAACACAATCAGCCTACCAACACCTCCAAATCTCACTAATTAACACGTCATGTCTAGTTTGTTTAATCTGTACAAAACCCAAAGTGTAGAGATGACAAGTTTTTTATATTTTGTCACAGATATGAGATATGTCATGTTAATCAGTGAGCTTTAGAAGTGCTAGTATTTATTTTTTACCTTTGGACCAAGCCAGGCTTGCTGTTCCTCCTGTTTCCAGTCTTTATACTAAGATAGCTGCATATTTACTGTACAGATATGAGAGTGCTGTTAATCTTCTCATCTAACTCTTTAAATAGACCCCCATATGGTAAAGTGTGCATTGGATATGTGTTGCAGAGATTGGAGTATGTCACAATTCAGCAGCAACACTTGAGCTGACTGCCTTAAGGAGAGCCATTGAAGAAAAAGCTGCACAACTAACCCTAAAAACTGCCTGCGGTCTGAATGGCCACAATGTGAAGCGCTGTCCATGGTGCTGAATCCTTTGCCAGTTGGATCGGGGCTGCAAATAAAGATTATTTTCATAATGGGGTCATCTGTTGATGATTTCTGTTCCAATAAACTAATTGTAAACTATGACATGTCCAACAAGTGACTCAAATATATAATAATTTATATATATATATAAAAAACCTCCTTGACAAAACTGAAAAGTCAGTCAGCAAGCTTATCCCAGCAAACATAATTTTGTTTCTCACTGAATCAATCTGAGTTAATCTGTGGATTGGGCTGCTGGCCGGAGAACATATGTTCCCTGCTGGCTGGTTTACATTTACTTTCCAGCTGCTAAAAGAGATCCTTTGAAACATCTGTCCGCTTTTGTCTGTTTCCATTCATCAGAGGTATCACTGTATCTACTACACACATCCCAAACAGATATAGACTCCTCAGTCACACATCTCACATCTCAAACACTCTATTTTAACACTCGTCTGTATTTATAGCGCTGTGTTAAAAGGCCTGTCACCTGACCAAGCTGCATGGTGAGGAAAAAGAAGAAAACAGCTTTTATTAGGAGTGATGGTAACAGAGCTCTTTAAAACTATGAAACGCCTGTCCGACAATGTGAGTGAAAGAGGGGAGGAGAGCAAAGTGAAATTGTTTGCCTCTCCTTCGCGAAATAACTGTCACAAGTAAGCCATGAATAAAGGGAAAAAAATGAGAGGTAATCAGACTTTCTTTCTTTTCTCTCTCTCTCTCTCTCTCTCTCTCTTTCGCACTCACTCTTATGCATGTCAACACGATTCCAGTCAACATTACTTAAAAACCATGTGTTTTCTGCAGAACGAAAGGAGTGAGAATTATGATTTGCTTTTCTCTCCTGCTTTTCAGCTTACTCACAGGCAGATGATTGCCTTCCCAATGAGCACTCTGATCCGTGAATGACATGGACAGCTTGCAATACTGAGAGACACATAGGGGTGTAGCACTTCCAAGTTCATTGTCACATTTACTCTGTCTCTTTGGCTTTACTGGCTCGTGTGTTTACCCTGTCAATAGCCCAAGGCAAATGTGGTGTTTGTGGGCTTGACTTTGCGGCTGCAACCAAAGATTATTTCTTTATCGATACACTCCCTTGCTGCAAATAAATAAAACACAAAGCACAGTTTCCAGGGGACACTAAACATGGATAAACATTCCAATAATTGGTTCAAAGCTAATGCTAATAATATCACCATAAATACAAGAATCATGAGAAGATGTGTTCAAAATAATCTTAAATCATTTTCCAACACCACTTGGCTAGACGTCAGAAAGTTGCATGTTTTTTTCCATTTTCACGCAGTGCATTTATTTATGCATTTAATGTATTGTCAAATTGATGAATGTGTTTTTTTTAAATTTGCTCGTGCTGCATACATAAGTACGTATTAACATACCCAAAGATACTCATTTTGCAATGATCTAAAAAACAAAAACAGCTAATTCTCACATTTGTGAAGTGGGAACCAGTAAATGTTTGGAATTGCAAAGAAGTTGGGAAACTTGTGAAATAAATCCTACATTTCCCATAATGCAAATCGATTCAGACACGGAACATGAAGCACATTTTAGATGTGGCATGATTGCATACAAAAGTCACTGGAAAGATGTAAATGAGCACATTGCTAGGCGACGCTAACTGAAGTGAAGAAAATGTTTCAACTTGACAGAAGAAAATTCATGCTTATCCTGGGACTCTATGAATACATTTTATAAATGTGGTTACACAAGAGGATGAAAAGGAGAGAGACCTGAGGTAAACAATAGAAAGAATTGATCTTCACACAAACGCACTCCAAACACAGGTATGGTGCTAGCCATAGCTAATGTCTGTACAGCTGGTTCAGCAATTTGGTTGAACAAACATAGTCTATATGCAAATAACACAAGGCATACATTTCTAAATAAAATCTGGAATGCTAAGCTGAGATAACCCTGATGATGTTATTTTCTGACCTCTTTCTGAACCACAGGAAACATTAAAGCTGAGTAGTGCTCCTTATGATGAGTAAGCTGAACTTCATGTGTAAAACTGGTGGAATTCCCCTTTGATGGATTGTTTCAGCACCAAGTTCATTGCAATATTTGTTTTGTTTGTTGGTTAGGCTACGGCATGTGTGTCTTCTGTCAATAGTCCAAAGTAAATGTGATGTTTGTTCCATATTGACTTGGTAAAAATGTATTCACAGTGATAAACAATGGGCAGACCCTGGGGGGTGGGTCCTGACTGGAAAAAACAATACTATTAATGGGATTCATTCATGTAACAACTGGTAAAGTGAAAGAGAAGAAACAGGGCAGCAATGGGGAATGAAACAGCACAGCAATACAGTGAGGTGATTTAAGGAAATGAAGGCAGGATATGTGACAGGATGAAGGTGAATAATACCGAGAAAACGGGAGCAAAAGTGGGCTGGGAGAGGAGGAGGGGTTGTGCTGAAGTGAGTGAGAGGGAGGAGAGGAAGGGAGGCAGGCTAAATCCTCACACCATTATTATCAGGACTCACATGCAGCCCTTTCTGTGATGGAGTGAAAGGAGATAGAGAGAGATAAAGAAAAGATGGAGTTAAAGAGGAAATGGAAAGCAGGATTACTGGTGTGACAGCACCGGCAGATGAACGGCAGCGCAACGGTGAGGGAGAGAGAGAAACTCTGGTGGGAAAAAAAAACAAATCAGTGCAACAGGATAAGGACCTGCTAGTGCACAGCCGGCCCGACCCCGCAGACCTGCCATCTGTCTCGCTGTTCTCTCCGTGTTCCCGACACTCCGACCATCAACCAACATCTGGATCACCTCACATCCATATGGGAAAGAGGGCGAGGGGGGCCAAAAAAACCAAATCTTACTGTCCCCTCATCCTTTTTGATCACACAGGACCTGAGAAGGCACATCATCACCAGGGGGATCCCTTGCTGCGGAGTACCATCACCACGGGGGCTGATAACTGGACCGAAGGAGGGAAAAACTTTTGCTTCAACGATGCAGAGGCGTGCGCAGGACCCCTCTTTATCTGTCTGTGAGATTTTCTAACTTCCCATGGATCTGTTGTGTCTCTTACCCCCGAGCAGGGAGAGGGAAAAGGAGACAGAGGAGGTGGAGAGGGGGAGAAAGGAGGAGACGGCGGGGAAGTGTCATCGCCGCTGCTGCTGAAGTGTTACCGGCATTTGTGCTCCTCTGCTGAAGAGGCATTTTATCAATCTTCCTCCCCCTCATTCCCTCCTCTCCTCATCCACCCAGCAGGGAGTCTGAGGGATACAGACAGAGAGCTAAACACTGTGGCTTAATGCACACAAACACACACGTACAACGGCTGGCTGCCTGTCTAGGGGCTCCTGCACCTCTCGTCTGCTGTCACCCTCGTTTTCCCTCACTTTCCGTTTCCTCTCCTTTTCCATTTTGATGTCCTGTCTTCACCTTCATGACCACTTGTAAATGCGCTCACTGTGACACACAAAAATAGAGAGAAGTGAGAGAAGGGTGAAGAAAGTGAGGAGTTAGAAAGAGAGATTTTTGGAGGAACAGGGAGATCACATATGCTCTCTGTCACGTTGTGAAGTCCTCCAGGGGAGTGTGCAGACATCCAAAGCTGCCAAACACACATACACACACACACACACACACACACACACACACACACACACACACACACAGTCACTGATAACTCACACACACTCACTGTCACACAGAGACATGGTCTAAATGCGTACTCCTACAGGTGCTGAGAGGGGTGATAGGCAGATGAAAACCGGGTGAATAGGAAAGAAACAGAAATAGAGAAAAAGACATTTGGAGGATAGCAGCCGGTGGTGGAACGATGGAGCAGCAGGAGTTCAAGTTGGATGACGGCAGAAAGCTCAGGTAAGTGTGTCACACACACTCTCTCACTCTCACACACACAAATACACATTCCTTCACAATCTTATTCTGTCAGTTAACCTGATCTGTCAGGAATTCATAGTTTTCATATATAAGTGAGGGTGGCAGATATAGAGCAATGGACAGAGACATAATAGATAGATACTAGAATAAGAAGCTCAGGGGGAGTGTGAGCATAGACACAGTATGAGTGCAGTCATACTTTCTGTTTTCATAAGTGAAGAGTTTCCTCAAGAGAAAGCTCCCATCTGCTGCTGACAGAAACAGAACAGCCAGTTGTTACTATAACAGGAACTACTGTAAGAGGACACATTAGCATTTTTCACTCTGAGGTTTGGCAGTCAGCTGCTTGTTTGGAGTGTGCATGTGTGTGTGTCCACAATCCTTCCATACCTGCACACACGCTTACTCAATATGACTCATTTACCTGTGGGTAATGGATGTTACAGTTGCAGTGTATTGCTGTCGCATCAGTTACGTGGTGATGCTGATTGATTTGTCCCATAAGCTGTACATAGGTCTCGTTTTTCTCCATTAGTGACTGAAGCTTTCTGCTCCAGTTTACATATATCATGTTGCAACAGCATGGACCACAGTTTCATTAACATAGACCAGTGGTTCCCAATGTAGGGTGTTTGGCCCTCCCAAAGGGTCCCAAGATGACTCAAAGGGGCCTCAAGATGATTAAAGGGACAGTAGAAGAATAAAAAAAAACATTTAATCTCTAATGAATTTTGTCTAATTCCTGTGTCCTCTTCTCTTTATGGCTTCTGAAATGTTCTTCTGAGGTTGCAAACTGTTGTAGTTTAAATATACCATGCAATATGATATACGTTGCAATATCGTAGTTACATAGGGACATCCCACCATGGGTGAAAAAAAAAATCTTTCTGTCTACAACACAGACAATCGGGAATATGTGTGAGTGAATGCATACTTGCACCATTTCATGTATGGATTTGTAAGTGTTTCAACGTCTGTTTTAAGCAGGTGAGGCAGCAGATTGGGTGTCACTGAGATTTTGCTTTACGTTTGATTGGTAAGGAGCCAAGCCCCCTGTCCCGTCAACGTCACTCATATTGGCTGATACATCCGGCCTGCAACGATTTCCTGTAAAGCTGTCAAATCTTTATGTGTGAGAGCGGGAACCCACAGAGAGATGGAGCTGCAGTGTTAGTGGCTAAAACCCCAATTATGATCAATTTTGTGGCAGACGCAATGTGATATGATTCATAATAAGCTCAGGGGTTAAGTATGACACACTCATTTATTAATATTGAGAGTTTAATTTGTATGTTTATTAGCTGTGTGTGTGTGTTTCTGTCTCTGTGTGTGTGTGTGAGAGTTGGGGCACAAATGCATAGCCTACATTAGCATGTACTTGAGAGAGCGCGATACACCCAGAACTCAACTTGTCTTCCACAATTAATCCATAAGGAGGAGAAGAACAGAAGAACAGGAAGAGAGGATGGAGCTGCTCCTAGTTCAGGCTCTGTGGTGTGTTTAATGTCATACACAACTGTTAATGTAAGTGTTTTAATGATGGCTTCATTGGGATGGGTGATCGAAGTTGAGTAGTCTCATTTATCCAAAGTGTGACTGAAGTCAGGAGTTTTTTCCTAGAGTACTGACACGTATTAAAGTTCATTAAATTTTTGTAACTGTACTAGACAGTGTCGCCCTGATCTATGCCCGTAGTGGTATCTGAAGGAACATACAGTTTACACATCCATTACTCATAAAGTTTGTTAGTGCATGAAGTTGAAAACGCGAACACACCAATAAGAAGGTGAAGTCTGATAATCCATGCTATGTTAACCTGCTAGTTTGCTAACTTAGGGTAAAATTTTTGTATCAGAGTGTTTTAGCTGCTACGGCTGGAAGAGTACTTTTACTTTTATTACTTTAAGCATATTTAGCTGCAAATCCTTTTTTTGAATGCATGACTCATACTTGTAACAGTTGATTAAAATATCTTCCACTGCTGGTGACTAGTGACTTATATCAAAAGTGAGCATACTGGTGAAGCCTCCTGGCACTTGAAATGCTTAAAATCAAACATTAATTAGGAATTTCCAACATTAGTCAGTATAACAGTTTCAGAAAATAAAATCGCTGCTCTAGAATAAGTTTTCAGACTGGGATTTGTTGGACTGATTTAAAGTCCATTATAAATGAGGCTCTAGAGAATCCTGATGTTTCAAGCAGCTGTCAGAGCGCTGCGCCTGCAGTATGTTCATGAGAGGAAGGCCGTCTACTACATTAATACTAGCCCTCTAATTCAAGCCCCCTAATTAATGCAATCAAATCACTTTCATAGGTGCTGTGAAAAAACAAGGTTCAAGGCAGACGTTGATAATTCTCTGGAGATGATGCTCATCCCATCAACTAGATCCTCTCTGCACATTTCCTCTCCACCCCCCGGGGACTCAGTATAGGGACTCCATCATATCCCAGCTAAGTAGTTAAATGACTGAGCATTCACTACTGTATACGTAGTGTATGTCCCAGGAGGTATATGATAATTCAACAGTGGACAGACTTAAGCATCAGCTGAATATGTGGGAACAGGTTTTCTCATAATGGAACTAATGGTATTGTTTAATAGTGGCATATATGGTAGACAGTGTGTTTGTTCTACAAATGAGAACTCAATTATTAATCAATGTTTTTCTTTTAAAAGAGTTTGAGGAAAACTATTTTTTTATTCTCTTTGTAGGTACCTGAAAGTGCAACAATAATGAACAAACAAGAGTTTGGGTTTATTCATATGCTTCCACTTTAAAGCACTGGATGCTTTTGTCAATGTTTTTGGCTAGTGAACACTTAAATCAAGGCTTGCTACAGGTTGCACAAGCAGAGAAATGAAAGAATAATGAGGATGTTTTGTTGGATAAACCTTCAGAAGCTGAGAGGCTGAAAATATTCAGTATTACTTGAGTAAAAGCTCAAAAACGAGGATGAATTTGTGTAGCAATTTTCTTTGTTTTCTGATTTGATGCCCCTATCCGCAGGACAACATAATTTGTGCTTTCCAAAAATGTTACAAATTACTGTTTTAGGTGAGAAATCAATATTTAAGGTCTGGTTATGTTTAGGGAAAGATCATAGTTTGGGTAGAAATAAGTACATAATTAAGGTTAGGGAAGCATCCGGGTTTGATTTAAACTTGCTTATTTGAAAGGGTAGGGGAGCTTTATCATCATGGTTTCAATTATAAACTTGGTAAAAGTTATAGATCGATCATGATCATGCTTAATAAACAACATTGACTGTCAGTCGGAACCAGGGCATGAACAGTTGTTTCCAGAGTTAAACATCACCTGACCTCCTCATTTGCTCCTGATGGATAGGATATAGTTACTAAGATTAGGCTTTCCCACTTGAATGTAAACATTTTGGCCATCTGCTGAAACAGCTGATTCTGTTGTTTTTCTAGGGCAGACAGTCTCCAATTATGAATCAATGTTGTTCTTTTTTCCCATTGTTATGAATTAATTACATGGGGAAAAAATCATATTTTTACTTTTTGGAAAGTGCCACATATTAATTGGCTTTATACTTCTTTCAAAGTCTACTTTCTAGCAGGGTACACCAATGTTTTGGGCTCATAAACACTTAAATCAATGCTACACAGAGTTCAATGGTTAAATGATTTTGCATTTTTAGGATGTTATGTTTGATACAGGGGTGGCGCGGTGGTGCAGTGGTTAGCACTGTCCCCTCATAGCAACAGGTCGTGGGTTCAAACCCCAGTTGCCCCGGCCTTTCTGTGTGGAGTATGCATGTTCGCCCCGTGTACGTGTGGGTTTTCTCCGGGTGCTCAGGCTTCCTCCCACCATCCAAAGACATGCAGGCTAGGTTAATTGGTGTCTCTAAATTGTCCTTAGGTGTGAGTGGTTGTCTGTCTATGTGTGGCCCTGCGATGGACTGGCAACCTGTCCAGGGTGTACCCCGCCTTTCGCCCAATGTCAGCTGGGATTGGCTCCAGCCCCCCTGCAACCCTGTACACAGGATAAGCAGTTGATGATGGATGGATGTTTGATACATTTTCAGTGAGAACGTTTATCCCAACATGGCAGAGCTGTACTCCATCTGTAAATCTCCATAATAATAGGAAACCGGGTGCATGCACTACCACACTCAATCACGTGATCACACACGTGAATGTAATTTAGGAAAATAAGTGCATATGTGATTACAACATTTTAAAAAAATTTAGTGTGATGTTTTCCCTTATATCTCTCTCTGTCTGTCTTGTATTTTTTCCTTTATTTAGTTTTTAAAATTCTGTTAAAAAAGATAACATGATAGTCAGCTTACTGTTGTGTGCTGTGTTTGTGTGTGTGATTGCAATTTAGATACAACACATTGTGGTCTGTCCCCTGTGTTCACGACGTCCTTTCTATGTCGTAATCACACTCTGTTATATTGCTGCTAATCTGGAGCAGACACGCCCACTCTGTCACCACACACACACACACTGCTAATCTGAGGCCCCATTATGAGGTCCCCTTTTTCAGAGATTACACTGTTAAATTCACACTTGACCTTCTCTCCAGTCATATTCATCTGTTTTTATGTTTTGCAATTGTCCTCCTGTTTCCACAATTACCCTTTTCCTCCACCACTTGCTTACCCTGGCCACTTTGTGTGTGCTTGTACAAATCACCCATACTTAAAACTCATTGTTCTTCCCGCATTACTGTCACTTGCGTAGTACCGTCTGCAAATGCAGAGAGCTTAAATTCATAGTAACACATCACAAACAAGTAAAATTCAATAAAGATATTGGAAACCGTTCCCTGTTTCCTCTGGCAGATGAAAAAGAAGCAGTAATTTACAAAATGATTTGAGTCAACAAATTATACTTCATAAAGGAATTGTGGTAGCGCAGCAGTAATTTATATGCACATACTTATTGCTGCATAAACCACTAATTTACAATCAAACCTAGATGTAAAAATTCTCTTCATGATCTTCTTTTTTAGACAGTAAGTGTAATTATTCTGTGTAAGTTTGCAGCTCAGTTATAAATCCATCTCAAAATATAAACATATTCTGGTCCATATCCAGACTTTAATCATGTGAAGATACACTATCTCTCTCTCTCTACAATATTAATCAAACTCTATAACTCGCAGATTGTAAAATTAGCTATGTACATGCCCGTGGTTGGTAAATAAAACAGTGGGTTGAGGATTATATGTGTTACATGTTTTATCTGCTTTAGCTGTATATATAGGTAAGATAGCTATCGTGCGATTTCTTTTGTCTTTTATTCCGCAGATTATTTAAAATACAATTGTGTGAATAGTGTGTAAAATACAATTGTCTCACATCTGCCACTTACAATCTGTGCCTTTCAAAGTTTTTCTACGTGGGTGTGGGTTTGTTTTTAATCTCCACCTAGCACAAGTGGGTGGCGGGTTAACGGCCGCTCTGTGCAAGAATCATATAATGATTCATTGGAGACAGATCAAATTATCTTGGGGAGTCAGAACAAGCAATCACAGGATTTACAAGAGAAAAAGTGTTCTGCTATGAGGAAAATCTGCATGACCTCCCTGGGGAATCTGTGTAAATCATATATCAGATTTTAAGATCTGGTTTTACATGTACCCTCCAAATAACCCCTGTCTATATGAACTTGATAATACAACTAAAATGGCCAAAGGTTAAAAATGTCACTATGCAGACGACACTGCTCAATACAATTCTAATACACAAGTTGTTAAATAAAAATAAAATGTGACTTTTGAAAATGCAGTTATCTTAAAGAAAATGGAATCAAAATTTCTTTGAATTGTGGAACCAAACATCTCCTAAAAGCTTAACAAAAACACAAACATATCAATGAAGTTATCCTTCATAAAGCCTGCTCCATGTTTTGACTTAAGGTTGATCTATCAGCAGCATCTAATGACAGAGACAGATTGTCTTTCAAAGGTTTAAACTGTATATTTATTGCTATGGGCACCCAAAGCCCAGCAGCTTAAAACCTTATTAAGGTGAATGATTGATATGCCGGGAGCATGAACAGTGAGGAGGGGTGGGACACATTTAACCCAGTGTTGCTTTGAAAGGAGCTTTGATTCAAACCTGGGAGGTGCTGTTAATTATCAGGGTGTCTCAGATGAGACCGACACTCGGTATAAAACTCCCCACTATATATGTGTGTGTATGTGGAAATTTTTATTTGCCATAAGAAAGCTCACTTGCTTTTATCAAAGGTTTAGGTCGATCTTCAAACAACAAATTTGCTTGAAGTGGCTAGCTGCATATGCAAATGTTGATGGTATACTTATTGCTATGAGTTATATGGCCCATTTTAAGTGATCCAACACTATGCTCCTGTAATTTTATCGTATCCAATGTTTCAAAATTTGTTTTAGATTACAATAGAATACAACCTGCTATGTAGTCTCAGAGGACTGTCAGAGTCTACCCAAACCAGAGATGCTCACAAGTCTTTGAGCTAGAGTCCAAGTCATGTCTCAAGTCTCTGAGCTAGAGTCCAAGTCAAGTCTCAAGTCTCTCATGGTTATTACGAATGATGTATCACCTGCTGCGTTCAATCCAGGTTGCGTATAAAACTGCATAGCTATAAGGAATACTGTAACTGTAACCTGTTTTTCATTTACAGAGCACAACCATGTAATGCGCAATGCAATTATTGACGGCTTATTAAATACTGTAAGTCAACACACTTCCCAGACACTTAAACCCAGTGTAACGTCAACTAAATAAAACTGTGACGTTGCATAATCAACAATACCAGTACAAACAATACAAACCAGTAACCTGTTTTTAACTTACAGAGCACAAGCATGTAGCCTAATGTACAATGCGTCTACAATTAATGACTTATTATAAGCTTAATTGTAAACTACTGTAAGTCAACAAACCCTGTTGACTCTCAAACCCAGTGTAAAGCAACAATAAAGCTGTAACCTGTTTTTAACTTACAGAGCACAACCATGTAATGTGCAATGCAATCAATGACAGCTTAAACTACTGTAAGTCAACACATCCCCCAGACTCTCAAACCAGTGTAACGTTATAACTAAATAAAACTATAATGAACAATAAACAATTTAATCAACAATAAACCTGTAACGTCTTTCTAGCCAACGGTAATAATTAACGTGATGGCAGCCAGCAGGGCCTAAATGATTACGTTAATCGACTACCACAAGTTTGGCAAGTAAACCAACGCTCATTCATCTTTTCATAACGAACGACAGTCGGAGTAAACCTCTAGTAGGTCGTAAATGAAGTAAGAAGCAAGCTAACATTAGATTGCCAATGCTGAGCTGGTGGTGTGTACTCACCACAGGTTACTAACTTATTTGCGTTCAGCATTTCTTTGTTTGGGTCTTGTTGTATGAAGTTTTAACGCCAAAGTTTATAATGAATGGCACAGCAGCTGTTTGTTGTCCTCTCTCACGCAGCAGATGCTATGCGTTACGTAGGCAGGTTATAGATAACGGAGGGAGGGAATAACTAACCAATCCATGGTGAAGTAAATAATAATTAAAAAAAACCTTATATAAAAACACACAACTCAGACGGTTACATCCAGGGGATGTGGGACTAACAATTTTTCAAATTAACAAATGTGAATTCCCAGGGTGGAAAGTCAAGCAGGTGACACAGGCTCACATTTTAACAGAAAGTTATTAAAATCAGACAGCAAAACGGAACAACAACCTGTAGGCAAAAATAAGGGACTTTAATAATCACAACAAAAGTTATGGGGGGTGTCATAATGTCACTGAGACTAGGGCTGTTGTGGTGAAGTAATTTCCCCCGTGGTAATATGTTGGGGCTCAACAGCGCGGTTTTTGGTATTATCGCATTTTTCATCAATTAAGTAATTTGGTGCCATATAGCATAGTGAGAGGATCTCGCATCACTGCACAGTGAGCCGTAACAGCAGCTTTATGGTCGGAGCATGCTAGCTGCTGTGTGCCAAGTTAACTCATTTTTGTGGTTTGACTGTGGCTTTTTCACACGTACCATTAGCTATATTATTAGCTTCAGGGTATGTTTATCAAGTCAATTTACATACCGCAGCAACACACACACACACACACACACCGTCCGACGTAAACCGTCCTTGAACCATTACAGAGGTTGTTACGTTTGTGGACCTGAACATTGCGGTAGTTGCGGTGCTTGCCATCCTCCACGGTAGGCTTGACCAGTAGCACGGTAACATTATTTAAATTTTGAGGTTATCGTGACAGCCCTAACTGAGACCAATGAAGACGAGGAGCAAAGGAGGAATTTCAGTGACACAAACACAAAATCTGTAGTAGGTCACAGAGCTGTTAATGCATGATAAAATCTTGGAAAATGTATGTAAATTTCTGGGTCTTTCATGTTGCGATGTGTTGTTTCGACAAATGTTTCTAATACTGAATATTTGTACTGACTGTAATCACTGATGGAAAAGTAACATCTAGTACTGTACTTGAAGCAACATTATGTAAGATTTGGTGTGATTTTACACCTCTACTGTTTCATATTGTAATTTACTGTTGTTATAAATAAGGACAGCTGTATGCGTGGATTTATTGTTTGTACATTTCTTGATTACATGATATAAAAAACTAGAAAGTTGGAAACTATGCTTACACAGCCAAACATCAAGCAAGTGCGACACAAGACATTGAGATATTACTTATTAGTCCAACAAAAAGATTGCCACCTTGGCATCTGTCTTGCAGCCTTTTTATTTCACGAAGCTCTCACAAATTTCCGGGAGCCTCTTGCTTGATTTGACAACTTTGCTAACACAGGCAAACACAGATTGATCCCCCTAGGGGATATTCACAAGGGCACCCATCACTATATAAAATAATCAAAATTAGCTACCTGCTGTAACATAAAAGTTATGTACACGTGATGGCATCAAAAATGTGAATCCAAAAATATAACAAATTATTAAGTTTGTTTGGTGTACACTTTTGTACTTTTACTTTACTTTATATTTTTTTTATAGTGAGGTACTGCTACTTTTACCTAAGTAAAAGATCTAAATGCTTCTTTCAACACTGTTTGTAGTGAACGTAAATGTATTAAACTTATGTACACAACATACCGATAACACCAGATGGTGTATGTATATTTAAGGCAGTACCATAAAACTGTGTTAAACTTGCCTTGAAGTGCAGTCAAAACGTCTGTGATTGGTTTGCGGTATCCTATCTTCTAAGGAAGGTACCATCACTGTCAAGGAAAAGTGGTCAGTGGTTCAGTAATTACAAAATAGTCATCCAATTGGCTATGACACGATGTGAGCATGTAATTAAATTTAAATGAAAGTCACCAAAACTAGAGCTTTACATTTACACAACTAATTAATTTGCAGATTTCAAAAGCAATTAGTGTAGCATCTTTTTCACTTCTTGTATTTCTGTGGGTAGGTCGATGACATCACAGCATGTGGTACGAGTCTGGCTGAAGTAATGCAATTCCAGCGATGAGGGTCGAGGACCTGTGTGACATTTTTGGCATCCTGCTTGCACTGTGTGTGTGTATGTGTGTGTGCTGAATCAGCCATGTGTAGAGATAGAGAGGTGATTACAGTCATGACACTGGGGGTTGGATTATGGAGGATTACATGCACGCAAACTTGCACACACATACACACACAGTTTTCCTCATGACACAAAAGTCTAAATGCAGGTCTAATACTATCATACAAAAGGGTCAGAGAGAGAGACAGACAGACCAGGAGAGAGAAATAAGGGATGGATATGTACTACCGGATTATGATGAATTATGTCAAAAACATCATGAAAGTAAAGCAGCTTGTATGTTTGACTGTTCTCCCTTCCTCCCTCTCCCTTTTCTACCCTTCTTTCCAGGCAGTAGGCTGCCAACATGGCCGTTCCCAGGGGACATCGTCCTCACTCTCCTTGGCCTCCTCTCTTCCACCTCCTCCTCTTCCTCCTCCTCCTCACACCCTCCCCCATCCCCCTGCTGGCCCGGCCGCTCCTCATCCACCCATCCATTAATGTGGCAGTGGTATTCAGCGGCTCCAGCTACCAGAATGAGGTCAGAGGTCGTCTCAGCGGGGAAAACTTCGTGGACCTGCCTGTGGTGGTCAGCCCAGTCACCGTGCTGGTCAACGACACCAACCCCCGTGACCTTCTGACACGCCTCTGCGATACCATGGCAACAGAGAGACTGCATGGCGTGGTCTTTGAGGATGATGTGGGCTCGGGTGCCGGCGCTCAGGTAAAAATGATTTATTCATTTTTGGGTTTTCTGATAAAACATCCTCTCCAGAGTCACGGTGTTCAGTCACCCACAAACGTGTTTCCTAAAGCTGCACATGGCAACATTTTTATGTAAAAAGGACTTGTCCTGTCAGGTTGAATCACAAAGTGGGTCTGCAGAAAAGAAGAACTAATTAAGATGCCAAGCATGTACTATCTTTGTTCAAATTGAATTACGGTGTTGGTATGGTTTCGGATCATAAAGGGAGAAGAAGTGACATCAGAATGTAAAAGGAAAATGCAAACAGTGTCCTAAACAAAAGACCTACCAGGAAAGGTTTGCTCAAAGTACTGTTAAATATTACTTAACTGTAAAATTACTTTTGTAAAAATGCACCACACTGATTTGTAACAGTAACAAGAGTAAATGTAATTTGTTACTTCTACCCCTGCCCCCTATTAGCCACTAATAAGGCCTTCTATGGAATGTATGACATTACATTACATGATTGTTGCTTTTAAATCCCCACAATTCATACATTTCCCTGTTATTTGTATTTTTATTATTTCCTTTAAAATTTAAAATTCTTTTGGTGAGTCTGAATTGTTTACATCCATGTTTACTAGCTAGTAGTTTTCTTCTTTGCTGTCTTTGCTGACACCCTGATGTGTTTCCTGGCACGTTACTGCAACCTAGATCAGAAGAACAGAGTGAAAGCATTGGCAGGACTGTTTATCGCGTCACCTGCATCCTTTTGCATGTATACAAAACAAACAAAATGGGCCCCATCCATTGTCAACCTCTTATCCTGCGTACAGGGTCGCGGGGGGCTGGAGCCAATCCCAGCTGGCATCGGGCGAAAGGCGGGGTACACCCTGGACAGGTCGCCAGTCCATCACAGGGCGACACATAGACGAACAACCACTCACGCTCACACTTAAGAACAATTTAGGGTCACCAATTAACCTAGCCCGCATGTCTTTGGACAGTGGGAGGAAGCCGGAGCACCCGAAGAGAACCCACACAGACACGGGGAGAACATGCAAACTCCACACAGAAAGCCCGGGGCAACTGGGATTTGAACCCACGACCTTCTTGCTGTGAGGCGACACTGTACCACCGTGCCGCCCACAAAATGGGCCCCCACTAATAAAAATATTGCTTCGTTGCGCTGCAAGTGAACTAAAAACTCCACAGGGTTAAGATACCAGTGCAGTCCTATCACTGGTGCTTTCAACTTCTTTATGCAAACACAGAATCTGTCTGTTTTGTTTTCAGGTGGCAGAAGTGGCACAGATCCTGGACTTCCTGTCCACTCAGACAGCTCTGCCAATTGTGGGCATCAGTGGCGGCTCTGCAGTTGTCATACCATACAAGGTATTGTCAAAATAATGTGCTGGTCATTTCTGCATTGATCCAGCACCACCCTGCAGCTTGAACCAGGGCTAGAGTCGTGTGCCTTGTTGCCATGCCACAGGGATGACACACAAACAAAAATGATTTAACATTTGTCACAAACACTATAATGAGCAATTAAGGAAGCAAGAAAAAACAGCAGTAAAAAGATGAATAGCAACCTGTAATGTAAACCCTGTCAGCAGCAGCACCCGCACATCACAGCCTCCTGTCTTAGTCAGAACTCTTCCACACCGGCGTCATTCAGCTTAAAACAACTTAAGTAGGTCAGAGCAGTGAAACCTACTTTGGCAGGCAGCTTGCATGCAAATATTTGGATGTGAGCAATACAGATGGGTGAATTATCAGCGATGACTGCAGCCATCGACCCTCATCAGCTCCTTTAATCCCTAACTGAAAAAGTCTGAGTTGTAGGAAGGGAAACTTTGCAAGGCGAGACAAGTGCTATGGGCGATCTGTGCCTCAATCAATCATCCCGGTGCACTTGAAGAGCAGCAGGTTTTTCCTGCTATGATTTAGCATGTATCTCATTGATGAATGGAGATGGAGCGCAGTGAGCTGTGTAGTTAGATTGTAAAGAGGAGATTGATGACACTAGACGGATTAATCTGTACCTTTTTTTCTCCTTTTGAGTCGCAAAATGGCTCCATGCCTTCTTCCTCTCATTCTCTTCCCTTCCTTCCTTTAATTGCTTTACTGCCATCATCAACACCTTGTATTTATAGAACCAACTCTCACACATAGAAACACACATGTAAATGAACACCCTCACATATTAGAGCACACACAGCTAAATGTGTGCATTGCTACACCTATCCACCGCAAGAAGCATCCATACTGAGCTGAAAAGTGTGGTTATATAGCTGCAAGTGGATTTCATCCCCAGGCAACATTTTGTAAACTAAAGCATGTTGTATTTATCAGCTTCCTGTTAATCAAAAGGTATCAGCAGATGTCACGTCATAGATGGGTATTAAACAGGAGGAGTTGTAGCTGCAGGAGGGTGATTGATTTGCTGTATTTTGATAGCAGAACGGGAAAGGCAGAGTGAGTGCGTAAGAGACAGAGGGAGGAGAAAGATGCTTCGATGAAGCTTGCCTGACAGCTGCCTGAAGGCAGTGTTTTACTGTCACAGAAAAGTCACCCTTTCCTCTGTCACGAGTGAGATAGTTATTCTTGTTTCTCCACTTCTTTCTTTCCCATTCCTTTTCCATGTTTCTTCCTCTTTGTCCTATTCTCACCATGTCTCATTTCCCCCTCATTTCCATATTTACGTTTAGTCTCTATCCCTCCAAGTTTACCATCTTTCCCTCCATCACCTTTAGTCCTTGACACGTTTGAATACAGATTCTTGGCCCTGTTGTGCGTCGTCTGAATCCATTGAGGCCGTGGCTAGACACGAGAGGCCAGTGCTCTCTTGGAGCTCCAGACCCCATTAAATTGTTAATTAGACTTTGCAGGAGGCTGAAGCACCCCCACAGCTTTCATCGTTCACCCCAAAATCTAGTCTATTTTTCTGTTTTGATCCATATTCATTGCATAACCTCACCCTTCCCCCTTCCCGTCGCTGCTTCAACTTAAATTGGCAAAGAGGTGGTTCATATTTTCTCAAGATGTGCTTTTGATACTTGTCCCAGGCAGTTTTTCCACAGTGTAAAGTCACTCTGAGACTCTCTGAGAATATTTGGGGCAAAGTGTGTCAGTTATCAACAATCTCTGGTTTGTAATTTGCAGAGACGATCACGGCTGGCTCAGTCTTAGTTATTTAACCTCTCTACTTGATAGAGGCAAAAGACAAGCGGAGGGGATGTTATCTATTGTACTGACTGTTTGTCTGACGAGCCCAGTGTTGAGTGACAGTTCTCTATATAGCACAAAGAGTAAATCACTCTCCTCTGAGGTCTGCCTGTCGAAGGCCTCATTCAGCCCTCCTCCTTACACTCCCCCTCAATCTCTTTCTCTCTCTTGTACTCTTCTTTGTTGTCAGCAAGGCAAAAAAAAAACCTTGTCAGAGGTGTCTTGCACAATGGGACAGGTGGATTGGATGGAGAAAGACATATGTGTGAGCGCATGATTCTCTTAGGGGATAAAAGAGCTCAATAGTGCTTGATTATCAATAGCCTGACGATGATGAATTTCTTTGATGGCTGGTTTAAAAAGAAGCAGCAACCGCCCGGGCCGCCTATTTATGGTTCCTGTCTCAGTGATCTCTCTATGGCAAACAACAAGGAAGGAGGGAGTGAGACAAAGATGAAAAGATTGAAGGGAGGAGAGGAAGCGTGTCTTTTGTCAGATGGCACACACATCAAGCGAAGGCAAAGAGGAGGAAATGAAAGAGCGTGAAGAACAGCTGAGAAAAGGCATAAAGACTGTTCAATAGGGCCTGCGAGGGACAGAGAAAAAATATTACAACGTGTCTCTCTGAGGAGTTGGAGATGTTGAGTGTGTTTTGTCTTTGTGTGTGTTCTTGGCTGGCTGGCTGTGAGTCATTGGATTGTGCTAGGTGATCATTAGAGGGTGCTGCATCCAGATGTCGAGTCATGGGAGTAACATAGCAGGAGACAAAGGGAGGAGAAGAAGAGGGAGGAAACTGCCCACAGAAACAACAAGAAACTTTACTGACAGCAAAACTTTAATTTACTTATTCCACTGTTTGAAAAACAAGTATTCCAATTATGAGGTAAAACAAGTATCTCTACATTTGGGAAACATTACATGGCCAAAGTTGAAGGGATCCAAGGAGCCTAGTCCAAACAATGTAAAAGTCCATGTGGGCAGGGGTGTCTACATTCTTAAATGTTTATATTCTTCTTATTGTCAACAAATCTAAACTAGACCAAAGACCAAAACCAACAATGAACTGAGCCTACTAACAAGTGTAGACATGATATTAACTTCTCAAAAACACACCCATGAGTCCTACTGTTGCACTGTGTGATATGTTCCTTCATTACAATGAACACACAATGTGCTTTATTTTTTACATCATTTACATCAGCCTGTTGCCGTACATACTAGAGCACCAAACATTTGCCTAAAACTACAGTGCAGTAAAGTTTTAGGGGGATTATTTTGCCTTTTTATAAAAGCAAAAGTATATTTGTGACCTATTTTAAGGATTTAGCACGCATTTGGGCCCATTGCTCTGGAAGCTGGAAAGTATTGACCATGGATATATGTAACAAATTTCATGGCAATTGATCAAATATCATAGTTCTAGGGAGTTTAAACCTGCACTCTGATGGAAGCAAACTGAAAGCTCTGTTTAAAGGCTGTCCCATATAATAACTTGACCTCACTGTGTTGTTCTGACTCGATACAAATGGCACCAGTGACTGTGACTATGGTTAAATTCACCTGCCTCCTCTGCTTGATGATTCATAAAAAACTCGCAAAACACACTGGACTATCTCAAAGTAAACACCAAACTTCAAATGTGTTTTTGAAAAGGTGACATTTTTGGTGAAAAATTATTTTCACAGGACATAAATACTGGCTTTTGTAAAACTTTTTGTAGTTTACTCGTTAGTACTTGTTAAATAATGAGGGTGTAGTAGAACATGTTGTTGTGGCTGCTGTGAAACATTGTGGGAGAGAGCAGATTAATTAACTACAAATGACAACTCTTGTCTATTATCGTGAAGCACTATTTAATCTCTCTGTTTCTGAGGGAAAACATAGTGAATGTTTGATCACACAAACCAGTTTTAGTTCTTTAGAGTCAAATAATAAGTGATCAGGGTTGTAAATGATGACAAAGTCCGGAATAAACAAAGCTGGCAGGTAAACGTGCCTTTTAAGTGTGCACAAGAAACTGTTGAGCTTGAGTATTCAAGCGTATAACATCATTTATTACTATTCAAAGCTGTCAGTAGAAGATCATATTTCAGGAGTTGCAGTCTCAGTCTAAGGCTGCAGGCTAAGGTCACACTCTGTGTTATTGGACCAAAGTGATGCAATGAGACAGACGCCTCTTATTGGATCACTGTGCAAGTTTCTTTTTTTGGCATTTGTTTCTGTGGCCAGACTGACCCGCTTTCTCCGTTTGTCCTTCTGTAGTTCTGTCTCTTCTCTCTCCGTCCCCTCACGTCTGTCTCTCTCCTGGCCTCATGGTCTAGAAACAAGAAACTCCATAAACAGGTCATGATCACTGGGAGTGAAAGTACGTTAATGGCTAGGCCACGTCCAAGCTTAACAGCGTGGCACCATAATTTCAGTAAGGTAGTCATTCAAGCTAATAATGCAATGGCTTTGCGTGGCAAAATTGAAGTAATTTGATTTGGGAGTGTTTGATTATATATCCAGGGATGCTGGAAAGGCAGGAAAGTTTCCCTCCACAATTGAAAATTAATCAGTTTAGCACTTCTGCAAACATAACGAGGTCAAGAAATGTTCACTTTACCACGGTAGAGCGTAATTATCTGTTAAAACAAACTGTGTTGACATGTAACAAGCGTACTCATCCACACTACTGCTGGGATTGTTTCTATTTAAAGGGTCAGTATACCTGACATCTGTCTCTGAGAAAAAATAATACCTATCCTCATATACCTACACTTTACATTTATACTCATGTGTCCATATATTGGATAGCCTAGTACAGAGGTCACTAATAGGCGGACCGCGGTCCGGATCCGGACCCAGCCGCCGTCCTCTCCGGACCGCCGACCTACAGCCCATTTATTATTGAGACTTACTACCTCGTGACGGAGCGTTTCTATTTTAACCCGCGCAGCTTTTCTAGCATTTACTGTACTGGTTTAGAGGACCAGGAAACTCACAGACCAACCGCATGTGCTCCAATCGTCTCATGTGACGCTGCTCAGCCAATCAAATCTGTGCATACCGAGGCTTGTGAGTCGAGTCCGCGAGATTCACCAGAGACGTTTTGGAAACACACCCGAATTGAGGAGACAGAAGATAAAAGAGATTTCACATGACTTTTAATCAAGAATGTACAGATTTTTACATGTACATTCCTCCCACGGGCAGTTCAAAACCAGAATATCTCATAGATCTCCAATATGCTAGCTGGAGCTCACGTTTCTCACTGAACAACAGAAAGTAGGAAAGTGGTAGCTCTGTAAGAGGAAATGAAAGAGAAGAGGAGGCATTACAGCTGTTCATTTGTTATGATGTGTTGAGTGTTTATTATAAAATTGGTTAAGACTACACTTCATCACTTCAAGCTACACTTTTTATTACATTTTTTCTAAAAATTAGGCACTTTATTTTACTTAAATTTAGAATTTATTATTTGAATAGTTATTATTTATTATCCCTCCAGTTTGATGTGAAAACTGACTGACTGAAATATTATTTGATTTGACAGTCCGTTGTTGACTAAAAACATGTGTTGATACAACTATAGGTTATAGTACTGAATGATAACGCAAGTTCGTCGTTTTGATGTTCCGGACCTTTGCTTCAGGAAATTTTCTCTAACTAGACCTCTTTGAAATCTAATTGAATACCCCTGATCTAGAGTCCATCTTTTTTCAAATGCATTTTCCACATTTCTTATTTTGTGAGTCAGTTTCTCCATATGTTGTGCTTCAATGTGATTCCCAGGATTTAAACAAAATGACTTTCTACAGAAGAAATAGTCCCATTCAGGGCCATAACTAAGGTTTAGGACACCAATGTCATGTCCTTAGGCTGATTCTGATACAAAGAAAATTCTGACCAAAAAAACAAGTAAATTATTATAAAAATGATTTTGTATTTACTGGGATTACATAAATACAGTAGTGTAAATTTAAAGTTGGGTAAACCTATAGCTAACCCATCACTAATGTTTAACTCCACAAAGGCTCAGTGTTACCACAGTTTTGTCTGCTGGTGGAGCTTTAGATATATTCAGATTCTTTAGCGAGTCTTACTCATTCTGTGAAAACTGTGGCTCCGGAAGGAGCTTTCAAAAGTCTGGGAAAATGACTCAAGTGACGTGACTTTTTTTTTTTCAAACTCAATCTGGGTTTAGGTTTGGAGACATTTTTAACAAGAGAGCCTGTGTTACACCTGTAGTGGAGTTGAAAGATCGGTGTGTTTAGCAGGCAGAGAGGATATTTCAAGTTGCATTATTGGAAGAGTAAGATCCAGTGTTTTGTATATCCAAAACATAGATTTGCAAAGTAATTATGGCCATCAGATACGTTTAGTGGTGTCAAAAGTATGGCTGCAGCTATCAATTATTTTAGTAATTGAGTGTACTACTGATTATTCCATAGATTCATCGAGTAATCGGATAAGAAATACTTTTGCTCTGCGTCATCAGTACCAGGGGCAGTTGTGTAACTCACATCACTGTACAACCCAAACTCACGGACTAACCAGTCTGAGAATAACAACAAACGCACGTTTATACACTTAAAACTAAGAATTGTGCCTTACCTTTGTTAGCCTTCATCTCAACTAACAATCAGAATTTACATTAAATAAGTTTGTTTTACAGTAGACACGCTGTGTCCAAGTAGAGGCTGACCTTGCAACTATATCATCCTGAAAACCAGCCTTTGATCAAAACCATGGACGGCAGCTGCCTGAACCAGCAGCGTAACATGTGATTGGCCCTGGTGAAATTATTTTTCTTGTGTGGCTCACCGCAAAAAGCGAGTTCCTGTACTCACAGGCATACAGACCGTAGGTACAGACACAGAATGATTCCACCCAATTGAAAACTTGCAGCCTTTGATCAGCACCACGGACAGCAGCCAAAGTGCCAAACGCAAATCTTACAGCCTACCCTCAACTCAAACCTGCTGTCTCCAACAGCAAAGCACAGCAACTCATTAGGCCTTCACAGTATGGCTGAATAGATGATGACATCTGATCACGATCCATGTGGCAATTATCGCTGTCCATTGTGGGCCTTTGTAATCAGTTGGGCCCGGTTGCACCGTCACTACTTACGCCACTGGCACTGCATATAGTTATGTTACAGAGTTATTTGAGTTTCTCGAAGAATCGTTTCAGCTCTAGTAAAAAAAAGTACAATATTTATAACAGATGTGTAGTTTAGAAGTAATAAGTAAAGGTTAATAATGATTAACAGGCACCTTCAAATGATACTAAAGCGTAGTTTTTGTGTCAACATACTGGACATGGAAGCTTGCATATGTACAAGCTTTACAAAAGAAGTGTAAAATGACATATACCGCACATCCGTAGATGTGTCTGAGTCCATATGTGAATGAGCATCTTTGCGTGCAACCTGCTTCTTGCTTGACCCACACCAGTCCTTCCGCCGAGGGGAGGTACAGCGCAGAGCTCTCCCCGTGGGAGGAGAGGAGTGTGTGAGCAACCACCATGTCCACTGTCTTCCTGTCACATTACCATACGCTCCTGCAGTAGGACTACTAATTACGTCTGTGTGTGACAGCCGCACTGCCAAGGTGGTGTGAACAAGATGGCTGGGAAGGTGGAGGACGAGGGAGGGGGGTGAACTCTGTCTTCACATGTGAGTGTATGAGTTTGAGAGTTGAACATGGAAAAGGAGGTAACTCGGTTGTAATTCTTGCTTGATTTTACTGTAACGAGAAAATTTGATAATTGGATAGTGATGAAACACTCATCGGCCCAATGGGAGTTCACCACATTATTTGATTGTTTAATAGCTGAGACAGAACTAATTGGATTTTGATGACACTTTTTCAAATGAAGCACCTCACCACTCCTCCGTCATATCAGAAGAAGTGGGACACTATAGCTGGCCAGGACTGCCAATACAGAGCCATTTTTTATTTATTCAGTGACAGCCTGACATGGTTGTGTACTGCTATTTTTAAAGCCATTCTGGTGAGCAGCCCAGTGGGTGGTCTGCTGGACTTTCAACAAGCTCAGACAGAGATAAAACTAGTAAAATTGAGTGAAAGAGGCCCTAGCTGTGATATTCCTGTGGTATTCCTCGGGCTGCACAGCTCTCTGGAGCTTTGCAGAGTCTCTGAGCTGTGGGAGAAGGAAGATCAACAGGAAGGAGAAATGACAGTTAAGTCACCTCTGAGACGAGACCAGACTGAGAAGATCTGAGACCTGGTCCCAATGGCACTTGACAGTTTAACACTATCTGCTCTCTGTCTCTCCTGCAGTCTCTTTCCGCCTCACTCTCTCATGCATTACTTCTCTATCTGCATAGGTGTTATGACATTCATATTACCTGATATGCGTTCTTGCACCAGCTCCCTGCCTGATATCGAATCAAATTCAGAATATTGCTACTTGTGCTAAACCTCTGCATGCTCTTGCACCTGCTTACATCACAGGTCTAGTTAGGCCCTTCAGCACCTTTAGGCCCCTTTGATCTTCCATCCAAGCACTGTCATTACACAGTCCCTCCCAAAAAGGGACAGGGCAGACTATTTCAATGATTTGGTTGAATCTGTAAAAATGATTTTCTAGTTTTACTGTTAGATTACACCTGCTTACTCCTGCTTCACATTGGAATTTAATAATTTAAAGACAACAATTTATATAAAACAACAATTATATGTAACCTGAATGTCTAAAAAACTTTCAGTTTCAACCAAATTTGACCCAATTTTGTCACAAATGTCTACACATCTTTTGACCTGCAAATCACCAAATCATCGCTGTGTATATATACCATACTTGTGATTCTTGATACATTTCTTTTATTGTTAGTGTTGCTTGCTGACCTCTCAGATAAGGTTAAACATTACGTCTAACTTACTTCTTTATCAGTTGATGAATTCTGCTCTTTCTGTCTATATCCAATCCCTTTCACAGTCTTTAAAAGTCCCCCTCCTCTCATCCCTATAGTCTAGTTTATTTGTATGCAATTTAAAGCACATTGGTTCAGCAGGCTCTAATAATGTCCATCATATCTGTCAACACACAAACACAGCAAAATCTTATGCAAAAGTATGTTAACACACACAGACACAACGTTGGACCACCGCTTCTTGACAGAAAGAGAGCAGCAGGACTGAGTGTTTGCAGTTTGCAGGCACTGAATATGGAAAATCAAAGCTCTATCGTTAAATGTGAGCAACATTAGAGGTGCAAATTGTAATGTAAATATTTATAATTATCATTCCTGTGGTATGGTATGATGCTGTGGGGTGCATGTGTGTATTTGACAGCTGTTTCCATCACTCCCAAGTAAACCAGGTTTATATTTATTTAACCAGACAGATATTTTTTAAGATTTTTTTAAACATTTCATAAAGCCAATTAATAAATTAATAAAGCCAATAAAGTGCCATTGTCTCACATAACCCCCCCCCCCCTTGTCACTTCTCATCAATTTAATTGGTTTAGGAAGGACGTTCCACTGTGTTGCTTATGTGACATTTAACGGACATGTTTTTACAAGTGGTAGTATGCTTTTTGAACAAGAGGACAAATTATTAAAATGCACTGTCTCTTAGTAGTGGCAAAGTTTCATCCAAATGTAAATGTTCTGCAGCAGTAAAAATGTTAAAGGTGCTGCTAAAATGAGGAGCAGCAGACCAGTTAATTTGAAAACCTTTCGTCAGTTTGCTTCTGTTGTGGCAGAAAGTTCAACACCATACTCGGACGAAATTCAGAGAAAAAATTGTCAAGAAACTGCTTTAAACCCAAGTGACAGCAAACATCCATCCTGCTGAAGGGCCTCTGAGTAAAACCAGTTCCGGTGATGCTATTGCGTCATTCACCTTTCACCCCTAAGAAACATTTCCCTCACCTGAATCCTTAAATCAGATTCTCCCACTCCTTACAGGCTGAGGGATCCTCCTTCTTGCAGATGGGAGCGTCTCTGGAGCAGCAGATTGTCTGCATGTTCAAGGTACAGAAACATGTTTCAGAGTTAGCCATAGTAAGTTACAATCAAACCTCATTTAAACAGTATTTGGGAAATAATCTGGGTTGTCATACCAAATGAGAGGAAAGAGCTTGACAACTGGGATTAATAACACCCTGTAGGGACATCCTAACAATCAGTGAGGGAATCCCTGATCCAAAGTTCTGGCCCGATTTCCACAATCCAGTACAATCTGTATTTATCGTAGATTATATAAATTCTCATGAGATTGGAGGGCTTGATGTCACTGATGTTTTGGGAGTCAACAGGATAATCTCTTCTTTAAATCTGTGATACCCTAACTTTTCCTCATCACCTAGTCAGAGCATTTCCTGAGAAACATCCCTTGTGAAATTGACAGGTATGTTTGTAATGAAAAATCAATTAGGATTTTAAAACTTTTAGTTTGAGTGTGTAAAAACAACACTTATTATGAGGGGTTATATCCTGGACACACTCATGTTTCTAGTCTTAATGCTAAGATAAGTTAACCAGCTGGCAGCCCCATATTTACAGTACAGATGTGAGAGTATTGATCTTGTCATCATCAGTCTTCACAAATTTATATTTGCTTCTTATATTATGAATATATGATTCTTTATTACCACATATTTTAACCTGTTATTATTTTCCTTCTTCGTTTCCATATATCCCCGTTTCAGCTCATGGAGGAGTATGACTGGGGCGAGTTTGCTGTGATCACCAGCTTGCTGCCGGGCTACGACACCTTTGTGGATATAGTTCAGTCCTACACAGATACCTCCTATTTCCTGTGGAATCTACAGGATATCTTGTCTCTGGAAATGTCTGTTGGGGCTAATGACGCAAGGACCAAGCGCATGCTGCAGCAGGTACAATGAGCCATAAGAATCCTGCATGGGCTTGCACAAGCTATTCTTAAATCCACATGTTTGTGTGTAAAATTCTGAAATTCTTAATATCTACTAGTTTCAAACTAGCTCTTTACACACCCTGAAGGAGGCTATTTGTGCCGCTACGAATGAGTGGTTACCCAGCTCCATTTTACATGCTACAACCATTGTCTATGTTTTTAGAGTTTCACCATGAAATTGCATGAAGTTGGCCTTGAATCTTTCTTTTTTTAGCACTTTACTAAATTGGGTTGCACCATTAAAACTTAAAAAATGTAGTAGTTTTGAAAACTGTTGCTAGGAGACATTGCTAGTGCTGTCCAATCTAAAGCAATCAACTTTGGCAAATTTAGCATAACTACCAAAAACTTTTTAGGGTTGGCAAACAATATATTGAACTGTCAATACATTTTAAATGTAGGTACGAGTTTATTATATTTATATCTGCATACATGAATAAATGTGTTTTAAAGTTAGTAGCATTCTGAATAACGTTATGCTAACGTAACCAGTCATTTAGTCTAATGTTATTGACAAAGCCGATTATTTTGAGAAAAGTCATTTAAAATCTTCCTTCTTTATATAATTTATTTTTAAAAAAGCATTTTGATGAAGTGTCAGGTCAGATGTGTGGACCATATTCCATACTTTTTATAGTATTCAATTGGGTAATATGTTATGAAGTTAACGTTAGCTGTGTCATTGTTCAGTTACAGTAACGTTAGCTACGCAACACCACTTGCAGTTCTATGTGTACATATTTAGTTACAACTTGTTTGTGTGAGACAATCTTCTGTCTTTTTAAATTGGTGAAGCTTAAATCTCCACAAAAACATTATAACTAGGCTTAAGTTTGAACTGAGGAACAGCTGGTGCTAACAGCTCCCAAAGACCTACAGTAGAGCTGCATGTTCAGGCTGTGTATTCTCTCTTTTCTGTGAGTTACCACTGAAAGACTTCCGTCTGCAGGTGGACTCTCAAGTCCTGCTGGCGTATTGCTCCTATGAGGAAGCGCAGTACTTGTTTCATCACGCAGCTGAGGTGGGTCTGCTGGGGCCTGGCTACATCTGGATCCTCCCCAGTCCAGCCGTGGGCAACCCCGACAGCCCTCCACCTGTCAGCTTCCCTGTTGGTGTTATTGGTGTGATTACGGACCAGTGGAGGAAGAGCTTGCGGCAGAGGGTGAGGGAGGGTGTCGCCATTGTAGCCAAGGGGGCTGAGAGCTTCAAGAAGCAGTATGGTTTTATTCCTGAGGGACACGGTGACTGCAACAAACCAGCTAAACACTCAGACAACAATACTCTGTTCAGGTGAGGCGTGCTTTTGTCAGCGAAAACACAATCTGTATAAATTGTTCCAGACAATTCCTATTAGAGTGATCATTACTAATACATGGACAGAAGTGCACAACTTTAGCTTTAACACTTTTCATATGACTTCACCAGTACAGTTAAAGTATTTTGCACTTCATTTACTTGTGGTCTGAAATGCAAATTAATCTTGATTAATTATTCATAGGCCAGTCTGTCATGGATGTATACCTCAACAGACAGCAAAATCACTCAGTAGGAACACACTGCCATCCACCAATCAACTGCCTCTATCATCCCTTAATGAGCTACTTCCAGTCTCCTACGTTAGATTAAGACCTCTCAGGGGAGTTTTAGGTTTAATTAAGAGGTGATCATTGTGTGTGTTTATCTCTGTAAATGAATATGCAAATTCTCGTGTTATGTAGACTCAAAGTCCTTGATTGCATACTGCGGAACTTCATATGACTATATTCTGTGGGTTGTAGGCACATGCTGAATGTGACGTTCGAAAGGAGAGATCTGTCATTCAACAACCGAGGCTTCCTCTCCAACCCTTCAATGGTCATCATCGCTCTGGACCGGGAGAGACTCTGGGATAAGGTACTGGGTGCCAGAAACGGAACAATAAAAATATACTGGCTCTGATAGCATTGAACCAATGAGGTGTTTGTCCTGTTATGTGCTCACATACTGCATGGCATAGAGTGCAGTGTAATTACAACTGTACCGAGGACCGGCATGAGTTGGCACAGTAAGCTGTGACATAACAAATCTGATAAGGAAAAAATACATCAAATACATTATGAACATTATGAAGAGTACTGAGGCTGGAGTGTTTTATAGATAATTAAGATAACTTTAATTTTAGGGTCCAGGTTATTTTAAGGGGAACAGGTTTAAAAGAGCACACCTTCCCCCTCCCTATTATTATATTGAGTTGGTTAACAATAGCTATTGGCCATGTCGTTTTTACCGCCACTTTTTTTGTGTATTGTTGTAAAGACCCATATAAATACAGTCCATTCACAGCACTGACCACAAAGAGGTTACAATGGCAGGGCAATTTCAGTTATCTACAATTTCAATTTAAAAACATCTTGTCAGTCACTCAGAAACAAAGAGCAAAAACACCTACAATATTTTTCAATCTGAGTTCTGCACAGGCCTGACATTTTGACCCAAAATGAACCAGAACTGTTTTAAAGATCTATTTTAGAGGCCCTGAAATCCTCTTTATTCACCCAGCTTCTTACTAAAGGCAACATGACAACACACTGTTTTTTTGCAAAAGTTGGAATACATTTGGTTATTTCACATGAGAGATTTCAGTCAGAAAACACTGATGTCAAGCACTATATTTCAGGCAATATTTCAGTCTAAATGTAATGACACTTGTGATGTTGTTTGCTTATGTTACCTGGCCACTGTCAGTCAAATGTGATCAAATCACTCTCACACAATCCTGATAATGATTGTTTGATAAGATTGATAATGAGATTCAGCTTTTGAGCGCTAATGAACAATATCTAAGGGTGTTTTTTTCCAAACTTCAAATTAAAATGCTGCTTATTTAATCATTAATATTTAACATTGCAGAGAAATATGCTCAAGTTGAAGCCAAGTTTTCAGGGGCTTTAAAAAATTAAGCTTATGTCCATACATATACAGAGACATACAAGCGATGGGTAGACTGTCAATACTTTAATAGCGCAATAAAGACACGGTCTGCTGTTGTCAGCCTTTCTATTACGAAGTTACTGAACCAAATGTAAATATAAAGATATAAACATATATCCTTATATGTAAAGTAGCTCTCACCTGGCATTAGTTAGCTAACCATCACACCCAAATTATCTTTTCACCTCTCCCCACTGGTAAAACACTCAAGCTGATGATACACGGGGCAACTTTTTGAGCAATGTTGCTGGGCAGTCTTGCTAGTGGCAAGTCCGGCTATGTTTTGAACAGATAGGAGCGGTGTGAGGCGGGTGGCGGAATGGTGGGGGAAGGGGATTACGGTAGTAATCTTTACTCATTATCATTGATGGCAACGTTGCCCTGCACGATTGCTCTAAAAGTTGCTCCGTGTATCATCAGCTTCAGGCTCAATTAGTAAGCAACATCTGCACTGACTCAAACTTTGTCTTGATGTGTGGAGAACATGATGACAAAAAGTTCAATAAAATTCCCTAAATCTTTAATTCCGAAACAACAGAACTACTACTAACAGTGATTCTCAAAGTCTACAATTGTGTACCTCCCCAAGACAACACTGAGACAACTATTTTACCATTTAAAGTCTGCAGAATTAGCTAACAGCAGTTCATGTTTACAATGCAGCCATGGATTTACAAACAACAATCACTGGATTACTATGATACTGAAGTACTTTAAAAATGTGATAATGATATCCTCAGAAAGTATAAGTCACACTGAATCAAAAAATATGTGTATCATGCCTGTGTGTTCAGATTTAACTGTTTAACTGAGTTATGACTTTAAGGAGAGGGTACAGTTTTGGGCACATTATGACAATCTGTTTTAAAGAGGTGATATTTTGCTTTTTCCTTTTCCTTTATTGTGTCATGTACCCCTATTTGTGCATGTAATAGGTTTGAAAAAGCCCAAAGTCGACCCAAAAGTGTGTTACCGTCTCCCGTAGAAAAAAAGTGCTCCTGAACTGCCTGAAAACAGCTCTTTTTTTCCATTATCATGTTGCATCACGTCTTTAAACGCGTCAAATTGCTCGCTTAGCGTCTAGTCAGACACACCCTCAAAAACACCAGTGAGCTGCAGCACACACTGTGACAAGACGTCCGCCTGCTGCCTACCTTCAGACCCACACTTTACTGGCTTTTCAGGAACCGTCCTACTCTGCTTCTGATTGGCTAGTAGTCCTTAAATAGGTACTGTGCATGTGCAACTCGGTCAACACACAGGGTGAATTGAGGTGCTGCAGCACGACAAAAAATATTGTGTTTTTGAAAATGAAACCATGTAAACCTATTCTGGTACAACCCCTAAATAAAATAATGAACCTGAAAATAAACATAATATTACCACTTTAAACTTCCTTAATTGTCTCTGTGGGCTGTGTGCGTAGGTGTCAGTCACACTGGGGACGCTGGGGACATGGCCCCACCACATTTTGAAATGGCTGATTTTGTCCCCATCACTTTATGAAAGCATTTGTTAAAAATGTTCTGGAAAAATAGCTTGCACAAAGAAATGTTAACTAACAAATGAAAATGCTTTGAGAAAGGTTTATTTGCACAATAAGAATGCAATGTAGTTTTAATATAGAAGAAACAAATGTGCATTGTCCAAAAAAAGTCATTTAAGATATATTTTTTTATTTATGAATTGTCACATGCCAGCTGAATTTTTTGTTTACCTTTATATAAAAAAGACATTTCCACCGTAAATTTGAGCAGAAAATGTCTCCAAAATGCAGGAAATTATGTGTTTAATGATCCAGTTTTCTGAGGGAGAACCCCCAGACCCCATGTTCATATATTTCAGCATTTCATATTTCTTCAAAATAGTGTGAAAAATCTTCTTGTCTTGTTCTCGTGCGTCGTCTCATGACGACGTTTTTCTTAGGTTGGACAGGTGTGTGAAACGGTGTTCACGAGAGAGAGAGAGGGGAATCAATACAGCTCCTTAATAAAAATGATTTTAAATACGAATAGTAAAAATTTGGAAAATCAATATGTGGCACGTTGATAATTATCCAAATTATAGACTAATTATGGGAAACACTGCTTTCCCTGCCACCCCCCTTTCACCCCCAAACAAAGCAGTCTCCCCCGACTTTTTAACTAACATCATATTCATAACAGCAGCAGGAGTGTAGTTTTTACGAAGCATATAGCCTAACACAAGTGGCTGAAATAAAAAAATAAAGCAAGTAAATCCGGACTTTTAAACAGCTGTTTTTCTACACATGTAGCCTATTTATAAGAGCAGTAGCCTATTCAATAGTTAAAAAACGTTACGTTAACACCGCTCTAGCTCTCCTGACGAGTCCAAGCATCAGTGACAGAAGCTGCTGGAGTTTCTTTCTCTAAGTTTCACGCTGCTGTGCTGCTTCAGCAGATGCTTCAATAAATCAGATGTAGAAATGTTCGCGGTTGAAAGCTTTTTGCTGGTCGCACAGAGTTTACACTCGATGACTATGTTCTTTGCATCTTAGACTGTGACACAATAATGGCAGCAGCTACTTACAGCTGTGGACAGAACGCCTCTCCTCTCTCGTTCTCCTTTCTTCATTTAGTGTTTGGCTATCAGCGGACATGAACAACAAAGTCCGGTGGATTTACATCAAGGATGGTGCGTTCACTAACGAGTAACACAGCATTACATGCCTTAGTAACTAGTAATAATATTACCATTTTAGAAAAGTAATTATTTACACTACTAATTAATGGGAAAAGTAATATTATTACAGTAACGCTTTACTAGTAACGCGTTACTGCCCAACACTGTGCATTGGAGATGTCAAGATGCATTTTGGAAAAAGCAAGAAATTAAAAGCTGATGGGGGATAGTGGATTCATTAAAAATCTAAACTCAAACAATGGAAGGCAAAATAACTCGTAGCATTCCCTGAACCTCACCAATAAGTGCTTTTTGAAGGTACAAGTGTAGGTGTAATTTCACATCAATAATGTGTCTGTTTCCTGTTGAAGCCATATCACTCCCTTCATGGTCACCATGCACAGCAATTTTAGAGTATTTTCCACACACACACACACACACACACACACACACACACACACACACTTTTCAAAGCACAAGGGGTGTATTGGAAAAGTGCAAATAAAAAGAGAGAGAGACCTGAATGTAATCTCACTGCTACAGTTGAACTCATTTATTTCTACCCCGGCAAGACCAACCTACTTTATCAATGTCACCTCCTGGCTGGTGTGTATGTATGGTGTGTGTGTGTGTGTGTGTGTAAGAACATGGACGACATGTAATTGTGCTGAAGTGGTGTTTCGCTTGTATGTGTGTGTAGATCTGAAAGTCGCACACAATGTCCCTGTGTTCAGGTGTGATGTGGATATACTACTGCTGTTCACACACACTATTGACAACAAGAAGTTGACACCCCTTAAAACAACCGTGATTCTGTTAATCTCTCCTTTTCACTCTGTCCTTATTACAGCCTGATCTCTCACTACAAGTTCTTCTCCTCCTCTTCGTGTCATGTAGCTCAGCTGTAATTACGGCAGGTTGTGGTGTACTTGCTCTTCTCAAGTCTCTGTCCTCCATCGTGACACCCCGACAGTTTAACATTATGTTCTTCCTCTTCTTCTTCTGATGGGTGCTGCTGGGTGACATTTTTGGCAGGAACGCCCCCTTTCTCTGCAGGGCCCCTCTAGTTCTTCCTCTCTCCTCCCATTTTCCTCTTCTTCCCACCTCTACTATTCCACCAGTAGAATCAACATGGATAATAATAATAATTTAAAGGCTTAAGCTGCCAATATTATGTAAAAAAAAAAGTTACTTGCAAAGAATAATCACCTGACTTTACAGTTCCTCTCATGTATACGCTGCTTTTTAACACCTTCCAGCTCAGTGTTCAGCTGTCTGTCCTGTAACAATTTTGTTTTGGTTCACTCTCACTGCTCTCATCAACCTAATTTCTAGCAGGAGCAGGCAGCTGTTGTCAGCTGTAAACCCGATCAGCACCAGACAAGAGGGTGACATGGGAGTGGGTTGTCCCATCCTGCTCCCACAAAAATAATCCTTTCCTGTCCGAATCCCATGACAAAGTAAAAGAAAAATTCCTGTCTCCTCCCAATCCAAGAAGAATGATTCCCATCCCATCCCAACCCAGATAAAAATACAAGACAACAGTATTTTATAATAGTGTTACTCATATTAGAAATGCATATTTATATAAAAACAGACGTATGATTCCCGTCCAGGCTCCCATTGACTTTTTTCCCCGTGACCCACATAACTCCAGCCTCTATACCAAACGGCAGATAGAGTTAGGGACTAGCTGGTGAATTTAGGAGCTAAAGAGACAGATATTTGTCTTAGGAGTTGGCAAAGACCAAAAACAGAAGAAGAAGAAGAGTGGATCAAAAAGTGTATAGGTTTTTAAAAGAGACAACACACCACTTATGGAAATAATACAACCAAATATTTTGTAGCCAAAAACAGAAAAAACCTGCATTTCATTGGCATGGTGGCAGATGTCTCTGCAGCAGATATCTAAAAATGTCACCAAATAAAACTGAAACTATCTGCTCAGCCACATACAGCTAGGGATAAACAGGGTTCTTTTGGGGCAAACTAGCACTTTAAATGGGACTTAAGACCAACAAACAGAAGATGCTGTGTTGATGGGGACATGTTGCTTTAGGTATCAGTAAGACAATAAAATATTTTCCATTATAAATGAATGATAAATCAATTTATATATTCAAAAACATGATTTTTATAAAATTAGCTTAGGTCTGTAAATCTTTTGGTTTCAAACATTTTAAAAGGACAACAGCTGTATATTTTCAGGTACATTACTTTGAATTGGCTTGTGTTGTGAAGACGTATCACATCTATAAAAATAAAAAAATACATTTAACAATGCATTTAATTTGATTTCTAACATGGAGTGAACGTGAGAAGGACAGGCTGATGACAGAGCTTCTGCTTTAGATGCTCGATTGAAAAAAAAGACAGATTGAAATGATTGATCTTCACAACTGGCATCTCTGCGATTCTGTGATTCACAGATGGCGCAGAGAAACAAATTACCGTCCTGCACATCATACTGTACCTTCATGCAGATTTGTAAATCATCCATGTATGATGAAGGAAGAGTTCTAGTATCAGTGAGCAGGAAAACAAATCAAGAGTTGGTATGAAAAAGACTCATTAAAGCTGTGAGGGAGTGAGTTTCACATGCAGTAAGTGCAGCGCTGGCTGAGCTCAGCACGGTTCATTAGGTTGGGTTGATGTGACAAACAGCCCTGGCTCTCACAGAGAGGGTTTCACTGAGCTTAGTGCAGACATCGATAGGATTATTCATTGTGTGATGTGACATTTTACATCTACTGCTTTTTATTCAATAGTTACCTTTCTACCACCATTGTCTGTCAGCATGTCTGTTTGTTTGGTTTATTAGCACAAAACATTTTTTTTTCCATTTTAGATGCACAAAGACATAAAAAACTAATAATAATCAGCACTAATCACATGAACAGTTCCCATTTATAAACAGTGACAGTTCAATTTGTTTGTTCAGTTGAAAATTAATAATTGAATAATCAGTCAACAAAATGAACACAGATTGAACGCAACACATGCTTAGATGTATTATAAATGTGATGCGGCCAGTTTTCTCTTTGTTTTAGTTTCTGGCTTTTTTTTTTCGAACTCAAAGACTTTTAAGTCTCCTCAGTATGCATTAATGAACTCTACTCCTCTTTCATCTTCTAATCTTCTTCCTCCAGGTCAGCACATGCAAATTTTCTTTCATATATATATATAAATAAATAAAAAATCATTCATCCTGTGAAGCAGGGAAAGACAAGACAGGTGAAGAGAGAAGGGGTTGACATGCAGAGAAGGTCACGGCTGAGATTCAAACACACATGCAGTGGTGGAAGAAGTATTTAGATATTTTACTTAAGTAAAAGTAGTAATACCACGGAGTACAAATATACCATTTCAGAAAAATATTTAATTATATTATTAGACTTAATTTGTGATGCATTAATGTGTAAGCATCGCTAATGTTGGTAAAGGTGGAGCTAATACCAGCTACTTTATACTGGGTAGCTTAATCTGTAGCAGTATCATAATGTATTAGTTGATTTATATTTTTTATCAACAATGTGAATCTGAAGTGAATGGTGATTGCCTCAGAACTGTACTTGAGTAAATGTTTTTAGTTACACATGTACATGATAACAATTAGTTTTTTTCTCTCTTACCCTTGCTCTCTAGGTGGGTACGTACGCTCGAGGGATCCTTCAGGTTCGCTACCCGGTCTGGCCTCGATATGGCAGCTTCCTGGAGCAAGTGTCTGATGACCGTCACCTGACCGTGGCCACGTTGGAGGAGCATCCCTTCGTAATGGTCGAGAACGTGGACCCGGGCACTGGCACATGCGTCCGCAACACAGTGCCCTGCAGGCACCAGTCCAATCGCACAGAAAGGTACACACAGCAAGACAAAAAGAACGCTCAGAGGTTGTTACGTTTTCACAAATATGTAGATGTCAGCATACGCATGTGATTGACACGTAAACAAAAACATGCAGACAACATATAAGGCTGGGGATTGGACACCAATACTTTTTTGGTACCTACAGGTAAGGTTTGTAATTTTGTTGACTCACTGGCTGCAAGATGGGTCTAATAAAACCTTGGTCATTATCTTTGGTCTCTGGTCATCAACTGTACAACATCAGTTTTAGAACCACCTACTGTGAAGCCGGTCTTCAAAAGAGACGTAGTAGAATCACGGTAACGTGCCACTGTATTGTGTGTCTTGTTGTGTTCTGACTGGTTGGTTTGTAAAGCAACAACAGTTACATTGACACATTTCTGAAACGGTGGGCGTGTCTCACAGTACGATCTCGAATTGCCGTTTTTGATTGACGACCAAAGATTTCACCATGTTTCACTCACACTGTAAACTCTTGGCTTGGACAGCCCTATATTGCCTTTGCTCACTTGTACTGGAGCTTTCAACCATATCACAGTGTCCTCATCAGCAGATTCAGTTTGCTCTGTTGCCATGGAACTGTGGTTCAAACATCCCATGATTCCCAAGCATCCCTTCATGCCTGTCGACCTAAAAGTTGAGCTTGACAGTTCATTCTTGACTTTGGAAACAGCAGCTGACAGCTAAAGGTCCATTTATGCCAGAAGCTCCAGAACGAGACAGTGAGTGGACCTAGAGTTGAGATTGTTTTGTAAGCTGCTGTTTTTAAGGTGAAGAATGAAGTGCGTCGAGCTCAATTGTTTATTATTTGATGAGAACGTTCCTGCTTTGAATAGAAACTTAGCTAATTTTAGACAGTTTTGTTGAGGCAAAGTTGTCGTTTGGTTGCCAACATTTAACATTTGAGGGCTTTAGCTTCTTTAATAAAAGTTTCAGAACAACATATTATATGTTTTTCAAAGTAAAGTAAAGGATGATTTTGGTATTAGGAGTATAGAAACCTTTTAAATGATACCTCGTCCAACACTAGGGATACCTTTATGGTATCGACCGAAACAGCCCAGTATTGAGTAGAATCAAAATGTCTCCAGTCAAACCAGTACTTCAATCGATACCTAGGCCTACTTTTTGTAACCAGATTGCAGCAAAAATGTACATTGTTACATGCAAGCAACAAACTGAAAGAAAGAGAAGAGCACGCCTTTTTTTTCCTTATGTGCTTGCACAATAGACTGTATAAAAAAATGCCTGCATGCGCCAAGATCATGTGAGATTTTAACAGCCGCTCACCTTATGTTGCAGTCTCAGGCATGTTAGACACTGTTGCAAGTTTATCACCAAAAGCTTGGCTTTCTGTTGGTTTCATCTTCTGGTATCATTTAACACTCTGTACATTTTTATTTGCTATTCACATCACTTGTCACTGATCGATCGCTGCGTTCCATCACATCAATGAAACACTTTTGTGGCGCAGCAGCCATCAGCTGATTTTACTCACGGAGCCTCCGGCTGCGGCTGCTTCAGGTGTAATTGGTTTGATCGGCTGGATGTGCAGCCTCTCTTTTCCTCTGTTTGTGTCTTTAGTGTAGTTTAGTGACTTGTTTAAACAGACTCCTTTTTCGTTTACTTGTGACTGTTGTTTTTGGAGGAGGTCTGCGACTCACCAATAAAGGAAAAAGCACTCGCAGAGAGTTTATTGATCGAGAGTTAACAAAATAATTTTCAATTGTCTACTTTCAACACACGTATCCAAAGAATACCTTAAATTCGTTTCCCACAACTTATTTGGTCACTAAACTATTTCACTCCTCCTCCCTCATTCAAATATAAAAAAACTCACAAGCTGTGTCTTTCCCCATATAATACTACCCGTTACCTACTTAGCATGAGGAGTGATCTGATACAATTTCCCAATACTTTTTATTGTAACAGTTATTTTAAACAAGAAAAAAAATAGATAAACTAGCTTGTCTATAACAACACTAAAAATAATATTAGGCTACCGATCAACTACTATGGCTTCAACAGGTGGCATTTTATGCAAGGTATCGAATGAAGTACTCAATTGGTATCGGAATCACTTTGTGGGTACTGGTTTTGGTACTGGTATAAAATTTTAAACAATACTCAACCCTATCCGACACACAGATATCTGCACCCTTCCTCTCCCTCTCTGTTTATCTGCCCCAGTTTAGTTCTGAGTAGACACTGCAAACCTCCACTCTTCATTAAACACAGCGTAATTGTGTGTGCTGAGTGTCTGAGTACTTTAAAAACACACCTCCGGTGTCAAATACAGATCGCAGCATGGCAGGATACAGCCATTAAACAGCTATTACCTCTGACTACCTACAACCACTCGCCATGAATACACAATGTCTTCATTATGTTCCAACAACCACAGACAACAGAAGTACAAGTCTGTTATAAATGTGATTGCAATCTGTTGTAAAACTAGTGTCAACCACTTCGTCAGCTCAGCTTTATTGTTTCCATACAGGGATGTTTAACCGCAGGAGACTAAACACATAATATTTTATAACTAATGGGGAAACGTGATTCTAATCTAAAATTTATGGTCGTTTTTAGTCTGGCCTGAAATCACAGTTTAGCTGATCACTAAGTTAACACAAATAAGACTATTTGCTGGAGTCATTACCATACCCCGGTAAAATAGTGGATGTCCTTTGAGATGAAAAATGGGAACTCAAAATACAACTGCCTGAACAATTTCAGTGACTGAAAATAATGTGGCTTAAATGTTTAGCGAGCCAACGTGAAACCCTAAAACAACTCATTCTAAATCCCATTGACATTGATTGCATATATAACTGAAAATTCAACTGGAACATAATCTTACTCAACAGTAGTGGTTCACTCCATATGTCCACATAAGGATGGTATTTTATTTAATTTAAAAAAACAACAACAAACATCTGATACTGGTGTTTATTCAATACTTCTGTGGCTCATGGTAAACACCATTCCCCATTAGCCCTGGACCATCATGGGTTAAATGTCACAGCTTGACTGAATAAGTGAGTTAAAGCCCAGTAGCATGCTTTGTTTTTCAACAAGTCTGTCATTTGTCCATGGAACGACACGTTTTCTAAACAGATGCCCCTACCAACAGGACGACACCATCTCTCTGTGCTTTCAAGCAAGCATTACAAATCACTGTTGAAAATAACAAATCTGTTTTATTATGTGACAGCTTCATATAACGTTCCATTAAGGTTTAGGGGGAAAAAATCATGGTTTGTGTTAAAATGATTCCATTAATGTTAGAGAAGCTTCATCGTCTTGGTTACAATAATAAATTCGAGGCTAAGGTTGTGCAATGATCGTGGTCATGCTTAAATAAGAAAGAACGTTAGCTGTCGCATGGTGGGTTTGTTTATTTGTTTATATATATAACTCATTTGTGATTTTACTTACTTCACTTACAGATACGTTTTTAAATGATTATCATAAATTTTCATTAAAAAATTCCAAAAGGATTTATAAAAAGTAAGTAACGCTGCAGGATCATTTGAGAGTTGATATGAAGTGATATTTGAGACAAGTGTGGCCTATAAAACTTTCTCCTCTTCCTTAATGTTGGTATAATGAGTGAGAAGTGGCACACATGTTTCTGATCACAGACATATTAGCGTCTTTTCTTCCTGGATCTGCTAAGATGGTGTTAATGAATAATAACTTCTTACCTATTTCAAGTAGTTTTCATATGTTGTGTGTTCATCATCATCTACTGAAATGCTAATAGTATGTTATGAAACCTTCTTACGGTTTTCTTTATGATGTATATCCATATATTAACACATTTATTGAGACCAGATTAGGTTTCTAAAAGCTTTTTGCTGCATTTTCTGTGGACAAGATTTGAATCTCCCGACCAGCAGCTGGAAAAGGTAACAGCCCATAAACAAAATATTCAACTGCAACTGTTTTTTGGTTTGTGAAAATCAGCAGAGAATTACTTCTTTCAAGAATCTGTTAATCATCTGTGATTGTGACCAGAGGACACACATATTTGTTCAGCATACAATATATAGAGATGCAGGGATCAGATGCAGGGATGAACAGACTTTAAATTCCTGCACCTGTTAATGCACTGCAAAAAATGACCTCTCAAAAACAAGAAAAAAAAAAAGCAATAAAATGGGGGAAATATTACTTAAAATAAGCAAAATTATCTGCCAACAGAACAAGAACACTTCACTTGCTACTTAAGGACAAAAAAACTTGAAACAAGTGAAATTCTCTAACATAAAAGCTGCCTGGTAAGAAGAAATATCTTGTCAGACAAAAAACAAGTATATTTTGCCTTCAATTAAAGATAATTAATCTTACTTAGATTTTAGTTTTTGCAGTGTGTAATGTTAGTAAGCTGGCAGCTAACCTGCCATACCAACCACATCTCACTGCACTGATTTGGTCATTTATTTAACGACCTTTAGGCTCACATTTGCTCAGTATGCTGGTGTTTTCTTGTTGTTGACTCCTTCACCTCAGACTTCACCTACAGTAGCTCTATTCTGGATGTTTGTTATTTCTGACTTAATTCTCACTGGATGATTTTCTCTCTGCCTGTTATTGATTATGTTTCTATGTATTTATGTTGTTTACCTGCAGCAGGGAGTGTACTCAAGTGTAGAACCATTCCAGCACTGGCACAACAAGACCCCTTTTCCACAACTTCCAACAAAATACTCAACTAATCAATCCAGTGGCACATGCACATGAAGCCTTCATGCTTCTATTTTAAGTTCTTTTAATTACCTTTTTTATGGAAAAATATGAACCATCAGCAACTGAACAGAGGTGTTTCTTTTCATATTTTAAGCCCAAAAGTTTAAAAGCCAAAAGCAGAAATAAATGAAAATGCATTGATTTATGTCAAAATAGCCCTCATCTAGCTCTCTGCAAGAAAGTGAATAAACATATTTAGCAAAATGTCAAACTACTTATTTAATTTAAGTATTGATGCAGGATGTGATGTTATGGATTGTATGGTAGCCACCAAGCCTCACATGTGCCACCACAACTTTCTCTAAAATTATTATTAGACATATGTTTTATATGCACAGATTGATTACCTTTTAATCACCTGATTAAAAATTCAGCCTATAAATGCCATGTTCATGTTCACTTCAGTGACTCTTCGTGTGTGTGTTTGTCTGCGGGTATGTGGCGGTTATGCAGATTGCAGAGTTGACCATGGCTGGCACATTAATTATAGAGAGAGATATGTAGCGGCTGTTGTTGGGCGCGATGGCACATTGATTGCCAGTAAAGAAGATTTATCTATCCAACATGGGGACATCTGTCATAGCATGGGACAGTGTTATCCCTTCCTACCCTCTTTCTGTTTCTCTTTCACCATTTCTCTCTAGCTGGCATGTCCCATTTGGACGGCAACCAACAAACAAGGAGAAGGAAAGAGAGGGAGAGAAGACTGCTGCTATATAAATCAGTTAATCTTGCTGTGTGGTCTGAGCAGCTTCCACGCAGAGCAGATGTTTAGCATGATTAAAACTTTTTGTCTTGTTCATTAAAAATCCTTTCTTTGGACAGATGATGGCTTCTTTTGCCAGAAAGCTGAGCCTACCTCTTTGGCCTGATTAAGAGCAGGAATACCACGCTATATTCCAACTTTAAAATAGTGGCTATGTGATGTAGTGGGATGTAGATCAGCTGCCAAAGGTAAAGCAGTGCTGAAACAAGTAGTTTATCATTAGTTGAATTTTGATTATTGATAAATTGTTTAAGTGATTATGGGTGAGCTACATCCCAATTTACCACCCTGACCTCCACACTTGAGTAGGTTACACAACTTCCTCTGTTAGCATTGAACATTGGCACTGGAACTAAATTGTGTAGCCTACTGCAGATTCGTCCAATATGAAGGTATTTCATCATCAGTCATACTGGGCAGCTTATACCTTTGTGTGCTTTTGTCTTGATGCTCTTTTTAATGGTTTGAAGTGGTCTTGAGGAGGGAGGAGCATGCTCAAACTGCAGCTTTCAATCAAGCCTTCCTTGGCATGCTGAGCCAGCTTGTGCAGGCGATGACTGGCCAGCGTGAACCGCTTCCTCTGCCCCTGGACCCCTCTGACTACATGCATTATGTATATAGTTTGTTTTTGCACTACATTTACACATAACTTATGTATGTAGTTTGCTGTGATGCACTGATTTGTTTGCATTTGAACATTTACATTGTTCTATTTGTCGATAGTTTCTTTTGTATTTACACGTTTGTAGATAAACTGGTTTGTAACTTGTAACACATGTATTTTCAGAGCTTTAGCATTTAATTTACCAAATAACCTTTACAAAAAACCTGTTTGACAAATACAAAGGGGAGACATTTTTACGTGGAAAGATAGTACAAAAGATTTATTTATGTTGAATATAATTTACAATTTGTGTTCAATACACATGACGGGAAAAACAAAAACTATATTTAGCTATTCAAGTGACATATCAGGGCCGCTCTTACATCCCTGCACTTCTCTTCCAAACCCTCCACCACAGGCTCTTCTGCAGCAGGTGCATCCCATTCATTCTCATAGGCCTCTCCATGAATCTCACAAAGGTTATGCAGAGCACAGCATGTCAGTACCATTCAAGATTTCACCAGTTTGACGTATTTCTTTTCATGAGGCAACGGCGCCTTCCCTTCAATGTACCAAAAGCATTTTCAACCACCACCTGTGCTGTGCAGATTTTTTTGTTGTAGATCTTCCGTTTCAGCTGGCGGCTGTAGTGGTGTTAGGGAATGATTTTAAGAGCCAATACTGCAAGAGATAGGAGTTTCCTAGGATGCAGCCAGCATTCACCCAATGTTCCTGGTGTAAGCTGGGAAGTTATTGCCATGGCTGGCAACTTCCCACAATGTGGACAGACAGTCCTGCAAACCAGTTCCAGAAAAGTCCCTTTCCATCTACAACAGCTTAATGGATGTTGGAATGCCAGCCTTTATGGTTGAAATAGTCATAGTGGTACTCCTGTGGTGCCAAGACAGGTATGTGCGATCCATCGATAGCACCAATATACTGCAGCTGTTTTCAATGTAGGCAGCCATTTCTTTAAACTTCTTCGAGCATGCACTCGACCCTTCCTTGAGTCCCCAGCAATACACCCTCCAAGGGTGATGTGGTGGGTATGAACAGATGTACATACATACAGAGAGACAGACAGAGACTCCTTCCATTTTATTTTGATTATTAAAAAAATTCCCCTCCTTCTCCTCTTCTTTCTCCTCCTCCATCTGTCCTCCTTTGCTGTTGCCCTCCTTTCCCTCTGAACTGAAGCTGCACCCCTGTCAGGCCTCCTTTGGTTGTTCGCTGTGTGTTTCCTGTCTACTGTTCACTTGAGAATCCTCCTCTCTCTCACTCTCCCTCTCTCTCTCTCTCTCTGGTCTAACTCCCTCATGGTACTTCCCTCCATGCTGCACTAGTTCCTGGGCGTTTTGTGAAGAACGCACTACACAACACAACACAACCTCTGCTTATCCTCAGAGGATACTGTACTATATGCGTGCATGTGCTTGTTGGTGTGATAGAGAGAGAGGCGGCCCAATTTAAGTGTGTTTCTGTGTGTGAGTGCATTGTCAGTGGAGTGTGCATAATGACGACAGGTGGCCAGCTCCTGCAGCAATTAATTAACTGCGTTTATCAGAACTATTGACTCCTGTGAAAGAAGCGAGGCTTTCAAAACACTTAAAATGTGTCTAAAATGATCTCTTACGCTGTTGAAAATAATCAACTTGAATGTTAATTACTCGCTTGACTTTTTCTTCATTCAGTGTCTTGCTCATTTATTCACTCACATGCTCTCGTTTTTATCACTCGTCTGACATGCGTAGGTTATCAATCAATCACATACACACACACACACACACACACACACACACACACACACACACACACAGGTGTCAGTCACACTGTCAGTGCATGTTCTGGTGGACCTAATAGTGCGTATTGTGATGTCTCGCGAGCTAAGTGTCTCTTCACACCCCTAATCTGGGCAACACAAAGGGACGTCCTTGGACACACACCACATCGTGATTCAGTCTTCTTAGATTTTAGGCCTCTCTCTTTGGCAGCTGGAAAGTTTTTTTTCTCAGAAGTTTGTTGACTCTGCTTTTAACTTCTCATTGTCCTCTGCTGCTGTTACTGGCTCCATGTAATTTTTTATTCTATTACTTTTTTTGGAGCATTTTCTGTCCTTCTCTTTTTCTACACCCCATTAAGTAGCAAGACCACAGAGAGGAAGTGAGTGTCTCTCACATGCTACACACCTTAATGGCCTTTGATTAGAGGCCATCACAGTCACTCAACCATCCTCTGTGTGCTCTGTCACACTGCCTGTGTGTGTGTGTGTGTGTGTGTGTGTGTGTTTGCAATTTTTAGGCTTCTCCTCTGTCTATTTGAAAGACACTCTGTTAACAGACATTGATTTTAGCTAATGAACCAGCCATCGTCTGCCCTTCATTTTGCTGCCTTAAGACAATCATGACGACTCACTCTCTGAAACAGAACAAACAGCTTTAGTCTTCGAAGCTAAAGATAACAACAGTCCCAGCTGCCAGTGAGGGTTTTTGATCACAATATGTTAAAAACAAATCTTTATTTACTGCTTCTTCTCATCCTTTCTACAGTATTATTGGCCACTCAGAGTCCTACACCAAACTGTGCTGTAAAGGATTCTGCATAGACATCCTGAAGAAGTTGTCCCGCACCATCAAGTTCTCCTACGACCTCTACCTAGTCACTAATGGAAAACACGGCAAGCTGGTCCGTGGGACTTGGAATGGCATGATTGGGGAGGTGAGACTGAGGGCTGAGTTATTTAAAGAAGGCTAAATCCCTGAATACAGTAGCTGGTATAGCTGTGTTGAGTTGCCCAGTGGCCATCTACACACTGTTATTAGAGCAAGGTGTTTTAAAATGAAAACAGATATAACTAAAACAAATGTAGCCTTGGGCAATGGCGTGCCCTAATTAGATTAAAAGTAAGTTATTTGTGTGTAGCATGCTAGATACCATAAACAGAGGTAAATGTTGACCATAGTTTTAGGAACAATGCATACAGTAATAGTAACTATTCCTTATCTTTTTAATCCCATTGTGGTCAAGAATAACATTTAATTTCATGAAATCAAAATACAAAGTCACATGACAAAATGAAGACATTATTTTCCTTTTTTGCATCTCTTGGGTACAGCACAGTAAACTTTAACACACAACACAGACAAATCACCTAAAGCATCCAGTTCTGTATGAAACTTAAATAACAACACAATTGCTGCCAAATCTCTTAACCAAGAGAGACCAGCTTTAAAATCTTTAAATTATCTTTAAATCACGAGTCCCATCAAGAGGGACCAGGATAAAGTGTGAAAACCAGTATCGGGATTTGTTTTGTGCATTCAGACCAGTTGAAAATATTACACGCCTCTCTACTAACTGAGAAATCTAAAACTATTTAAATAATGGCTAAAATGCACTATGTTATGTATCTAAAACAAGGCTGCTTTTCTGTTTGAGTTCCTGAAAAGTCTAAATGTTGCTTTTACAAGGTTTTTCTCCAATAACAAATGTGTGCAGCTGTCACCCAGATGTAGTGGTGCAAGTAACTCAAACCTTTACAGAAGAACAGTTCTTGAGTAGATGTACGCAGTGACTCCCCGCCTCTGCACTCCAGTACAGTTTGTTGACGGTAGTAATGATGCACTGTATCTTAAGTGACACTAGCATTGCATGGCAGATAGAGTTTTTTTGATGTTTTTTATCTAGGTCAGTGGTGTGAGGCCATGCATATACATATGGAGTTTATACTTTTCTCCTGCACATCAAGCCACATCAAACACAGCTGCATCTGACAGTAAAACGCACTGAACAGGTGTTCCTCAGGAGAGCCTTCTTGCTTGTGTTTCTGTGCCTGCAGGCACTATGCTCTGGGTCTGTATCTATATATGTGTGTGTGTGCTACATTTATAAAAACAGATGTCTCTCTCCAAAAATCCTCCTTTTCAGAAAAGCAAGTTTGGATGTAAGCACTCCTGAGATGCAGCATTCTCTTATCTGCAGACAGCCATTATTAGAGTCATGCCTTGCTGTAGAACACGAAGTGTTTGCTGCATTGTGACTTCCATGTTTATAAAATCATTCCTCATGAAATTCAGAATTTGCTCTTAAAAATGAGTTTGGCAGCCTGTCCTTTCGGACAGTGGAAAACAGATTTTGCTATGATAAAAAATACCGATTCACATCTGTTTTACAGAATTGTACAGTAGCTAAAAATAGTTTGGTACAAATGCAGATTAAATACAGGAAAGCATGTTTTTACACTGGCCGACCACTGCCGGCAATGCCTCACTGTGCCTCTACAGTGCTTTATTTATTGTTTATGTCTTCTCACAGGTTGTGTATAGACGAGCTGACATGGCCATTGGCTCGCTCACTATCAATGAGGAGCGTTCGGAAATCATTGACTTCTCCGTGCCATTTGTTGAGACAGGCATCAGCGTCATGGTAGCCCGCAGCAACGGGACAGTTTCCCCATCTGCCTTTCTTGGTAAGAAAAAAAACAAGTGCTTCTTCTACGTCCATTTTGATTTGATTGTGCAAACCGGTCATAACATCCCTTATCCTAGAATGTGATTTACATTATGTGTCAGCCATGTTGCTGCCACATTCTTTCTCACCACTTTTTCCAAGGATGGCCTACTTATACAAGTTTTGCCTCTGCACACGCTTCAGGAAACTTCCCATTAAGCTTTTATCCCGCCGATAACTGTAGCCTACTACTAAATCCCCTTACGTACTGCACACACACCTAAATCCCTTTTCCAAACCCCAAACAACAAAATTCAGCACAAAATCCTGAACAGTATATTTCTTATATCAGTGTAGTCTTCTCGTTTTCTCATCAGCTATCCTCCTACCACATATGGTGACCCCATCACAGGCTGGGGTTTAGAAACAGGAAGTACAAAAGAGACTTACTTTAATCCCTCATGTTTGTTCCTTCCCTCCTCCTCCTCCACCTCCTCCTCCTCCTCCTCCAGAGCCCTACAGCCCAGCAGTTTGGGTCATGATGTTTGTGATGTGCCTGACCGTGGTGGCGGTGACAGTTTTTGTGTTCGAATACTTCAGTCCAGTCGGTTACAACCGCAGTCTGGTCAGCGCCAAAAGTGAGTTTTCCCCCTCTTTGTTTCACTTTTACTGGTAGAATTTATTCTTCCTGAATACAGGAAGGAGTGAATGATTACTAAAGCGTCATCACTACAGAGGTAAGCAGGAGAAAAACTCCAGTAAAGCCCATATTTATCCCACGGATCCCCTCGTACATTTTGTTAATCTCACAATTTGCAATACCTGCTGTTTTCTGAGTATAATATGGCCAGAATAAAAGTAATTATATATTTACTAGATCAAAAAATATTCAGAAAATAGCCAGAAGCTTTGAAATAAAAAACTGATCCATGAAATGTACTTAATTTACATCTTAGAAACCATTTCACAGTAAGCTTGTGTGCATGACGCTAAATCTAGCCCCGTCTGCACGTTCTGCAGCGTTTAAGAGTTCCTCAACAGAATTTTGGGGAGAGGGCTAATCAATCCCATAATGCTGCGCTGACAAAGCGTGCCCCGTCTCCAGGTCCGAAAGGTCATTTTCCTGTTTTAATTAGCATTTGTCGCTGCGCTAATCGAAGTGTGATTGATAGCGGTGGCACCCTCTGTTGCGGCACATGAGCAACGGTGGCAGAGAGCGATGGAAACGGACTGAGGCTGTGAAATTGTTCTGTTGTTTGCAGAAGGGCATGAGATGGCTCATGAATACAGACATATTTTGCTTGATGAGAGAACGTGTAGAAACAAATATCAAACGCTTAGACTTAAATGGTCGTTTCACACAAATTACAAAAAAGTTTTCTCACTTACCTGTAGAGGTATCTGGCCATGAAGATAGGTTTAGGTTATATTTCTTTCTACTACAATTTTTGTCTAAGAACCAGACGAATCAGCAAGTTCATGTTTTATATGCTCTGGCAGATGCATCTGGCCCCCTACCTACTGAGACAGATTTCCACTTGTTTGATATGATGACTGTCCGGTGGAGCATGACCTTACTGGCGCGTTTTCGTAAACAACCAAGATGGCTGCCACTGATGTAGAACTATTTTGGTTGAATCTGCAATCACATCAATATTAAACAAACTGGACGGTATATTTTTCCTAAAAGAAGAACAAACAACTGCACTTAAAGCTGTTGCTGATAAGAAAGATGTGTTTGCCATACTTCTGAAAGAATTTGCTTAGATTAATTTGCCAACTAAGAAGCATTAGGTTTTTGGGTTGTCTGTCCGGCCGTTCCGTTCTTGTGAACGCAATATCTCAGCAACTCTGGAAGGAATTTCTTCAAATTTGGCACAGACATCCACTTGGACACAAGGTGAACTGATTAGATATTGGTTGTCAAAGGTCAGCTTCACTGTGACATCATAATGTCCTGGAAAAACACTTTTATGGCCATAATTCAGAACCAGAACTCAAAAACAGGAGGGGAGATTAGGGTGGCTCTGGCTCAGGTTGCCTGCTAATCGGATGCTTGGTGGATTCGATTCCCCAGCTCTTCCAGTCTACATGTTGAAGTGTCCTTGGCAAGGTACTGAACCCCATATTGCTGGTTGCCCAAAATCAGTGCATGAATGTATAAGAATGTTAATTCCTGTTCTGATGAGCAGTTTGTATGGGTGAATGTAAAAGTGCTTTAGGAAGGTGCTGTGAAGTACACACCATTTTTTCCACAGTTGGTCACACTTTTGACTTAAAGGTCAAAGGTCATTGTGAGTAAGTAGTAAGTAAGTACATATGTACCTACATGGTTAGCCAATACATCTATGATAATCCTTAATTAATCAGTTCAAGTATTTACTACATATGTTATATATTATATACATATACAGTATAACCTGACTAGTTGGCTGATGCATACAACTGTGGTGCGGTAATTCTAGTTGGACATGATTCTTGGAATTCAGGTGAACCAGAATCTTTTCTCACTCTCGGCTAGAGATGTTTCCGAATTGAATACAGGGCCTTGTAATGTGGAAACAGCCTCTCTGACTCTCTCCTCCCTCTGTTTCCTCAGCTCCCGGAGGTCCGACGTTCACCATTGGGAAGTCAGTGTGGCTGTTGTGGGGCATTGTTTTCAACAACTCAGTCCCCATTGAAAACCCTAAAGGAACAACCAGTAAGATCATGGTTCTGGTCTGGGCCTTCTTTGCTGTCATCTTCCTGGCCTCTTACACTGCCAACCTGGCTGCCTTCATGATCCAGGAACAATATATTGACACAGTGTCTGGGCTCTCTGACAAGAAGGTAAGAGACTGAATAAAAAAGTTTCACTTGGAATAATAACCTCAGAGTAATTATGAGGCAGGACGGTTATTGAAGGTCCACTCAGACATACAGAGAGCAGGCTGCTTTGTGGAGCCATGAGATATGGAGCAAACCACGTCTTTGTTTTTGTGTTTAAACGCAGCTCATGCCACATCATCTCCTCTTTTCTCTGTTCATCACTCTGCATCGACTAATAAACCGTGAACGGAAGAGAGACAAAAGACTCACCGAAAGCCTTTAAGATGAAGTCAAGTAAAAGGACTTTGTTGTGAATGTCTCTGTCCTTTTCCTATCAGTGGGAAGCACAGTGGCATGAGTGACTAATCAATTACTGCCTTCTGTCAATACAGATGGTGTCTGAGTCTTGACTTGTCCTGTCAGAATTTCGTCCATCAATATTCCCCCTGTGCTGTCTCCATGTCTCGTCTCTCTCACGCTGTTAAAACAAGATCAAGAAATGTCAAATGATTAAAAACAGTCAATCCATATAAGAAAACAGCACCTACGCACTTTCTCTACCACACACACACATACACCAAACACACACACCTGGGGCCTCAGAGGAGCTTTACAAGAAAGCATTTCATTCTTAAGTGAAAACAACTCCCCAGCAGGGATCAGCAGAGCCACCTCAATGATCTATGGTTGAATTAAGTGACTATATTAACTTTATGTAGATGTATTATGTCCCACAGCACAAGGGACCAATATAAATTACCCTACACAGCACAACCTCAGCTGCCCCTTCAATTTAAGATCCTACACTATAGAGGATTAGGCTGGTTTAGGCCGCAGGTTGGCTGGATTCACATCTCACATCCAAGGCAAGTGTTAGTCTCACTATACTTTCCAGCTTCCCGACCCTGTCTAACATAACTGTGTTAAACCTACCCCAGATGTGACGAGCATACATCATTTTTGTCAAAATGGAGATCTGATTGGTTAAGGGACCTGATCAGATGATCATTCATTATTTATTTATAAATCAAAACTGAATTCTTCATATATGTTTAATTGTAAAGAACACAGAAAAAGACACATTTTTGCATGTTCAGACTCTCCAGCTTACTCTAAGTTTTAGTTGTGTCTGAGCTACAGGTGCAACCTGGCACATTTACATAGCAATGTTGATTATTGTGTACTGTCCGTTATAAATTCTACAATTAATTGGCATTAATTAATTGGAAGAGTGCCAATTAACATAGGATTTTGATCCCCACCACTTATATTGAAATTGCTTTTGGATGGAATCTATTGCCAATTACAGTGTAATTACAGCAACAAATAATGCTTTCAATGTATGTGAGCATTGTTTTAAGATAGACTTGAAAAAATGAGAACCCATCCTTTAATTTCTAATGTCTCAGTGACAGGGCTTTTGTTTGACCATCTAATTATTTAAAAAAAAAAAAGCATCTCACTGAATCCATTGCAGTTTCAGCTGAATAGTTATTATATTAACACACATACCCGCTCACACGCTCTCATTTTGATTGGCCCATTCATTTGAGCTCGGCTCAAAAGGTCAATGCTGTAGCCAATATGAATAGATCTTTCCTGTTTACAGTCTTACTGAGCTCTATTTCTGCTTCATCCTGCATTAATACGTCAGCTCGTGAAATGTGAACTTCGATCGGGCCGGATTGAACTGAATTGGGATTTAGTTTAGGATTAGATTTAATCAAATCCTGTCCATTTATACAGCATTGAGTTTGGCTGCTGATTAAATCACTCTTGGAATGACTCTAAAAGGGATTTCATTTAACTGAGTAGTCCCTTGTCCTCTTTATTACTTTCTACCCCTTCTTAATCATGGTCCCCTTTTTTTCCCTCTTTTCACATATATTTCGACTCCCTCTTTCCTCCTTTTCTCTAATGTTTTATCGTCTATTCTCATCTATTCTTTCTTTTCCTTTTGTTTAATTTCTGCACTGTTCTCCTTTTTCCTCTTTTATTTTCCTTGTTCTTTCTTTCTGCCCTCCCTTTTTTTACTCTCCTTTCATTCCTTCCCCTTTCTGTCTTACCCAACTCTCTCTTCAATCTCCTCTTACCCTCTTTTCCTCCAACTCACATCTTTGTCTTTATCTCTTTCTACTAATCATTTCCCTCTCTACTTTAAATCTCTTCCCTCCCTCTTTTACTTTTCCTAATATTTCTTCTTCCTCCCCTCTCTTCCGTTGTGTCTCCTCCCCACTTCTCTGTCACCTCTTCCCTCTTCTTTCCTCATCACCTCCCATCCCTTTTATTTCTTACCTTTTTCTTTCTTTCTCCTCTCAACCATCGGCCCTACTCTGCTCTCGCTCCCTCCAGTCTCTCTCCTCTCCGTCCATTTTCTTCTCACTCCCTTCCCGCCCCTTCTCGTTATCAAAACTCTGCTCTTTTCTCAATTTTCTTGTCTCCTTCTCCTCATTTCTCATATCTTACCCCCCCCCCCCTCTCCTCTCATCCTCTGTCTCCCTACAGTTCCAGAAACCACATGAGCATTACCCTCCTTTTCGCTTCGGGACGGTCCCAAACGGGAGCACAGAGAGGAACATCCGCAGCAACTACCCCGACATGCACACACACATGATGAAGTACAACCAGAAGGGGGTGGAAGAAGCTCTACAAAGCCTCAAAACCGGGTACAGTTTTACTGAACTTTTAAATATATTAAACAATTAGGTTAAATTTAACAGATTCTCATGCGAGTGAAGACATGATCATAATTTGGATTATACATCATAGATTTTTATGCTTTTTGTGTTTTAGCACCTATTTGTGAATTATGCCGAAGTGATGGGTGTATTTTTAGATGAAAGAATCATGTCTAGTGCAACTTAATTTGTATAGAAAAGTGCTGTCAAATATCCAGTCTTCACAAAGAACAAGCTCAAAACACTTGAAGTGATTTTGCACATATTGGGCCCATTATCTACAATTTGTCTTGTGCCACTGGGGAATGGCACAAGTAAAGAGAAACTTTTCTTGAATAGTTTATTCATCTGTGTTAATATTATGTCACCTTTACAGTATTTCTTTTGCCACGCTAGCAGTGTGAGTGACTTTCAGGGTGGCAACATCAGTCAGTTGATCCAGACAGAAATATCTTAGCAACTATTTGATTGATTGCCATACAGTTTGGTGAAGATATTCATGGCCACCAGAGGATGAATCCTAAGGACTTCTGACTTTTAATCTAATGCCACCAGCAGGTCAAAGTTTTAACTTTTTACTTATCTATTAAAATATCTCTACATCCACAAGACGGAAATTTTGATACCGTTTTTGCTAAATAGCAAATATAGGCATGCTAATATTCTAAACTAAGATGGTGAACATGATAAACATGGTAACCCGCTGAACATAATTTTGTTGTCGGTTGTCATTGTGCACATTTTAGCAACTTTGCCTCAAATAAACTGAAAGCAATTGATCAATCTAAAACCTATGGGATGCTTTTGAAAGTCGTTGGCAATAATGTGAAGTATACACCGTTTGTATTAAATGGGCTAAAACATGTAAAACAACTGGTACTTCAGGATTCTATAATACAAACATAGAGAATCATAACTTGTACCGTAGGTATATCTTACTGAACTTTATAAGAGCTGAAATTCTCTCAGACGAAGATGATCTATTTGCATGCAGGAAGCTGGACGCCTTCATCTATGACGCTGCTGTTTTGAACTACATGGCGGGGAAAGATGAGGGCTGCAAGCTGGTGACTATCGGCAGTGGGAAAGTGTTTGCCACCACAGGGTATGGCATCGCTTTGCAGAAGGACTCCAGCTGGAAACGGCCTATTGACCTGGCCCTGCTGCAGTTCCTCGGAGACGGTGGGCACTCAAACCTTACATGATATCGTACGCAACATTCACACACAAACCATTACACTTTCCTCTGTTTTCTCTATGTTTATGTCTGTCTCAGTGTGCCACACTGTATGTGAACCATGGAAGTGGCACCAGTCCAGTTCAGTGTGTGCTGTGTCAGCAGGGAAGTGGGCTTACAGGGAAGAGTTAATATCCTGCAGAACAGCAGGGAGTGTTAGGGATATGATTATCTCCATTACACACTCACACACAAACATATCCTTCCTACCTATATACACACAAACACACCCACTATGACAGCCGCCGGTGTGGAGTTAATATCCTCCCTCCTCTGAGAGCTTAAGAGAGCACCCCCTACACATACACACACACACACACACATACACTCTGAGCTTTCCATAATGATGTAAGAAATAGTGTGTTTGTGGTCAACATACTGACAACTGAGTGATAAAAATGGGCCATGCTCCCTGGAGGCCACTGAGGAGAAGGCAGCTCAAGAGGTGACCACCTGTTCAGGGACCTGGAGGAGTAGTTTCTGTAGTAATGACAGCTAATATTGATGTGTTTAAGCACTGTAAAATCTTCTCATTCCAAAGGTGCGTTGTTGGCATGCTGAAATGCATTTACAACCTCAAAGCATAAATGCATGCATACTGCAGCCAGATAGTACAAGAGAGGTGATATGATTTCACTGTTTTGGCTTGGTGCATTACTGGATTTAAAAAAGAATAATGCCATGACTATAACATATAAACGCAGTATATATACATTGGTCATAATTATGACTTGGATGTTGATATGAGTGGCACAAGTCATTAACTGGAACCCATATGACACAGTATGAATGGTCCAAAAGCCCATGAAGGAAGTGAAGATGTCTGTAGTAGAGACTGGCAGAGCATTATCCAGAAAGATACCAAATGTCTGCGGATGTCTGTAGGTCATAAACTAGAGCCACTGCAAAGACATTGGCACCAAACATCCCGATGTTATTTACATCTGCAGTGTAGAACTTTCATTTAGAAGTAAAAGTCCCACATTCCAGTTCATAATCAGCACTTTACCCTGATAATCATTTCAAATCCTATTAAAATAACAGAGATGGTCATGCATACATGGTTATCTTCGGGTTATTGTAGGATATCATATCTATTTGTCTTTTTCACTCTGTCAAGTCACTTCATACTCTCTCTTTCTCCCCTCCCCCCCTTTCTCCTATAAACATCCGTCATCCAGGAGACACCCAGCGCTTGGAGACGGTGTGGTTGTCAGGCATCTGCCAGAACGAGAAGAATGAAGTGATGAGCAGCAAGCTGGACATTGACAACATGGCAGGCGTCTTCTATATGCTCCTAGTGGCCATGGGCCTCAGTCTGCTTGTCTTTGCCTGGGAACACCTGCTTTATTGGAAACTACGACACTCCCTCCACAAGTCTCAGAAACTTGACTTCTTGTTGGCCATCAGTAGGGTGAGATTTCCAAATTAGTCTGTAGATTGATTAGTTGTTGTTTATGGATCCTCTGCTGGTTTAATTGCTGATTGCTTGGTTTAAGAAAGTGGGGTAGGAATGTTGCTTCACTGATTTTTACATTGATTATTTAGTTAAGTGACTGATTGGCTGACTGTAATTGGATTAGTTGAGTAACAGCTTGGTTGAATGATTGAAATATTGGCTGGTTGATTATTTTGACTCTTAAGTGGTTTGTTGGTTGCTTTTCCGGTGTAATATGCTGTTTTACATGAAGTGGGTTTTATGTGATGATAAATTAGTGCAAATGGATGTGTATTTGCATGTAATTACATGGTATCGTTGGAGGGCCTTGTTAAAATATTAGCTAAAATGGCACTGCATTCTTATTAAGAATGATTGGGGAGGGGAGAGAGGAGAGCTAAAAGGAAAGAAAAACAGCACAAATTCTGGTGTTTACTCAGCATTTAACTTTGATTGCTTCAAGTTTTTAAACTAAAATTGCAATTAGCCTAATCATTACCTGGTGTGAGGATGCCATTGTTTAGGAATGTGGTTATTGAGGCAAAAAGCTCTGGCTGAAGTTACAGCCAAGGAAATGTCTATGGACTCCAGCCTCTGTTCTCCTCTGCCGTGTAATTACACCATTGTGCCTGGATCCGGGTTTTATCAGATTAACGGCTAAATGACTATCTGATCATTAATCCGTATGGGGCAGCCCCAAGGGCCAAATTAAATTTGTCTCTTTCAGGATGTCTCAGCCAACTGTAAGCAGAGAGCAGTCATGGGATTTGGCTCTGTGTTTGTCCATGCAGTTAGAGACTGTTTGTTCTGTAGGGGACATTAAGTGTATGTGTGCCCATTTGCATTTATTGGGGCAATCCTCTCAGCTTAAACTGTTTTTCTTTGAGTCCTGGGAGAATGCATAATGAATTTGTGACTAAGTCTTGCCTCAGTGATAAAATGAGATATTAATGAAATAAGTTTTTTTTTTATTTTACTGCCAGTGGGATTTTTATTAGTTAGGAGGTGGATTGTCACTTTGAGATGCACAAATTGGTTGAAATCCCGTCTGTGAAATTGTCCCCTTAGGACCACCAGGTTGATTCAAGGTTAAACAGTTTGTGGCTAGCTATTGATTTAATTGCAAATGATTACGTGATTTATTCTCTACTCCTATTTTCCCCTGCCTCTTTTACCACTTTCTCTTTTCTCACTATTCTCTCTTCATTCTTTCTTTATCTTTTTCATTCCTTGTCACTCTCTTTCATCTCTCAGGGTATTTACAGTTGTTTCAATGGAGTGGAGGACCCCGGGCGTTCTTCTGGTTTGGCCAAACCTGACCTGACCTCCAACTACGCTCAAGCAAATATGCTGAAGATGCTTCGCACCGCCAAGGACCTGGTCTCCACTGCCAATGTTGAGACGTCACTGGACAACGCCACCAAGACCATAGAGCAGTTGAGTCGACATGGCGGCAGCTTGCCTGTTCGTATTCCACAAGTCGCCACAGAGGCCGTACCAGGAGGATTTGCTTATATTACAGAGAATCACTGCTCCCTTCCCCAGCGCTCCCTAACCCCACCTCTGAAACAACAGAGGGGTGTGACCAGGCCCACGCCACTGCGCTACACGCTTCCGACTCACTCTTCTTCATGTCTGTATGACCGGCCACTACCTGTGTCCAGCCTCAGCAGCCCACACCTGGCTGTGGGTGAGCCACTCCCTCATCAGCACCCGCACCACTACCAGACCACTGGGAGACTCTACGTAGACACCCATGCTCACTCTCCCTTCATCCCTTACACTGATCTCCAACTACCTGACATCTACGCCTCTCACCCGGTGTCCTCGCCTCAAAACCAGCACGTCCAGGCAGGCTTCTCCCGACGGAAACGGAGGTCCAAGAGTTTCCAGTGTGAGGATGGGGAGGTAGAGAGGAGAAAACACAGGGATCAGGAAAAGAATGACAAAAGTCCTGTCTGTCTGAGTGAGCTCAAAGCCAACCACCTCCAAGACAACCACATCTCCGCCGCCAGCGTTGACAGCATCTACTCAGGGGAGGTAATGTGTCCTCGGGTAGAGAACTACAGCTCTTGGCCCCCGGAGGATCTCGCGCTGAGAGGGAGACGCAGGCACCGCCGACCCTCTTTCCTTAAAGCAACTTGGGGCAACGAGCAGATGCGCCAGCTTGACGAGTCCCAGTCATCCCTGTCCAGCCAGTCACCTTCCACCTTGCCAGACCTGTTCCCATGCATTCTTACACCGACCACACCTGCAAAGGCCTACAATCCTGCCCACCTTCGAAACAACCTGTGCCTCCCACGGAACCAGACCTACCTCCACATAAGGGAGGACCAGAGGAGACCCAATGGGCGTAAGGGCCAGAGGCTGCGCTACTCCCACTCCACGCACCTCCCCACATATGGAGAGGCAGTACGACACGGGACTGGGTTAGGGAGGGGGATGGTACGGAGAGCCACCAGTTTGCTCAGCAGACAGTACACTCACTACCTGAACTCGTACCCTGGACTACCACTCTACCATGGCCCCCTAGATCTGCAGCACCACATCCAGGCCTCCAGCAACCACCCGAGCCCCAGCCCAGTGTGCCAGCTGCTGGCTTGTGGTGGTGGGAGATGTGGAAGCCAGCGGGCTCTGCTATACCAGGACAGCGTGTATGGGGCCTATGGGGTCTATCAGGGATCCCAGACTGGATCAGAGGTCCAGGTGGGTCAGGGAGCAGGGGGCCAACCCACGGGGAGCCCCTGCGTACTTCGTCCATGGCGACGGGTGTCCAGTCTGGAGTCTGAGGTCTGATGGGAAACCAAAAGGACCGACTGTAGGATAAAATGGATACTGTGGAGAAACAGAAGACAAGACTGTGGAGAGGGAGTAGTAGTTAGATTAATGTAAGAGGGGGGAGTTGTGACTTGAAGTAATTGTGGATTTTCTATGTGACTTTGTGTGGTAAAGAATAGAAGTGTGGGTCTGTACATTTTACAGATGTTAGGATTTGATGTATGCTGCAGTAAGATAAGAAGACTGCACTGTTACCGATCTATCCTCGAGAAAGCGGTGGAAAGCTGAAGTTGGCAGGTTTTTCTCACTTGCTACTTTACTACGACAACGCTTGTGTGCTTTCTGTGCTTTAATGTGCACTAAGATTTACAGCAGTCCACGGTGTTGGCGCATGGTTAAACTATAACCAGAGTTTTCATGCTGTGTGTGTGTCGTGTATATTATATTGTGGAGGGTTGGGATACATGTCTTGGTTGTTGCCGAGTAGATGAACTGTTTACAGTTGGTGAGAAATGGTGGAGGAATAAGGGATTGTCTCTTCAAATACAGCCGCCAAAAACAAGCAGCCACTGTAGCAAGATTTATGAAGACAGCTGCGATGTACACGAAGAGTTTTATTCAAAAATTAAATATTATACCATTTTGATTCATAAAAAGCAGCAGTTTTATAGAATCAAATAATCATTTTGAGACATCTGTTAAAGAATTTCAGGTAACTTCTTTAAAGATGTATAATGTTTTTGTGGAGCTAAGCCCTTCAAGTCTTCATTTAGTGATGAGTCAGAGGAAGCGGCGACTTTGTGAAAAGCAGTCCATTTGAACACAATCAAAATGATGAAGTACTGGGACAGCACTGACCAGCACTAGGTGTCTTAAACCATGGATTTTTGTTCCTCACTGGGTCTCAGTATGAGGCCGCAGTACAGCACATCACACAAGGCCTCACAATAAATAAATCCTGCATCTAAATACTATATCGATATAGAGAAAATGTGTTATTTGAGACTGGTTAGTGTCATATTCATGTATTCTACATATGATAGGAATTTATAGTCACTCTTAAAAATTTTCTAATCACACTTCTGGCACATTCTGAGTTTTACTTTTTGTAAAGCTGTTGCTGATTTACTGGAATACTTGTTATTACTGTATTAACTCTATCAGTTGGCCTATATTAAGATTTTCATCACTTTCTCTTTTCCACTCTTTTATATTCCCTCATCATCCCTCTTTTCCCCATCCCCTCTAACTGTTAAATGATGAATTTTAAATGAGGTAATTGAAAGCTATTCTAGTATCTATATTACCTGGTTCCCTCACCCTGTAGTTAATCACTTAGACCAATTAAAGAGCCTTTTTGGATGAACATGCTTGTATGCCTCTTCTTTGTAGAGCCTTTATCTTTCTCTCCAAGCCTGCTTTGTAAAGGGTAGTAGTACTTTTAGTACTTTTTAAGGAACAGTTTGACATTTTAGGAAAAACTTTATTTAATTTCTTACCAAGTTAGATGAGAAAATGTATACCACTGTCATGTATGTAAGGTAAGTATTCTGTACAGCCATGACGTGACATGGTTAGCCAGTTAGCTTAGCCTGGCATAAAGATTGAAAATGAGGAAAAGGCTGGCTTGGCTCTGTCCGGAGGTAACAAAATCTGCCTACCAGCACTTCTAAAGCTCATTAATCAACACATTATATCATGCTTGTTTAATCCATACAAAAACCAAAGTGTAAAAATGACAAGTTCCGGGGTTATGTGTGTCCAGGTGCAGATTCCTCTTTTTTGGTACAGGATACAAAAGGTTTGCTTAAACAAACAAGATATAACATGTTACTGAGTGAGCTTTCGAAGTGCTTGTAGATGGATTTTGTTACCTTTGGGTAGGGAAAGGCTAGCCTTTTCCCCTTGTTTCTAGTCTTTATGCTAAGCTAAACTACCCGACTGCTGGCTGTAGCTTCATTTTTACAGCACAGATCAGGGTGACCAGACGTCCCAGTTTTCCGTGGAACAGTCCCCAGTTTTGGTGACTTGATTTCATTCAGAAGTTATATTTGACAGAATATAACTCAACTAGTAGGCCTACTTTTTACCTCTTAAAATACCTTTAAATGGCCAAAACAACACATAAAATGCAGTTTATTTGCCAGAAAGTGATTTCAGCCTCTACTTATTGACTGAAAGGTAGTTTCTGAGTTATATTTGATAGATTATAAAACCGAAATCCCCCTTTTTTATTTCATATATAATAACATTATATTTTTTGATGACATACTGACCACCAAACCAAAAATGTCCCCGGTTTTCATTTGAGAAATCTGGTCACCTTAGCACAGATGTGGAAGTGGTATCATATCTAAATCTTGACAAAAAAGCATATTTCCCACATTGTTGAACTTTTCTTTTAAGGTAGAAACATGGGATGGCAAAAGAGGATGTAGAAAGGAAAGAAACAGGCGGCACAGGAGATGAAAAAGACGATCTGGTCGCTGATCAAAGCCTCCTCCTCTGATCTTGTCATATGGAGGTCAGTCATCTGCTGCAGCATCCTGGAGGAATATCCTTCTGGTGTTTGGGTCACATGTCAGCTGGTGACTGACACAAATACACAGCACAGAAAAGAGACTGCACCGAGTGGCATTTAGTTATGCTTCAAATCTACTGTCAAACTTTTGAACTTTTTTGTCAGGTTTGGTCTTAAAACATCTTAAAATCTCCATCACTCACCTAAAGCAAACTTAGGTAATGATAAGCTACTCTAACTCAAGGTGACCTGTTGCCATGGCAATTACTTTTCTCTGTGCTGTTTTCATGACGAGATAAGACTCCATTCAGGAGGGTAGATGAGTAATGTTGGAGAGTCCAAACACAGGAGCGCTTTGATTTTTCCATTACTCTGTGCTTTGTTACCGGAGCATTACCTTAGACTGGACCATAATATTGATTTAATCCTGCTACTGATCCCATATATTTAAAGTTCAAGGTAATTGGGCTTCTTTTCATCCCTGAAGAGCACAAAGAGGCTCAGTATGCCTTGGTAATTATGTAATTAAGACATATTTTTTAGCCTAATATAAAGCCTGGATTTACTCAAGTACAGGTGGATTTAATCTTTTTCAAATATCTGATAGTAAGGAAGGAAAGTTAAGAAGGAGCTGTCTCCATCTACATTACAAAGCTTTTTAAGTTAAATGGGTCATCGTTATTAGCAATTTCTGTTTTTAGTGTTAAAGACTAAACTGAGTTCAAATGAAACGTTCTGAATGTTTTTAAACCTTATTTCTAGAGCGGTACAATTTAAATATAACAAACCCAAGGTTATCAGAGTAAATTAATGTGATGCTAAACTAAAAAATATTTCTTGTACACAATCTGTACACAATCGTAGTATATGAAGAATTATGCATGAAGGCTTTCGTCACAAAACACGATCTATTTTAAATGTTTAATGGAATAGAATTCTGTATTATCATTGTACTGGTGAATACAGTGAAATCAGGTGCACTACCTGAGCGGGCTTTCTTTCAATAAAATAAGTTAATAATAATAATGATACAAAAGAAAATATTAATAGGATACACATTTAAGTAAGAACTATAAAAACTGTACATACCAATTCACACACGTGCACCCAACCACAAATACATACACACCTGTTAAGTACTTATTGTTTTTTGGTAAAGGTGTTGGTTGTCTTGAGCATTTTGTTTATGAATAAGTAAAAAACAGTAGGCAGTCATCACATGGTATTTAGCGATAAAGCTTGTTTTTGCACTTCCCAGAATTCCTTCAAGACAAGGCTAAAAAAGCAACTTAACTGTTGCATGTGCTGTCCAGATTTCCATCCATAGCTGGATATACTAACCCACTGTGGGACTAAATATCCATAATTGCAAATTAAAAATGTTGGGTAACGCTTTAGATTTCAGTCCAGAAGTAACTTTGAGTAGTAAATAAAGGCCAGCAAAGCGCGTGCATGTGAACGCGCATGATGTGCATAACAGTCGTGCGCGTGAATACATTTTTTATTTTAAAAAATGTAGTATTAAAAAACGAATTAATAAAAAATTAATAAAAAATTATATAAAAAATTAATTTAAAAAATAAAAATTAATAATAAAAAAATATATATTAATGAAAAAAAAAATTAATGAAAAAAAAAAGAGATTGGGGTCATAGCAAGGTTGAACAACAAAGACATGGGGGTGTGAAATTGGGTGTTTGTATTAGGGCGTGTCCGGCCTCATCCTCTATTAGTGGGGGGTGGGTGTCGATCACCAAAAGGTGAAGACGGGTGTGAAAAGGGGGGTTTGTGTATATGGGATGTCCGGTGTTATCCTCTAAAAGCGGATGTTTGGGAGTGGCTTTAGCAATCGGTTGTATATATAGCGGGCTAGTTTTTTGACTTACATCTGACTGAGAGCGTGGAACAGTGTGACTGATTTTTGGGTAAATCTGCATCGGAAAGAGCTATTTTCGTGCAGAACAACAGCGCCATATTTGCAGCATCACAATCATGGACGTCACAGGTAATCAATTAGGAGTAACGACTCCAAAACGACGTATAATTGTAGATCCTGTTGCAATGAGTATGGCTCCTAGAAAGAAGACTCCCCCAACAACATTGGCTGATTTTCTGGACCGAAAGGCTTGGGCGCCTCAGTTTGAATGGGCGGTGGAAGATTTTAGAATGTCGGGATTCTTGTTTGAGCACGGATCAGTTCATCTTTATACAAAAGAGCTTGATGAAATTTTTCTTCATGAAAGCACACCGCACATTTGTTTTTTAGCCAAAGACTGGAATTACTTCAGAAACAAAGTCTGTAAAGATATGAGTGCTTTAAAAGGAGTTTATACCGCACAATGGCGCGGGTCTGTGCCAGGAGAGCTCTACCGTGTAGAGACAGACCTTGAAGTCTACGACCCAGAATTCTACATCTTTTTTTATCATTCAAAAGGCAAGGATGGGAACCCCAGAGCAACAAAAAGGCTACCCCATCACGTCTAAAGAGTGGGAGATGTGGTTCAGCACCGGCTTTGTGGTCCAGTGGGGAGAATGGGATAGAACCTTTGAAATCTTCTCACACATTGATAAATTATTCAGATGGTATAAACCTTATGTTAGCTATGTAGGGATTAAAAGAAAACTTTTTGGTCCTGAGGACAAGCAAAATGAACAACAAACAACACCGCATACAACCTCAAAGACCTCCACGACGGGGCTGACGGTGACACTGTTCTAAAATGTTTTGTGCAGGTACGAAGACATGTGCAGCGGGTGAGGATCTATTGAGCAGCCCTAAATATTTTCCAGTACTACGGGACGATGATAACTCATGGGTGGATGACTGTGGCAAAGAACTGGGGAAAAGAAATTTAACATTTCTCGTTCCTGAAGAAAAAGCAGAAGAGGCCAAGAGCAGGGTCAAGCCGTTTAAGGGTGCCTGTTTGGACACTCTGGACTGTTGTGACAAGGACACATCTCCTAACACTACTGCTAGCGGTATTATACAGGTAACCGCAGCTTACTATTTATACGATATACTGCAGCAAAAAGCTATACAAACAGGTGTGTACTGCGCTTATGCAGACGAATGGAGCAGAAAACAACCTCACACATGCATTGACACGCTGCCCTTCTTTTATATTAAAAGACATAAGAGAGAAATTATGCAAAAGCTTTTTAACAAAAATTTTGCTGATGCTCAAAAGTATGTACTACGCGGTCTTGGGTTGGTGCCAACGTGTGAATGCAGTGTTCGAGACATTGCAGCAGCTGCTCTACAGATTTGGTTGAGGAACCCTTTTCTCATTGCTTCGCTTAAACGGGTAGTTAGAGTGGAGGACAGTGTGAGCACAGTAGTTAAGGAATCTCTGGACATCTGGAAGGGGGAACAACACTAAAAACAATGGAGAATGTATCTAGTCTACTAAATCATGTCAAAAAGAGGTACATCGTGTATAAGACAAGAACACTGTTGTGTGAAGCTGTTAACAATGCGATATGTGACACAGATAGGACACTATGTTGTTCTAGATTTGACAAACAGACAGAATGTGTTAGATGAATGACCTCGGGATGGCGTACCATGGTGGAAATGACAGCGGATAAATATGCAGATGTGAAATCTACTCTACTCGATATAGCAAATGTTTTTCCTGTGAATGATAATGAGTTTCATACGGGGCATGTGTTTTGTTTTTGTACTATTAGCATTGATTTGTGTGTTTTAATGCTAACCAGAAAACACCATGTCGATGTTGCTGATGTGATGTATTGCTTAACTGAATATTTGGTTTGTAAAAACATAGGTGCTTGTACTGATTTTCTGAAAAGTGTATACTTGTAATCATTGCTGACGGAGATGTTGCGTATGTCACTGGAAATAAAATACTTGAACACAGACGCTGAAGCGTCAGTCTTTGTAACAAAGATCATGGAGGAGGTGATGAGGAATATATACTATGCGACTGAAAATGCAGGGGGTTACGGAGGCAAGCAAAAACTTAAGAGCCATATTTGACACTACTGGTGTTCGGTACGCAGATTCAGATGTAGAAAACTGGCTCATGAAGCAAGATGCCTATACTCTACACGAGATTTCTCCGGTGCATTTTAAGAGAAACAAGGTTTTGTGAATTCAATAGATTTGCAATTCCAGCTAGATCTAGTTGACATGTCCGCTTATTCTAATGAAAATGATGGGGTACGCTATTTATTAACGTATATAGATTTGTTTTCAAAATACGCACGGGTGCGTTGTTTAAAAATTAAGAGTGGTAAATGCGTCACAACGTCCTTTAAAGATATCTTAGCTGAAGGTAGAATACCACATAAAATTCAAACAGACAAGGGAAAACAGTTCTTAAACAAAGATTTTGAGGCGTTAATGAAAATTAATAGTATCGTACACTTTACTACATCAAATGAGACTAAGGCATCTGTAGTAGAGCGCTTTAACAGGACTCTGAAATCTAAAATGTGGCGTTATTGAACAGCCAATAATTCTAAACGGTACGTTGATACATTGCAGGATTTAGTCACCTCCTACAATCATAGTTATCATCGTAGTATTAAAATGAAACCGATTGATGTAACAAAGACACTGAAGATATCGTATTTAACAACTTGTATAAAACAAAAGATAAGAGTAATTCATTTTTAAATATGAGGTGGGCGATACTGTAAGAATTTCAAAACTACATGGCCCTTTTAAAAAAGGTTACGAGCAAAATTATACTGATGAATATTTCACTGTAAAGGAATGCGTGTCAAGGGACCGACTCATAATGCAATCATCAAACACATATCCTTACAGGGGTATAAGAGAGTGCCTTTTGAAATACGGAAAGGACGCTCTGCAGACACAGTTTGGACTATTTTGCATGGATACAGCAGGTCATATGGACGACGCAACAGCTGGAGGACGCAATGAAGGACTAGTTAAAAGAATGGAGTACACACAAGGCGGCCGTGTAGTGGAGCTAATATCCCCTTTACATTCTGACTTGTTTTTTCAAGACAAGTTAATGACAAATGGCGTAGACCTCAAGATAAAATTCATAAGAGCTAAAAACGAATTTTGTTTAATGCGCAACACTGTAGATGACTTTTGGGTTAACATTATGTCAGCAAGCCTGTTTGTAAAGAAAGTCACCGTATCTCCGGCTGTTAAGCTAGCACATGCTAAGGCATTAACGCATGGCAACGTTAAATATCCCATAGACAGAGTCTGTCTAAAAACTTTTAGTGTCCCAACGGGCACTCGTGTTTGTAATCAAGAATTCATGTATTCTTTCTTGGGACAAATACCTAAATTTATTGTAGTACGATTTGGAGATCATGAGGCATTTACAGGTAGTTATGCGCGTAATCCATTTACATTTAACCATTATGATATAGAGTTTTTATGTTTATACGTTGACAGCCAACAATAACCTTCAAAACCCTTTCAACCCAACTTTACCAGAGGGAATGCCATCAGGGAGTATCATCAATTGTACTCGGCAACTGGAAAGTATCTTAAAAACAAAGCTATGGCCATAACCTGCGACGAGTTTTGTAATGGATATAGTCTGTTCTGTTTTAACCTGAGCCCTGATGAAGGATGCGGAGACCATATGTCGCTCATTAAAAACGGTAGTGTTAGATTAGAGGCTTTCGCGTTGTGAGAAGCAGTCACTCCTCTTATCAAATCATACACATGAGACCCTTTAATAACATTACCATTAAACACAAACTCCCCACGTTCAGTCCATGCAGATTTTTTTTTTGAGGATATTTTATCCAAAATATGCTGAGCTTTATTCCTGCTGTTTTTTGGCATCTTTTTTAAAATTTCTTCAAAAACAAAGTCTCTTCCTTTTTAATTGTTCTGCTCTGAAGAGTGAAAATCCTCAGCGACCGGCACTGACAAAGTTACTGTTCCTTGTTTTACCATGGTGAGAAATTTCTGCAATGCAATGGAATATTTTTTTTGCTTTTTCATGAAGATCTTCAGTCTTTTGATCCAGAATGTCTTTTATATTACGATCCAGGTCATTTTCAACAGTTTCTCGAATAGACTCGTGTGCTGGTGGTCTTCTTAAAAGATCAAGCTGTTGTTTAGGTACCAGAAACATTTTTTGTGCATACTCCATAGTCATCTAAGTTTATCTTGAACCAATAAGACTCGTTATAAAAAAGGCACAGCGATACTCAGGAGGGGGAGAAGAAAACCGCCAGACTGTTTAAGCAACGTCTTCTTTTTCTTTGAAGCGAAAACCTTTTTATTGGCGAGCAGTCTAATCCCCGCCTTCTTCTTTTTTAATTTTTGATACCGTGTCTTATTTAAAGGAATTTTACCTTTTAAAACATTGTAAGCTATTTCGCATAACGCTACAAAAAGTTCTGGTGATGCAGATTTAATAATAATCACTCTCTGAGATGGAGATGCTCCGTGCATAGTTTGCAGTAAAGACAGGTTTCTTTTAATGCGATCAGACATGTTTATTTACTTTCTCTTAGGCAGGTCTGAAAGCAAGTCAGTTCTAAGATTGAAATCATCAGGTGTCTTAGCTTTAAAATCAATAATCATGTAACCGTAAGGAACACTCGTGGCATCGTCGAAACAATCCATAAAAAGATTACTCTTCCCAGGAAACACTTGTCTTGCCATTACCATGACTTGGTATTTATCTTATGATGTGATATGATTTATCTTTAAACAAAACAAGATCATTGGTATTCAAATTAATAGTACGACTAACTTTACCTTGAAAAAACAAATTCTGAACTAGGTATAAACAACTTTCTGTGATGCACATATTTTGTAAACACATTTTGAACCTCAGTGTTATTGCTGGCATCATTCATTAAATCATCAATAATCAACAAATTGTTTTTATCTAAAGGCAACAATGTATCATCACACAAAGAAGATGGCAATACTTCAACAAAATTCACATTTCTAATTTTCAATAACTGGTCATACAATGGTTGCCAACAAGAAAAAATATATACAACATTTTCAATCTGTTTTGAAATGAGCTTATCTGCATTTTCAATCAACATTTTCACAAAATATGTTTTACCGCTGTTTGAAGGACCTGACACAATTAGACTAAAAGGATGTTGTAGTCTAAAATCAAAACCATCAGTCTCCCTAACAGCTATGGTATGGTAAAGTTCTCAGATCAGGAAAAACTCTGCCTATCGTGTACACAACTTGAAGTCTTGCGGCTAATGTTTTATTTTTTAGTTCGAAAGCCTGAATATTTCTCAGATACTTAAACTGTCTCCTATTGTTAGGATAGTAGATAGGGTGACATCTATCTCAGCTTAAATCCCACAATGTCCGAGGCTCTGTGATGCAGTATAAAACTGGAAAATGGTATGGATGTCAATGTCGTTTACAACAAGTCACAAGCTATTTCTTTTAACTCATCGCCATTGTTGTGAGTGGACTGTTTTGCTCAGCCTGAATACATGCTTTAACACAGGTGGAATGCATTTGGTATACTCTCTTTTCAACCGGGTCATCCAGTCTTACGTGTGTGTGTGTGTGTGTGTGTGTGTGTGTGTGTGTGTGTGTGTGTGTGTGTGTGTGTGTGTGTGTGTGTGTGTGTGTGTGTGTGTGTGTGTGTCCCTTTAGTCAGTGACACCACTACGCAGGAGGAATGTCCCCGTTCTTGCAGATCGGTTATAAAGGAAGGAGAGCCACGGAGCCTCTTTTCCTATGGTGCAAAAGCGCATGCATTTTAAATATTTGTTACTGAGAGTTTTAAAACAAGAACGATAAATAAACACTCGCGCACGCATTTGCGAACATCACGTCTCATCACATCTGTTTTGTGTTCTCACGCATAAATCCGTCCCTCTCACTAACTATAGGCTACCGTTTGCTCCTCGTAAGATAAAAAACGGATATACCCCGAGTCTGATATTACGTTGATCAGACGGATGTTAGGTTTTCTACATTCAAGATTCGCTCTTTCAGCGCAGTCCAACAGGCGCCTGCTTTCAACAGGTTGATGGGCGCATTACTCTCTCCCTCCATGAAAAACTTTTTTTTTTGGTCTTTTGGCCGTAAACGTTTAGCGAGGTTTCTGGGGATGTTTTTATAATTGAGACCCCTGCTCTGCATCACCCACAGGTCTTTACAGTCCCCTGCTGCCATACAGGTGGAGTTTAAAACAAGAACTAAAAAAAATAACAATAGTCTATTTCAATATCGTTTACAATAATAATAATAATACAATAATAATAATAAGTCACGGGCTATTTCTTTTAACTCATCGCCATCGTTGTTAAGTGAGTGGACTATTTGTGTAACCTAAATACATGTTTAAACAATTATAACAAACAGGTGCTAATGATCACCAATTCAGTATGGTTGCAACACAATCATCAACTGAAACAAAAACAGCTGTGTAGAAATAATAGATCTGGGTGAGGAACAGCCAAACTCTGTTGACAAAGTGAGGTTGCTTAACACAGTTTACGGTCAACAATCATGCACCATGTCAAGACTGAGCAAAGCAACAAGATACAAGGTTGGTATAGATATATAGACCTTGCTGTTGCAAGGCCAGAAACTGTGAAGCACACAGGAGTTTCCAGATGTAAGCAGTAAGAAACTTTAAATTTCTTATTCTTGTCAGTGCACATGCCGCAGCGTTCTGGATCAATTGAAGCAGCCTGATGATGAGGAATTGCAGTAATGGAGCCTAGAAGTAATGTGATCTGTTGTGATTATTCAGGAAATTTTCCAGATGGTAAACAATCCAATCTGGCATCTCCAGACTTGTTCACGTCAGTCACATGTGCTCAGTGTGAACTTATCCCTTATCTGTAAAAAGAACGGGTTGCCAATTCTGGTGTTCTCTGGTGATTGCCAATCAAGCTGCATGGTGCTGGACTGTGAGCACAGATCCCCCTAGAGGACTGAAGTTTAATTGACTTGATGTTATACTGTGATGATTAGAGTGTTGCAGTACCTTACTGCATATCATTCACTTCCCACCTGCCTTGTTTTCATTTTCCATGTAGTGCTGTTGAATAATGCATCTTTGCGTGCTTTCATGGCACAGAATAGAGCAAAATCAGCAAATATTATTTATTTTATTAATATGCTAGGGTCATGACTCTAATGTATTCTACAGTTGAGGTTTGTTTTTTGTAGCGGTTAGTTTTCCTCACTGATGATATAATCCGATAACCTGACTACTTGTAGAGATTTTTCTGGTTCAGAAACTCTGTTCAGCTCAAAACGAAGTCCGATTCCCAATCATTGTCATCAAGAATTCGTAATTTAAAGTAACACAGAAATGAGCTTTTCTGATGGCAGACATTTTGACTCAGCATACAAGGATATTTATGCTTGGTATTGGATGCTGTAGAGAGGGTGTTCAACAAACCCGATCTGTTTATTCAGTTCTGCGTAGCAACTATTTTGTCATGGCAGTTGTTGTTTTCTCCACTCATCTCTCGTGGTCTCATTGGAACCAGCCTCAAAACTGACATCAGCAATCAACAGGGCTGAGTAGATGATCAATCCACCCTTCCTAACCAACAGATGACGGTGAATGACTGTTGGTCACATACTTTTTCTACCCTGCACTGTGAATGTTTACACATTGTATTCAGTAAAAACATGGAAACACAATTATTTGTGTGGTATTAGTTTAAGTAGACTGTGTTTGTCTATTGTTGTGACTTAGTTGAGGATCAGATCACATTTAATGACCAATTTATGCAGAAACCCAGGTAATTCCAAAGGGTTCACATAATTTTTCCTGCGACTGTATATTTGATTGATGCACTCCTCAGAAGAAATTTATTTTTCTGACATTTAAATAAATAAAGATTATTATTATAGTGGGAAACACCATAATACACACGCCAACACGTGAATGGACAGTACTGGCACCTATTTTTTTCCACTTCAAGCACTGCTAGAGGTACAAATAAAATGCAGAAGGGTTATAATTGCACATGGTAGCTGGTTCTATGAATACTTAAAGAAGGTGGTATTATGCTTTTTGGCTCTTTCCCTCTCCTTTATTGAGTTATATATCTTTTTTGTGCATGTAACAGGTTTGCAAAGTGAAAAAGCCCAAAGTCCAGCCCAAAGGGAGTTCCCATCTCCCACAGAAAGCACTGCTCTGAACCGCTTGAAAACAGCTGGTTTGTAGTCCAGCCCTTCACTTCGTTTACTTGTGACATCACAATGAAAATGCGTCATAAAGTTTGCCAAGCGGCTAGCGGGGTCAGGCACGCCCTCAAACCAAGCTAGTCTGAGCGGAGGCCCTTTGGCTCGACTCGCCTTTGTTTGGTTTTCCATTGTAGAAATGTTGTATCTGTACCTGCTTCCAGGTACTTTTTTTCGTATCACCTCGCCTCCCTCGAGGTTCCAAGCGAGCTGAGGGATACTAAAATGTAACGTGAAAACACGACAGACTGCTGATTGGTCAGAGAGAATTTACAATATTCACTGCATCATCATTGCGTGCACCAGACAGAGGCCAGCAACAGAAAGTTTTATATTTTACAGTTTTTGTATGTAATTTCATCACTAAATCCACTTTTGAGAAGTTTTGAGGTGAGAAATCAACTGTGTAGATTTAGAATATTATATATTATGAGAAGTGATGGCGGAACAAAAATGTGCTTGAATATTTTTGGAGTTGAGGAGCTCCGCAAGTGGCTGCGGGGGATGTTTGTGCCAACCCAAGGGAGAATGCTTGTGAGGCCGGCCAGCCGCCCGCTCACAGAGCCCTCTGCTCCCACCGTCACACAGACCGCTGAAGCAACAACAGCAGAGGAAAACACAGCTGGAAGGTTTTCATACCGCTTATCTGTCTTTACATTCTCAGTAATGTTGAAATGTTTTAACTTAAAAAAGAGAAAGCTGTGTGGATCGCTGGTGTGTGTGTCGCATTGAACATTACATTGCGGCAGTTGTGTGTGGCGTCGCTATGACGACAAGCTACGTACTATCTCTGGGTACTATCTGCAATGGAAAACGGAGCAGGGCCGAGTAGAGTCGAGTCTGTCGATTTGCGCTATGGTAGCATTTTTCGGCAAGGCAGCATAGATCG